>NC_092724.1:13059273-13365940 GCF_047496885.1 Scyliorhinus torazame | reverse complement strand
CTCCAGATCCGGAATCCAACCCAGCATGCGTTTCATAAATCCGGCATCATCCCAATTCGGGGCATATACGTTCACCAGTACCACCCGCACCCCCTGCAATCTACCACTCACCATCACATATCGACCACCATATCGACACTATAATATTCAGTGCCTCGAACGACACCCGCTTCCCCACCAGTATTGCAAACCCTCTGTTCTTCGCATCCAGCCCTGAATGAAAGACCTGCCCTACCCATCCCTTTCTCAGCCTAACCTGATCTGCCACCTTCAAATGTGTCTCCTGGAGCATAACCACGTCTGCCTTCAGTCCCTTTAAGTGCGCGAACACCCGGGCCCTCTTGACCAGCCCGTTCAGGGCCCTCACATTCCAAGTTATCAGCCGGATCGGGGGGCTACTCACCTCCCCCCCCCACCGACTAGCCATCTCCATTTCTAGGCCAGCTACGTGCCCGCGCCTCCCGCACCCTCCAGTCCCCCCGGCGGCGGACCCCCGCCCCGACTACCTCTCCTACTTCCAGCTCCCTTTTGGCCAATGCAGCAGCAACCCAGTTTCCCCCCCCCTCCCCCCCCCCCCGCTAGATCCTCATCTAGCCATTTTGCTCCCCCCATGACACTCTCGTAAGTCAGCTGACTCCTGCTGACCCCGGCCTCTCCCGCCATTCCATCGACCCCCCAGTGTGAGAATCCCCCCCACCCCTTGGCAGTCAGTGTGCGCTCCTCTCCAGCACCGCCCTTCCCCCCCGGCCCCGCCTCCATCCTTCCCTAACGTGGGAAAAAGCACGTGCTTTCCTGAGCCGGCCCTGCCCCCTCTGGCGCAGCTCCTTTTGAGCCTTACCCCAACTCCCCATCCCCGGGCCTCCACCCCCCATCTTCCTCCGCGGGGCCCTGCCCCTCCAACACCGACGCCCACACTCTCCCACAGCCCCCACATCAAATCCATTCACCCATCTCCACCCAGCACTCAAACAAAAAGAACATTACCCAAACGCGGTAAACACAGTAAACAACCCCCCCACAACAAACCCTCAATTTGAGTCCAACTTTTCAGTCTGTATAAAGCTCCATGCCTCATCAGGCGTTTCAAAATAGTGGTGCCGATCTTGGAACGTGGCCCCCAATCGCGCTGGCTGCAGCATCCCGAACTTCACCCCCTTCCGATGGAGCACCGCCTTAGCCCAGTTGAAACCAGCCCTCTTCTTAGCCACCTCCGCACTCCAGTCCTGGTAAATTCGGATCTCTGTGTTCTCCCACCTGCTGCTCTGCTCTTTTTTGGCCCATCTCAGGACACACTCTCTGTCCATAAAGCGGTGGAACCTCACCACTACAGCCCTTGGCGGCTCGTTGGCTTTGGGTCTCCTTGCCAGGACCCGATGAGCCCCATCCAGCTCCAGGGGCCTCGGGAAAGCTCCCACGCCCATCAGCGAATTGAGCATCGTGCTCATATATGTCCCGGCATCGGGCCCCTCCACTCCAGGACCTATTCCTCCTCGACCTATTCTCCAGCACCTCTTGTGCAGCGCCTCGTGCGCCTCCACCTTCACCGCCAGGACCAAGATCTCATACTCGTTCTCCGAAGCTTTTTGCCGCACCTCCCGGATCGCCGCCCCTTGGGCCTTCTGGGTCTCCACAAGCTTCTCAATCGCCGCCTTCATTGGCGCCAGCATTTCTGTCTTCAGCTCCTCAAAGCAGCGTTTAAGAAACTCCTGCTGCTCCTGCGCCCACTGCGCCCATGCTGCTTGGTCTCCACACGCCGCCATCTTGCTTTTCCTCCCTCGCACTTTTCGCTGCACCAGGATCACTTTTTTAGCCACTCCACTCCTGGTCCAATCCATATAATGTCGGGGGGACCTTGCTGTCGCCTTCCCACACTGGAAGCCTCGAGCAATTGCCGTTGGGGCCCCTCTGAAGAGCCCAAAAGTCCGATCCCGGCGGGAGCTGCCGAACGTGTCACCTACCTAGGCATAGCCGCAACCAGAAGTGCCCCACCACCCTCTTCCCAATACGACTCACGTTATTATTGCCTCACTCATGCATGTTGATCGAAAAGGAGATTCTAACAAATATTGCACTGGAGAATCAGTTCCTGCTTTTTGTTCTCAAGTCCTGGAATGGGACATGAACCTTCAGCCTAGTAAGACAGATGCAGGAATGCCGCGCACTGAGCCCTACAGATCGCTGGAGGTTGCACCACAAGAACTATTGCATGCATAGTCGACCCATTGGGCACCAAAGATGACACCAATTGGATGGTTCTTGACTGTCAGTCCGAACAAACTTTGCTCCCACACATTCAATGGGTGGGATTTTACAGTCCAAAGCCTGGCGAATACTTTGACAAATGAAAATAAAGCATATGCACAGAGTACTTTTTCACCCCCGGCTTCGGAACCTGTTATGGCTAAAGGGAGGCCAGAATTCCACTGTGTGGGACCGTTACCCAACTGTGATTTTCCACAAATTGGCTAATTAATGACAGAGGGCAGGCGTGCTATGCAATTGAGGATGGCAATAGGCTCGCTAAACTGGAGATGCAGAAGGCTTCCTTCCGAGGTGTATATGAAAGAGATGCCCTCTCTCCACTTTTTTAACATTAATTTAAAACTGATTTAGCCGTCCAGGCCACATTGTGGAGAGGGGTACCCCAAACCCCACCACAGAGGGCTGTGTGGCCACGGCTGAATCCAGGCAGATGGGCAAGGCCAATAAGCCTGCCTGGAGAGCTGCCCGCCCCCCCTCCCCCACCCCCCCCACGCCCCTCTTCCACCCCCCAACCCATCCCCCCCACCCCTCCCCCCTCAAGACCCCCCTCCGCTCCACTGGCTCCCCCCCCCCATCACCCTCCCACTCCCCCTCCCCCCCTACCCCTCCCACCTCTCCCTCACACCCCCTCCTCCACCCCCTGGCCCCCCCTCCCCCTCCCTCCCCCTTTCCTCCCCCTCCCTCCCCCTCCCCCTCCTACCCCTCCCACCTCTCCCTCCCCCCCCCCCACCCCCCTGGCCCACCCACCCCCACTTCCACCTCCCTCCCCCTTCCAACCCCCCCCTCTCCTCCCCCTCCGTCCCCTCCCCCTCACCTTCCCTCCCCCCTCCCTCCCCCCCCCCCAAATTGGAGCTGATTTCGGTGAGCCGTATTTGCACTGAGGGTGAACCCTGTCTTTCAGCAGACCCATTACATCTTAGTTAATATCAACTTTTTGTCTCCTTCAGCTGACAGACCCTGTTGTGAACTCTTGACCCACTTTTTTTTCTAATCCTCTTTCCTCGCACACCAAGGGCTGTGTTATGTTGGTGCGGATTGTGACTGGGTCCCACCAGGCACTGAGATGCAGCGAGTCAAACACAGGCCAGGAGGGGGTCAACTATGTTCAGCTTTGCGTGCTTCGTGGCGATGTTAACTCCTTCAGCACTGAGTTGCTTCTCAAACTCCAAGGGGCGGGATTCTCCCAGCCCCGTGCCGGGCCGGAGAATCCCCACAACCGCGCCACGCCGCCGCGGCGCCGGTCGCGGGCCGCTCTACGCGGCCGGGCTGCCGATTCTCCGGCCCGTATGGGCTGAGCGGCCGCTCTAAAAAGGCAGAGTCCCACCGGCGCCGTCCACACCTGGTCGCAGCTGGCGGGAACTCTGCGCACAGGGTCGGGGGGCGGCCTGTGGGAGGGGGGGGGGGGGTGAGGGGGGCTCTGACCCCAGGGGGGGTCTCCAATGGGGCCTGGCCCGCTATCGGGGCCCACCGATCGGCGGGCTGGCCTCTCGCTCCCCGGGCCTATTTTCTTACGCGCCGGCCCCTGAACTCCCGCGCCATGTTGCGTCGGGACCGGTGCATTGAGGGAGGCCACTGCGCATGCGCGGGTTGGCGCTGGCGCCACTGCGCATGCGCGGATCTGGCGGCGCACAGTTCGCGCCGGGATGGGGGGCTGGAGCAGCCTGAACCGCTCCAGCGGCGTGCTGGCCCCCTGTAGGAGCCAGAATCAGTACTCCCAGCGGCCCATTCACGCCATCGTGAAACGCAACGGCGTTTCCAACGGCGTGGACACTCCTCCGCCGAATGGGAGAATCCCGTCCCAAGTTAGAGAAATGAGCGGGGGGGGGGGTGGTTTTGCACAGGCAATTTCCCAAAAGGTTCACAAAGGCAGCTATCCCAAAAAGAGTAATGAGATAATGACCCAGATCATCCACTTTTTCGTGCCATTAGTTTGAGGGTATGTGCCGGCCTACACATGAGGGAAACCCCCCTCCACCTCTGCAAAGTGGGGCCTTGAATCGGTCACCTGCAAGGAAAGATGGAAACCTGTTTTTAATATCTCGTTTGAGGAATTGCACCTCCGACTGTGCAGCACCCATTCAGGGGGAATGTCAGCCTTTGCTGAAGTGGGACTTTAACTCACAACGTTCCGAATTGGCGTCAGGCGCACCACTCACTGAGCCACAGCTGGGGCAGTGATGTGGGTGGGGAGGATTAGGTGGGAGTGTCGGTGTGAACCATTTGTTCAGGGCTCCAGTTCTGGAGAGAGGAGCGCGTTGGCTAAAGCCCGCCAACAACGCCGGTCCCAGCAGGGGTCTCAGGAACGCTGGTATCCCTTCCCTAAACCTCTCCTGCCTTTCCTCCTTTAAGATCTTTAATAATAGCTCTCCGTTGGCCTTATGCGGCCGTGCGTCAAATATTGCTTTATTGCGCCGAGGACCCGTGTTCGAATCCCAGCCCTGGGTCACTGTCTGTGTGGAGTTTGCACATTCTCCCCGTGTCTGCATGGGTTTCACCCCCACAACCCAAAGATGTGCAGGTTAGGTGGATTGGCCACGCTAAATTGCCCCCTAATTGGAAAAAAAAGAATTAGGTACTCTAAATTTAAAAATACATATAACATTGCTGTGAAATACTTTGGTAAGTTTGGATACATTGAAGGAACTATATAGGTTGTCGGTGTCATTATTGTCAGTCAGTTGTTTCTCACCTTCCAGATTCTCCCTGCTCCTTATGGACTCTAGTCCAGCCACTTAGTGAAATGTTTTCTCCTTTGCCGTGCAGGAAGCTCATTTGATGCTGTACTCCGCTGGCTTCGGGACCCTAACTCCCCAGCTTCATTACACCTGGCCCTCATCACGTCCTCCGTGTGAGTCTCCGGGGAAAGAAAGAGTTAAATCATTCCGTTCAACTCCCTCGGCAGAATTGCAGTATGAATGTCAGGTCAAAACCGGCCGCTCTGCAAATCTGCTCCTTTAATGGAAAAAACAGACAATGTATGAAAAAGGAAATGAGCTGAACCCTGAGCTTCCATCCTGTCCTTTGAAATCTGATTAAATGCAACTTGCAGTATTTCCATTTTTCATTTGATCCAAGTTAGGATTAAGTGCACCCAGCACAGGTCATTCAGTGACCCATTTTCCTTCAGTAACTTTAGCCCTGGACTCGATTAAGTAGAGATGCTTTTTTTTTTTGCTTGAAGATGTTTGCTCACAATTAGCTTCCTTGTATTTTGTTTTCACAAGAGGGAGGCTTGCCCCCTCCCCATTGACGCTGGTATCCATCTCTGCTGGATATCCGACCTACAGTTACTTTTCAACTGGGCTTTCTTTCTGTCACAGACACACAGTGAGAGCCTGAAGGCTGTTTGACCATCAGAAATGGCCAAGGACGTCTGGAACGGATTCTTCTCTCCATTGGCTGGGCCTAACAGCAATAAAAGTTTGCATTGATGTGCAATCGTGGATTTCCATTGGATTGGCCGATGACTTTGCTTAGCAAGGTACTGCAGTAGTCTGCCATTGCCTCCTACAAGTTGGCTGACCAGGAAACTCTCTCACTCTCACCACCTATCATCAGATGTCTTGGAAAGATTACAGGCAGATAAACAACCTGTTATGCTACAAATGCACCTTTCATGGCCATCAGGACCCAGAGGGACTTGAACCCAGAGCTCCTGATCCAAAGGACACTCACACTATGCCACAGGATCCCCCATTAACATTGTATAAATTCCCTATTCATAGCTTAGGGCGACACGGTAGCACAGTGTTTAGCACTGTTGCCTCACAGCACCAGAGTCCTGGGTTCGATTCCCAGCTTGGGTCACTGTCTGTGCGGAGTCTGCACGTTCCCCCCGTGTCCTCCAGGTGCTCCGGTTTCCTCCCACCTGCCCCGAAAGATTTGTTAGGTGAATTGGACATTCTGAATTCTCCCTCGGTGTACCCGAACAGGTGCCGGAGTGTGGCAACTAGGGGATTTTCACAGTAACTTCATTGTTAATGTAAGCCTACTTGTGACAGTAATAAAGATTATTGCTATTATTATTATCAGCAGCATTATCAGGCAAAAACTAACACTGATTCAAACATAGAGTCATTAGGGCAGATGACCATGGCCGGAATTCTCTGGTCGTCGGGATTCTCTTTTCTCGATGGCAACACACCCCGGTTTCCCACATGGGCGGCTTCAATGGTTAATCCCATGGACAAGCGGCGGGAAGAGACAATCCTGCCGCCAGCGAACAGCGTGCCAACAAGAAACACGCGGCTGGGGCGCGGGATCATCCAGCCCCAAATGTTGGGTCAAAGAAGTAGGTTTTGAGGAATGTGGAGAGGTTGAGGGAGGGAATTCCAGAGCTTAGGACCCAGGCAACTGAAGGCACGACCGCCGGTGGTGGAGCGAAGGATATTGAAGATGCATGAAGCCAGAATTAGAGTAAGTTCGAGAAGGATGAATGTGGTTTACTGTGTGTTAAGGTATGGACAGCTGAGTTTTGGATAAGCTCATGTTTATGGAGGCTGGAAGATGGAAGATAAATCTTGGTGGGGTATGAATATTGACAGTCTACTCCGTCTGTTCACGAGGGTTCTGTTCCCATGAATTCTCGCAACGTGTGAAATTGCGAACGGCAAAATTGCGCTTGTGCAGATTTGCCGAATGCACAGTGCAGGAATGACATGTGGGAATGACATGGAAAAGTTGAGAGTCCAACATTTTATATCGCAGATGAGTGAAGTTTTGGGGCCTTGATTACGTGTACAAATAAATGTGTGCAGGTAAACAAATCTGCGATAGAGGGAGTGGCAAACATTGGGAGTTCACTGTATCAACAAGTTCAGAATCGTGTGCAATTTATGTGCTAACTTACAATATATTGTTTTCCCCCCCACCAAGTATTCCATAAGCATATAAACAGTAAAAGGGTGTTGGAAGGAGCACTGAAGAAGTCATGCGGATTCGAAACGTTAACTCTGTGCACAATCTACTGGCCATGTTACGCCCTCTTCCCGGATCTACCATGATCGGCACACCTTGCGAGATCGTTTTTGTTAAATCAAACCAACTTTATTTCACAACAATATTTACCCTCAAATTATCCGAATAAAGATTCCCAAGATTCGTTATCCTACCCGTAAAGGTTACTTCGGTTCAGCCGTGGTTCCGATTCCATGAGTTCCTCAGGTCTGTCGTCGTGAAGCTGGATCTCGCGCACTGCTTCCTCCACCTCTGGTCAAATGTCTCGATTGCCTCTGCATGAAGTCTTCACTCGCCTCGCGAGATCTAATGCGATCCCGCAAGACGTTGCGGGGTGAATCCCGTCCATTGTGGGCGGATGACTTTTGGGCAAATCTGCATATTAGAGCGAGACAGTTAGTCTCACTCTAATATGCACTCCCACGATCGACCCCCATTTTCGGAAAGATGTTGGGACCTAATTGGAGAACTCAGCTGAGCGCCGTTCGTATGTTGGTCTCCACAAACAGGGACCAGATGGAACAGTGCTCGTGGGGATTCTCTCAAGGGATTGGAAGCCCGTAGGTGCTTGCCCTCTGGAAAGGTGGCACCCTGGCACTGCTGATACCACCTGGGCACCTTGGCTCTGTCAGCCTGGCAACCTGCCTGTGCAAACTGGAAGCCAGCCTGGCACTGACAAGGTGCCCCGGTGGCACTGCCAGCTGGCAGGGCACTGCCAGGGTGCCATTTTTCCCACAGCAAGGATCCAGCCCTGGTGTGTTCGGCATGGGTGCAGGAGGTTTCTGGGGTGGCCTGAGATCCCCATTATAGATGGGATGTGGAGATGCCGGCGTTGGACTGGGGTGAGCACAGTACGAAGTCTTACAACACCAGGTTAAAGTCCAACAGGTTTGTTTCGATGTCACTAGCTTTCGGAGCACTGCTCCTTCCTCAGGTGAATGAAGAGGTCTGATCCAGAAACACATATATAGACAAATTCAAAGATGCCAAACAATGCTAGGAATGCGAGCATTAGCAGCTGATTAAATCTTTACAGATCCAGAGATGGGGTAACCCCAGGTTAAAGAGGTGTGAATTGTATCAAGCCAGGACAGTTGGTAGGATTTCGCAGGCCAGGTGGTGGGGGATGAATGTAATGTGACATGAATCCCAGGTCCCGGTTGAGGCCACACTCATGTGTGCGGAACTTGGCTATAAGTTTCTGCTCGGCGATTCTGCGTTGTCGCGGGTCCTGAAGGCCGCCTTGGAGAACGCTTACCCGGAGATCAGAGGCTGAATGCCCTTGACTGCTGAAGTGTTCCCCGACTGGAAGGGAACATTCCTGCCTGGTGATTGTTGCGCGATGTCCGTTCATTCGTTGTCGCAGTGTCTGCATGGTCTCGCCAATGTACCACGCTTCGGGACATCCTTTCCTGCAGCGTATGAGGTAGACAACGTTGGCCGAGTCGCACGAGTATGTACCGCGTACCTGGTGGGTGGTGTTCTCACGTGTAATAGTGGTATCCATGTCGATGATCTGGCACGTCTTGCAGAGATTGCCATGACAGGGTTGTGTGGTGTCGTGGTCACTGTTCTGAAGACTGGGTAGTTTGCTGCAAACAATGGTTCGTTTGAGGTTGCACGGTTGTTTGAAGGCAAGTAGTGGGGGTGTGGGGATGACCTTGGCAAGATGTTCATCGTCATCAATGACGTGTTGAAGGCTGTGAAGAAGATGACGTAGTTTCTCCGCTCCGGGGAAATACTGGACGACGAAGGGTATTCTGTCGGTTGTGTCCCATGTTTGTCTTCTGAGGAGGTCGGTCCGGTTTTTCGCTGTGGCGCGTTGGAACTGTCGATCGATGAGTCGAGTGCCATATCCTGTTCGTACGAGGGCATCTTTCAACGTCTGTAGATGTCTGTTACGCTCAAATTATAGATGGGTTAGGGCTTTTTTTGGGGGGGGTCAGGGGTTGGACCGGGGCCTGAGAGATCATGATGCCATTTAAATTGGAACTCCGATCTCCTTCTGCACCGAGGAGTTCTGGCGAGAGGGTGTCCTCAGTACAGAGCGGGGATCCTTAGTGCAGATAACGGGACCAAGTGCAGCCTCGTTGGGGAGTTCCCCACTGAGGTCCTGAATCGACCCGAATGGGAATCGAGTCCCATTTGATAGCGTAGGGTTTCTCGTCATTCCAAGTGCCGGGGAACACCAACTAAACTCGCCCGTTATGGAACTTGGGGAGGTTGTGTCCTCTATTTCTCTTTCCAGAGATGCTGTCAGACCTGCTGAGATTTTTCAGCATTTCCTGTTTTTGTTTCTGATTTCCAGCAACTGCAACATTTTGCTTTTATGGTAAAAGAAGGGGTAGGGCTGATTGGGGACCAAAAAGGGAGTTTAACGTGTGGAGGCAGGGGACATAGCTGAGGTATTAAATGAACACTTTTCCTGTGCCTTTACTGAAGCAGATGATGTTACCAAACCATGGCGAAACAGGAGATAATCCAGACAAAATTGATAAGTGGAAGGTAATTAATGGACTGACAGTTCTTAAAGTGGCTCAGGCACCAGGACCAGATGAGATGCATCCAAGGATATTGAAGGAAGTGAGCGAGATTGGAAATTGGGGAGGAAGGGTTCACAATTTTTCAATCTTCCTTAGACTCAGGGGTGGTGCCAGAGGACCGGAAAATTACAAATGTTATGCATATGTGCAGAAGTCATTGAAGGTGGCAGGACAGGTTGAGAGAGGTGATAATAAAGCACACAGGGGCAGCACGGTGGCGCAGTGGGTTAGCCCTGTTGCCTCACAGCGCCGAGGTCCCAGGTTCCATCCCGGCTCTGGGTCACTGTCCGTGTGGAGTTTGCACATTCTCCCCGTGTTTGCGTGGGTTTCGCCCCCACAACCCAAAGATGTGCAGGGTCGGTGGATTGGCCACGCTAAATTGCCCCTTAATTGGAAAAAATGAATTGGGTAATCTAAATTTGAAAAATAAATAAATAAGGCACACACTGTCCGAGGATTCATTAATAGGGGTATAGAGAACAGGAGCAAGGAGGTTATGCCGAAATTGTGCAGGGCTCTAGTTGGGCCTCAGCTGAATCCAGGTCTGGGTGCCTCATTTTCGGAAAGATGCAAAGGCATTTGATTTTTTTTTCAATTTTCAAATTAAGGGGCAATTTAGCACAGCCAATGCCCCTACCCTGCACATCTTTGGGTTGTGGGGGTGAGACCCACGCATTCACGGGGAGACTGTGCAAACTTCACACGGACAGTGACCCAGGGCCGGGATCGAACCCGGGTCCTCAGCGCCGTGAGGCAGCAGTGCTAACCACTGCGCCGCCGTGCCGCCCCCGCGAGGGTGCAGAAAAGATTAACGAGAATTATTCCAAGGACGGGAACTTCAGTTCTGAAGATAGATTGGAGAGGGTAGGACTGTCTTCCTTGGTTAAGAGAAGGCTGAGAGGAGATTTAATAGAGATGTTCAAAATCATGAAGGAGAACCTTTTCCCACTCGTGAAAGGATGGAGAACGAGAGGGCACAGATTTAATGTCTTAGCAAAAGAAGCAGAAGTGACACGAACAAAAACCTTCGATTATAACGAGTAGTTAAGGCCTGGCATGCACTGACTGAGGCCGTGGTGGTGAGGGGCTCCATTGACGCAGTTGAATGGGAATTAGACAGGTACCACGGAGAGAAGGCAAGAACATGGCACTAAGCGTATTGCTCATTGGGCAAGCCAGTGCAGAATCGAGGGGCCAAATGGCCTCCTTCTGCACTGTAATATTTTAGTGTTACTGTGGACTAACAGAACCCGTTCCTTAATTCTACAATTGCAAACCATTTTGAGTTCAGAAGAATGAGAGGTAAATCTTATTGAAACATATTAGATCCTGAGGGGGGTTGGAGGTGAGGGGGGTGACTGGGTGGATGCTTAGAGGATGTTTCCATTTGTTGGCGAAGACTAGAACCAGAGGACAGAGTTTAAAAATTAGAGGTCCCCCATTGAAGACAGAGGTCATGAGAATTCTCTCTCTCTCTGGGGGTCATTAGACTGTGGAATTCTCTTCGCAGAGACCAGTGAAGGCTGACTTTGACAGATCTTTGTTCAGCAACAGTTTTGGGGGGGGCAGACAGGAAAGTGGGGGCGAGGGCACAGTCAGATAAGACATGATCTTATTGCGTGGCGGAGCAGGGTCAAGCGGTCAAATGGCCCACTTCTGCTCCTCTTCTTGTGTCGTGCAAACGGCCGATATAACGCAACATGGCTCTGTGGTAAGATTGGAGTGAGGGAATGCCTAAACCTCCCCAATGGCTCAGTTATTACGTTCACTGCCCAGTGTAAAATGGAGGTGTACAGACAAGGCCAGTCCTAGGTTTCACCCCCACTTTGTGTTGAATTAGCTGACCTCAGCCTGGCCACGGCAACTTACCAAAGATGGCGTGAGGAGAAACCAGCCTTGACCTCAAACCCCTGGCTCCCAGCTCTCTGGAACTTATCACACATGGATGCCAGGTGAAGAAACGATCCGATTCTTGCTGTGAAGATTGGCATGGCCAAATAGTCAGCTGATGCTTGCTGCCTTGGTGACAAATGGCACGGAAAGGTGAGGGAAACCAGCAATGTAATGCGTATTTTCTGTAGACAGCATGGACTAGTCTCTTTTCTCTGGGAAGGAGGAGGCTGAGAAGTGACACGATAGAAGTTTCTAAAATAAAAAGTAGAGAAAATGTTTCTATCTGTGGGTTCAGTCCAAAACTAGGAGTGAAAAAGATAGTCATTAACAAGTCCAATTCGGGAGAAACTTCTTTACTCGGCGAGTGGTTAAAATGTGGAACTCACTACCCCGTAGAGGCAAAAATATCTTAACGGGGAAGTTGGGTCAATACATGACGGAGGAAGTAATAAACGTTTATGCGGACAGGGTTAATTGAATAGTTGTCCTTGTTGACCCATATTGGCTGGAATTCTCTGGCCGTTGGGACTCCCTGGGCTGGATTCTCCGCACCCCGACGGCGAAATCGCGGCCAGCAGCGGGGCGGAGAAGCCATTTCCCTGCATGAAATCGGGACCGCCGCCGGTTCCCCGATTCTCCTGAAAAACGGGGTACTCCGCGCCGCATATCCCCTACCTGCGGCCATTGCTGGAGGCCGCCGCCGTGCGCATTCGCGGCCTCTGACCCGGAGGTTTGGGGGCCCGTGAACGATGGTTCACTGCTAGCCCCCTGCAGGGCTAGGAATATGTGGCCCTTTCACGGCAGTTGTTCTGCCGTGACAGGCCACAGCTTTGATGACGGCATAATCCACAAGACAGAGAATCCAGCCCCCTGTTTCCGCCGGCAATGCACCCTCACCTGTGGGTTTCCCAACAACGTGGGATGTCTTCAATGGGAAATCCCAATGACAAGCAGCGGGAGTTGAGATTCCCGCCACCAGCGAATGGCGCGGCGCTGAGAAATACGTGACATAATGACTGGAGAGTCCAGCCCATGGTCTTCCGGTTCGGCAATGTCTCGATTTAAAAATTCTTACCCTTGTTTTCATTGCCATCCATGGCCTCGTCCCAGCCTATCTCTGTAATCTTCTCCTGCCCCGCAGCCTCTGAGGTAATCCATGCTCATCTGATTCTTGCTGCCTTCCCTGGGTTTAATTGCTCTGCCATTGGTGCCTCCGTGCCTCCCGCCGCCCAGATCCTAAGTCCGGAGGTCCCCTCTCTAAACCTCTCTGCCTCTCGACCGCTTAAGGCACTCCTTAAAGCCTACCTCTTTAGGTCATGTCCAGCCAAATATTTCCTTACGTAGCTCGTTCTCAAACATTCTTTTTTATTATGTTAAAGGCTCTGTATGAATTGTTGCTGTTGAGGAAGGGTAGGAGGAGGCTTGTGTGAAGCACAAACACTGACATCATTGGGTTGAGCGGCCTGTTTCGGTGCTGTAAATTCTATGCGATAATTTCAGGAAATATTTCTAACAAACTCGGAGCAAAACACGTCCAACACACAGTTGGCTGCTTGCTGAGGTTGATTCAGTTGTATTTTGGAATGAAATGGAAAGTCTGTCACTAAAGGGCCAAGTACTCCTTAACAATGAGAGCGAGCAAGTGACCCCCAGCTTCACCTCGGTGTTATTGTCTACAAACATAATGAGTTATAACCATGAAAATAGGCTGGCTGGAACTCCAACAAGTCTGTGAATGATTTGTAACACATTGGGTATTCTCCTCTTGTTGCCTCAGCGACATTCCTTCTGCCGAGCCTTTCACTTCAGCTCACTAAAGCCTGCGAAAATCATCCTCTCGATTTCCATCACTTGCACCCTGATAACATGAAAAGGGTTGCAACCACCCCTGTACATGAGCCAACTTTATGCCATAAATCATTACGTTTTTAGGGTGCATTGTGCTAAGGGTATGAGCAACCCAATGTTGGATTGGAAACAATTGTTAACAATGTATGGGTGATTTGGGTGGAACCACATTTAAATCAGACCATTTCATCCCTTTCCATTTGAACCTTAACATGTTCTTTGCTTGATTCAAACTCCACTGCAATGCACAAAAAGTACTGTCGAGTTGCCAATGGGGTCAACTATCGCGCCAATGATTTCTCCTCTGGCCATTTGTCCTACAGGTTCATTGCTCAGGTTAATGCAGAATCACACCGAGTTGAGGCCATTCCGTCCATCATGCCTGTCCCAGCCCGTCAAAACTGCTGCCCAATTAATCCCACACGCCTGGTCATTCCTGGAGCCCTACAAACATGCTCCGTACATCAAATTCTCTTTTGGAATTGTTCATTCCATCCACTTTCACCATCCTTCTAAGCTGTGCATCCCAGAACATAAGGGTTTGCTGCATAAAGAAATTATTCCCAACTCCTCTCTTATGAGTTCTTTTTCCAATCCTGTATCACATGCTGAACACACCTCGGATTTCCATTACTCCATACAGTTGTTAATTTTACAGTCTTGAATTCCATACTCCACTCACAACCGCAGTTAACTATTCCATTTGCATCTATGTTGCTTAGCATGTCAAAGTCCTACACTGACAATTCTGTCCACCTTTCCCAACGAGTTCAGACTCTGCAATCATTATCAACTTGGCTCAATAGGTAGAATTCTTGCCTCTGACTCATTAGATTGTTGGTTCAAACGGCACTTAAGGACAACACTCAAATCGCCACATCAGACTAATTATTCATTTCATTACTCATTGTGGGATGTTGCTGTGTATGAAAACATTGTTTCCCAACTGGAGTAGTGTGTCCAATTCTGAGCACCACCCTTTGGGAAGGATGTGAAGGCTTGAGAGAGGGCACAGAAAAGATTCACGAAAATGCTTCCAGGGATGACAGACTTCATTCTTGAGGATAGACTGGAGAAAAGAAGATTGAGAAGAGGCTGGACAGAGATTGAAGCCTGCGGGGAAAAGGTTGGGGAGGAGGACTAGCTAACTAGCTCTTGCAGAGAGCCAGCACAAACACGATAGGCCAAATAGACTCCTTGTGTAGTGTAACCATTCTCTAATTCTATGATACTCTTCAAGGGAATTCACCGTGAATTTGCTTCAGAGATTACTGACAGGTATGACAAGGTACAATGTAACTGCAAATCACAATAACTTGTAGCCTGGAGTTATATTTCAGATTATTTCATAGAAATTTCATAGAATTTACAGTGCAGAAGGAGGCCATTCGGCCCATCGAGTCTGTACCGCCTCTTGGAAAGAGCACCCTACCCAAGCCCACACCTCCACCCTATCCCCATAACCCAGTAACCCCACCCAACACTCAGGGCAATTTTGGACACTAAGGGCAATTTATCATGGCGAATCCACCTAACCTGCACATCTTTGGACTGTGGGAGGAAACCGGAGCACCTGGAGGAAACCCACGCAGACACGGGGAGGACGTGCAGACTCCGCACAGACAGTGACCCAAGCCGGGAATCGAACTTGGGACCCAGGAGCTGTGAAGCAATTGTGCTATCCACTGTGCTACCGTGCTGCCCCCGATTACGTTGCTCCAGTCGCCCTTCTTTCCGTGCGAGCTTGATCATTGAGCAGACGATTCAACCATAGGACCTTCACAGTTCAGCCTCAAGCTGTCCTCAGCAACATTCACACAAGACCTTCCAACATGGGTGCGAGGAGCAGGTGCCCCGTCTGACTCAAGTCCTCTTTCCTCAGCGAGGGGCAGAGAACCAATTGCCCTTAAGGTCAGTTTAAATTCGGCACAGTTGGAGGACACACCTGAAGACTTGTGTTTATACAGCGCCATTCACAATCTCAGGATGTGCTGAAGCACTTCACAGCCAGTGAATTACTTTGGAAATGTGGTCACTGTTGTGATTTAGGAAACAGAACAGCCAATTTTCACAAAGAAAACTGCCACAGATAGCATTGAGAATAATCACCAGGTAATTCGTTACTTTCTTATGTTCTTGGAGGGATAAATATTGGCCAGGAGCCCAGGGAAATCTCTCCAACTCTTTATTGAAAAAATGTCGTAAGGCCCTTTGCATACTCTTGAGAGGGAAGGCAGAGCCTCGGTTTAAGACCATAAGTCATAGGAGCAGAATTAGGCCACTCGGCCCATCGAGTCTGCTCCACCATTCAATCATGGCTGATATTTTCTCATCCCCATTCTCCTGCCTTCTCCCCATAACCCCTGATCCCCTTATTGATCAAACACCTATCTAACTCTATCTTAAAGACACTCAATGATTTGGCCTCCACAGTCTTCTGCGGCAAAGAGTTCCACAGATTCACCACCCACTGGTTGAAGAAATTCCTCCTCATTTTTAATGTCTGACCTGGAAGACAGCACCTTCTATAGTGCAGCACTCCCTCAGGACTGCGCTTGGAGTTGAGGACCGGTTTAGCTCAGTTGGCTGGTTCATCATGCGCAGTAAGGCAAACAGCATGGGTTCAAGCCCTGTACCAGCTGTGATCATTCACTAAGGCAAGGTTTTTCAACCTTGCCCCTCGCCTGAGGTGTGGTGACCCTCAGGTTAAATCTCCACCAGTCAGCTCTCCCCCTCAAGGGGGAAAGCAGCCTATGGTCATCTGGGACTATGGTGACTTTTTACTGGGAGTGTTCGGTTAAAGAACAAAGAACAAAAAAAATTACAGCACAGGAACAGGCCCTTCGGCCCTCCCAGCCTGCGCCGATCCAGATCTTTTATCTAAACCTGTCTTCTATTTTCCAAGGATCTACTTCCCTCTGTTCCCCGCCATGTTATATTATAGACTCAATTATGTGGCTAAACCTTGAGGGATATTTAAAGTAAAAGAAAAACTCATCAGCATATACTTTATAATGAAATATATTCATTAATTTGTGTTTATAATTACTCAAATATCCGTGAGTATTTGCTCTCAGCTTGATGCCCTGTGTCAGGTTGCAGGTACGGGTGGAGTTTCCTCCACACTAGGCACAGGTTAAACAGAAAATGTTTCATTCTCAAAGGCTTGGTGTACAGATGGATGCTGAAAAGATGCTTCCCCGTGTGGGGAAGACCAGAAACTGGGGATACTGTTTAACAATAAGGAGCGAGATTCTCCGGCCCGCCAGCCGCGTTTTCCTGGGCGGCGCGACCCCACTGGCAACTGGATTCTCCATTCCTGCCACCGGCCAATGGGATTGCCCATTGTGACCACCCCACGCCGCTAGGAAACCCACGGGCGTGGGTGCGCTGCCGGCGTAACGGAGAATCCCGCCGGTGGAGAATCCAGCAGAAGGGGTCTCCCATTTAAGGCAGAGATGAGGAAACCTTTTTTCCTTGCACTGAATGTGGGCATCACTGGGCTGGGCCAACATTTATTACTCATTTCCAAACCGCCCATCAACTGTGTGGCTTGAGGGCAGCACGGTGGCGCAGTGGGTTAGCCCTGTTGCCTCAAGGCGCCAAGGTCCCAGGTTCGATCCCGGCTCTGGGTCACTGTCCGTGTGGAGTTTGCACATTCTCCCCGTGTTTGTGTGGGTTTCACCCCCACAACCCAAAGATGTGCAGGGTAGGTGGATTGGCCACGCTAAATTGCCCCTTAATTGGAAAAAATGATTTGGGTACTCCAAATTTATAACAAAAAAACTGTGTGGCTTGATAGACCATTGGTTGGTCGGCCAGTTAAGAGTCAACCCCATCGTTGTCGGTCTGGAGTGACATGAAGGCCAGACCAGGTAAGGACGGCAGATTTCCTTCGCAAGGGAACATTGTTGAACCAGATGCGTTTTTACGTCACTCGACAATGGTTTCGTAGTCATCATTCAACTTTA
The DNA here is from genome assembly GCF_047496885.1 of Scyliorhinus torazame. NCBI lineage: Eukaryota > Metazoa > Chordata > Chondrichthyes > Carcharhiniformes > Scyliorhinidae > Scyliorhinus > Scyliorhinus torazame. The sequence goes on along the minus strand of NC_092724.1, from coordinate 13,348,467 downwards.
TAATTCCAGATTTTCATTGAATACAAATTTCACCCTCTGCCATGGTGGGATTCGAACCCAGGTCCCCAGAACCTTACCCCGGGCCTCTGGATTACGATTCTAGTGTCAATGCCACAACACGACTACCTCCACCGAGCACAGTCTGTGCAACTCTCTTACCCAGAGAGTGGTGGCAGGGTCATTGAATAATGTTAAGGAAGTGGTGAATAGATTCTTGACTAACAAGGGAGTCAAAGAGAATTGGGGAGTGGGGGTAGGCAGGATAGAATTTATAGTGCTGGAGGAGGCCATTCGGCACATTGAGTCTATACTGGCCCTTAGAAAGAGCACCCTACCAAGCCCACACCTCCACCATATCCCCGCAACCCCACTTAACCTTTTTGGACACTAAGGGCAATTTAACATGACCAATCCACCTAACCCGCACATCTTTGGACTGTGGGAGGAAACCGGAGCACCCGGAGGAAACCCACACACACACGGGGAGAATGTGCAGACTCCGCACAGACAGTGACCGAAGTCGGGAATCGAACCTGGGACACTGGAGCTGTGAAGCAACTGTGCCAACCACTATGCTACCGTGCTACTGGCAACGGGGTGGTGACATTGACGCCAAAACCAGTTGAGGCCATGGTCTTATTGAATGGCGGAGCAAGCTCAAACGGCCGAATGGCCTACCATAAGACCATAAGACATAGGAGCAGAATTAGGCCACTCGGCCCATTGAGTCCGCTCCGCCATTCAATCCTGGCTGATATTTTCTCATTCCCATTCTCCTGCCTTCTCCCCGTAACCCCTGATCCCTTTATTAATGGTGCTGGTTTAGCACAGTAGGCTAAACAGCTGGCTTGTAATGCAGAACAAGGCCAGCAGCGCGGGTTCAATTCCCATACCGGCCTCCCCGAACAGGCGCCGGAATGTGGCGACTAGGGGCTTTTCACAGTAACTTCATCGAAGCCTACTTGTGACAATAAGTGATTATTATTATTAATCAAGAACCTAACTATCTCTGTCTTAAAGACACTCAGTGATTTGGCCTCCACAGCCTTCTGCAGCAAAGAGTTCCACAGATTCACCCCCCTCTGGATGAAGAAATTCCTCCTCATCTCTGTTTTAAAGGATCGTCCCTTTAGTCTAAGATGGTGTCCTCTGGTTCTAGTTTTTCCTACAAGTGGAAACATCCTCTCCACGTCCACTCTATCCCGGCCTCGCAATATTCTGTAAGTTTCAATAAGATCCCCCCCTCATCCTTCTAAACTCCAACGTACAGACCCAGAGTCCTCAACCGTTCCTCATACGACAAGTTCTTCATACCAGGGATCATTCCTGTGAACCTCCTCTGGACCCTTTCCAAGGCCAGCGCATCCTTCCTTAGATACGGGGCCCAAAACTGCTCACAATACTCCAAATGGGGTCTGACCAGAGCCTTATACAGCCTTCTGTTTCTACAGCCTACTCCTGCTTCTAATTCGTAGGATCAAAATAAGTTCTGTCCTCAAACAAGGACCTCCCATGCAGCATTCAAAAGAAAACAGGGGATAATCTGCAAAGCAACTTTCACCGTATCCACCTTTGTATGGAAATACATATGTCTGAATGTTATATATTCAGAAAAAACTGGTAATTAGCACCATCTCCCTTCAACGCGCATTGGGTAGAATGAATAATGTTTTTGATTGCTGTTGATATTCAGGTAAAATACAGCAACTGTTATTTTGCACAGCAAGATCCCACTCAACGACAACAGAAGGAAAGGACTTATCACACCTCCAAGTACTTCATGATCAACTATTTTACGTTTGAAATGTAGCTGTTAATGACAGCCTTTTGCAAATAACAAAGTTCCACAAAGAACAACAAGGCAAGATTAATTTCAGAGAAAAAGAGCTCCGATCTTTATCAAATACAATGGCTTAGGATCCTCAGGCCTCAGGGATCCAGCACTCCCTCACTTGGGATGGCACAGAAATCGAATCAAACAGTCTTGCGGATTATCCAGCCGTGGCCTTTGCGCAATGAGCGTCTGAGTCAGAAGGTCGCGGGCGAAAGTCGCATTCTAGAGACGTGCGCACAAAGTTTAAGTTGTCAGTTTGGGTGGTACCAAGGGAGTGCTGCAATACCTGAGGCACCACCTTCTCTGAGGAGACATTAAACTGAGGCCACATCTGTCCTGCCATATGAGAAATCTGAAATCATTATGTTGGAGAAGAGCAGGGGAACACTTTCTCCTGTTCTGCCCATTATTTATCCCTCTAATTAACATCACTAAAAAATGGCCTGGTTGCACCCGATTTGGTGTCGGGACGAAGCCGTTGAATTTCACGAGAGACCTCTGGCGAGATTTGCGACGCTCAAAGTGCCTCACTAAATTTAACTGAATCTCAGGGCAGCACGGTGGCACAGTGGTTAGCACTGCAGCCCCACGCCGCCGAGGTCCCAGGTTCGATCCCGGCCCTGGGTCACTGTCTGTATAGAGTTTCCACATTCTCGCCGTGTCTGCCTGGGTTTTGCCCCCACAACCTAAAGATGTGCAGGGCAGGTAGATTGGCCACACTAAATTGCCCATTAATTGGAAAAATGAATTGTATACTTTAAAAGCTAAAAAAAACAATTTAACAGAATCTCACGAGACATCACAATCTGGACCTAACATCCGTGCTTGAGAGACCTTGCCAGGATGCCATTTAGTACTAGTTTCCACAAACATGGATCAGTCATAATGGCACCTGGGGGGAGAGTCTCCCAGGCCATTAGAGACTCGTGGTCTGGGACAGGGCAGGGTAGCACCCTATCACTCCCTCTGGCACATGGGCACCTTAGTATTTCCAGCCTGGCACTCTGGCAATGCAACTCGGGCACGCTCTCAGTTCCAACTGCCAGGGTGCCTGGTAATGATGCCAGGGTGCCAGGTTGGCACTGCCAAGGTTTGGGCCTAGGGGGCCTTACCAGGTGGAGGGGGGTGTTCCCGGGGACCTCCCTGATGTTGGGGGTAGAGTGGGAGTTCAGAAATTGGGGGGGGGGGTGTTGAAAGGGGGAGAAAGATCGGGACAGCCAGACAAAATGGCGTCCCAATCTGCAAGGAGCCTTTCCTGTTGGCAGCTGACTCTAAGTGCGGCCTTGGCGGAGAGATACCCATGCTCACGCCAACTATCTGCAAGAGCCGCTCAGCTAGTCTCACTCCCCAGCCCTTTGCCTGTAGCCCTGGAAATGTTTTCAATTCAGGTAATTATCCAATTCCCTTTTGACTTGAATCTGCCTCCACTACACATTCAGACGGTGCATTCCAGATCCTAGCCAGCCGTTGCGTAAAGAAATGTTTTTTCCTCAGTTGCCTCTGGTTCTGTTGCCAATCACCTTGAACAAGCTCAACTGCGATGCCCCACACAGTTGGGCAGCCAGCTAACACTCCTAGTCTCGGATCACGTATGAAGAACAGCCATTTGGATCAAGTACCGACTAAGGGGCAGCAAGGAGGAGTTAGGGGGGAAAAATTGGAAGTGAGAAAAATGCTTCGATTTAAATGACAAAACATATTGACAAGTTATTTAATGAGCCTTTGATCCCATCTTAAAAAAAACCTCCAAAATCTGTCCAGATTCATATTCTATTCAGTGAGCTTCCAGCTCGAGGATCTCTGGAAACTGAGCGTGTTACAGAGTCATCTCCCATTAGCTTTTGAATGTTCACTGAACTGTAAAGGCATTGCTGTGAAAAAAAAAGGGAGGTGGGGGGCGGGAAGAGGAGAGAGTGAATAATAATTCTTCACAGCCATCTGGTATTAACCCAAACACCATTGCTGTCATGGGCTTTGGAGGGACGAGGCAGTGAGAACCGTGGTGTTAATTGGCGCACTGTGCATCTGAGCTTTTGCCTTTGTGTTCACTTTCTTGTTGTTGAAGAAACTGGCTGTTGTTCTGAGAGCTTGCTCGGGCTCGCTGGGGAGAGCGTTCACGGGTCACGGATTATCCTTTGTTAATTGGGTTTCCTTTGCACGTCCAATTTGCCCCACCCCCTCAGACTCATTCCAGCCTGTCATAGCTACCCCATGCAAAGTAAAGGCCCAGTCCTAGCCAACTGCACAAAGCTGTGAAGACGCAAGCCCCCCCCCCCCCCTGCACCTCCCCCCCCCCCTCCTCCCCCCTAAATAAGAAAGACAACAGCGGTTTTGTTTGAGTCTATTTTCATGGGGAGGAATAATTGCCCTTTCACACTCCCAACAGCACAGGGATTGCTTTCCGCGCCAAGGGGATTGGGCCTGGGCTTTCATTAACCTTCCAACAGTGGGTTTTGTAAGAAGTGTTTGTGGCATTTCCAGCATACAGATGTAGAAGACATAATTAATTTTAAAAAGAAACACACCCTCTGAAGTATTTAATCCTTCTGTTTGTGGCACAGCCCCAAACCAACGCATCATAAATATAATATAGTCACTAAGAAATCCAATAAAGAATTCAGGAGAAACGTCTTTACTCAGGGAGTGGTTAAAACTTGCTATCAAAATGAGGCAACCGATGTTCTATCCCAGAAAGTCGCTTGTTGAAGGATATAACTGGAGCCAATCTTTACATACTTTTATTTATTTATTTATTAAAAAATAAATTTAGAGTGCCCAATTAATTTTTTTCAATTAAGGGGCAATTTAGCGTGGCCAATCCACCTAGCCTGCACATCTTTGGGTTGTGGGGGCAAAACCCATGCAAACACGGGGAGAATGTGCAAACTCCACACGGACAGTGACCCAGGGCGGGGATCGAACCTGGGACCTCGGCGCCGTGGGGCAGCAGTGCTAACCACTGCGTCACCGTGCTGCACTTTACATACTTTTATAAACATTTGTTTGCACCACTTCCGGTGATGGCGGGCGGGAGGCAGCCGCACAATGGAGGGCTCCCGTTCGGGAACGGCACTTTCGGGGCTTTAAGCCCGGTCCCAGGGTCCACGGAGGCGGCAAAAGCAGGAAGAAACAGTGAAGGCACAGTGAAGAAAAATGTCGAGGGTAAGCAAAAAATCGACCGTAAAGAAAACAGCTGAAGGTCCGTCGGGGAGTGGAAAGGTCACCGTGGGGTCACCAAGGAAAATGGAGGCTGGAGCACCAGGGGAGGCCGCATTGCTTGTGGCTGAAGAAATAACTAAGGTGATGGCTGCGGGATTCGAAAGGCAGTTTACAAGATACATGGAGACAATGAGGAAGGAGATGAGAGAGGTTTTGAGTGCGCTGGCGGTGGCGAGCGCAGTAGCGGAGGTGCGAGAGCAAGGGGAGGCGCTGAAGGAAGTGGAGGATACGTTATTGCAGCACGGTGATCAACTTGCCTCGATGGGGAAGGAGATGCGGAAGGTGATGGACATTAACAAGGATCTGCGAGGAAAAATGGAAGACCTGGAAAACAGATCCAGGCGACAGAATTTGAGGATTGTGGGGCTGCCCGAAGGAGTTGAAGGACCGAGGCCGATTGAGTATTTTGCCGCAATGCTGGCGAAACTATTGTGGGAGGGGGAGGATCCCTTCCGATATGAACTGGATCGGGCTCATCGGTCGTGGAGGCCTGTACCAATGGCGAGTGAGCCGCCAAGGGTAGTGACTCTGTGCTTCCGTAGGTACAGTGTGAAGGAGAAGGCCCTGAGCTGGGCCAAGCAGAAGCGGGTGGTGCAGTGGGCTGGAGCTGGTATACGTGTATACCAGGACTTTACGGTGGAGCTGGCAAGGAGGCGGGCTGCCTTCAACCGGGTGAAGAGGGCACTGTACATTAATAAGGTGCAGTGCGGCATTGTATATCCAGCGAAGCTGAGGGTGACTTACAAGCTCAGGGACTTTTATTTTGGAACGGCGGAAGCAGCGGAGGAGTTTGCGAAGGCAGAAGGACTGTGGCAGAACTGAGAAATTGAGAAATGGCCATGTGCCGATGTGACCTCATGACTGTATTTTCTTCTTTTTTGTTTCACTGCGCGCGGGTGTAGGGGCTAAAGGAGCCAATGTTGTATATATTTGGACAAGGGAAGTGATGGGACTTTCACTCGAAATGAGGGCTCTTTGGGGTGTAGGTGGATATGAGGGGTGTGTGTGCTAAAAGGGGATTTCTGGGCTTTCCTAGGGCCGAGCAAGGGGAAAAGGGACCCGGGCGGGGGCCTCCACGCTTGCCGGTTTAAGCCGGCCAGTGAACGGGAGTAAGGTGGGGGGGAGGGGCTGGGGCCATCGGAGCCTGGCAGAACAGGGTCCGAGTGGTCTAGCCGGGGTGGAAAGTTGGGGGGGGAAGGAACCAAGGTTGGGGGAGGAGTTTTACAAGAGGCAGTGGAGGAGTTGGAGACTGCGGGGGGGGGTGGGGGGAGTGTACAACTCTTGGGTATCATGTACGGTACTCTTTCAGAGGTTGGTTGGCGTTGAGTGTGGGGGGGGGGGAGGGGGAGTGGACTCTATAGGTCAATGGTGACCATGGGCGGTCCCGGACTCCTTTTTCTTTTTCTCTTTTGTTTTTTGTTTCCACCGTGGGAGGGTTTGTTTTATGGGATGCATTTATTGACAGGTGGGCCGTTGTTTGGGGTGGTGGAAGGATGGGATCGTTGGTATTGTTAAGGGGATTGATTTTGTATTTGTTACCGTTTACTGTTTGTGGGTGGGGTGTAAATTGTGAAGGAAAATGTGAAAATGGAGAATAAAAACATTTTTAAAAAACATTTGTTTGCACAGTTACACGTTACAAGCATTCGAGCTCTCGTGCAACTTGCAAATTTGAAATAAGCTTCAACTGAGGATTCACTTGTGCCCCTGTAAATAGAAACGGACTCAGACTGTGATTGTCGTGTTAGGAGGTGATTGCTTGTAAATGCAATTAACAACTTGCATAGATATCTTTAAGAGTAAGAAGCTGAACTTTATTTATATAGCCACCTGACATCCTAAGGCACTTTACAGCCAATTAAGTTTTTTTTGATGTCTTGTCACTGTTATAATGTAGGACAAGTGGCAGCCAATTTGCGCACAGCAAGCTCCCACAAACAGCAATGTGATAATGACCAGATGAAATGAAATGAAAATGACTTATTGCCACAAGTAGGCTTCAAATCAAGTTACTGTGAAAAGCCCCTAGTCGCCACATTCCAGCACCTGTTTGGGGAGGCTGGTACGGGAATTGAACCGTGCTGCTGGCCTGCCTTGGTCTGCTTTCAAAGCCAGCAATTTAGCCCTGTGCTAAACCAGCCCCTAAGATAATCAGTTTTCTTTTCTTGATTGGGAGATAAATATCGCCCAGGAAACCACAGGTAAGCCACATAGACACACGAGGGAGAAAGGAGTGGACAGTTATGCTTATGGAATGAAAATATGTTGAGTGAAAGGAGATTTGTGTGAAACATAAATGCCAGCATAGACCGGTTGGGCCGAATGGCCTGTTTCTGTGCTGCATATTTCATGTTGTTCTGGATAATGAAACAATATGGAGAATGAAAAATAATTCTGCGTCAATCAAATATTAATAGCTGCTTTTACATTGGGCTTTAAAAAAAATCTATTTACGGGTGTGGGCATTGCTGGTTAGGCCAGCAATTGTTGTATATCCCGAATTGCCCTTGAACTGAGTGGCTTGCTAGGCCATATCGAAGGGTAGTTAAGAGTCAACTGCATTGCTTGGATCTGGAGTCACATGTAGGCCAGGCCAAGTTAGGACGGCAGATTTCCTTCCCGAAAGGACGTTAGTGAACCAGCTGGGTTTTTACGACCACCGACAATGGTTTCTTGATCACCGTAAAGACTTTTAATTCCAGGTTTAATGGGGTTTGAGCAGCAGGAAAGCCCAACCAAAATAAATTCATCGCCTTGACAACTGGCCTAAATGAATCCAACACGTTTATACCAGTGTTAACATCAGCTGCACGAGACTCCAATGGCAAGAACTAATGGCCTAAGCATCCGAAACATGACAACTTTCTTTTATATAGCACCCTCAATGCGCTAAAATATCTCCAAGCATTTCACTCCAGGAATTGAAAAGACAGAGAGAGCGCCTTAAAAGAGAAGAGAGAGTGAGGGAGGTGGCGAGACCTAGGGCCAACATTTCTTTATTTATAATCTTTATTGTCACAAGAAGGCTTACATTAACACTGCAATGAAGTTACTGTGAAAAGCCCCTAGTCGCCACACTCCGCCGCCTGTTCGGGTACACCGAGGGAGAATTTAGAATGTCCAAATGACCTAACAGCACGTCTTTTGGGACTTGTGGGAGGAAACCGGAGCACCCGGAGGAAACCCACGCAGACAGGGAGGAACGTACAGCTGCACACACACAGATAATGATCCTAGCCGAGAATCAAAATTGCTTTCAAAGCCTTCCCCCCCCCCCCCCGCCAAACCACACCCACCCAGTTTCTGTAACCTCTTCCAGCCCCATATCTCTCCAAGATCTCTAATCTCCTCAGGTTCTGGCATCTTGAGTATCCAAGATTTTCATCACTCCACCATTGGGAGTCTTCTTCAAGGTCCTAAATTCTAGAACTTTCTCCACCAAGCTGTTGAACATTTTAAGTGGCTGAGTGTCAACTTTCGATTTATAATGTTTTTTGTGAAGTGCTTCCGGAAATTTTTTAATGTGCTACATCAATGCAATATTTCATTGATGCTGTGGTTAGCACTGTTATTTCACAGCGGCAGGCCCCAGGTTCGATTCCCGGCTTGAGTTACTGTCTGTGTGGAGTCTGCATGTTCCCCCCGTGTCTGCGTGGGTTTCCTCTGGGTGCTCCGGTTTCCTCCCACAAGTCCCAAAAGACGTGCTTGTTAGGTGAATTGGACATTCTAAATTCTCTCTCAGTGTACCCAAACAGACACCGGAATGTGGTGACTAGGGGATTTTCACAGTAACTTCACTGCAGTGTTAATGTAAACCTATTTGTGACAATGATAAAGATTATTCTTATGGTGCCTTTGCCCGGTAAGGGGCAGCAGCTTCGAGAGAGGAGTAGCAACAGAGGGAATTGGAGGATGAAAGTGAAACAAGTGGGGCGGCACGTGGCACAGTGGTTAGCACTGGGACTTGGGTTTGAATCCCGGCTCTAGGCCACGGCCCGTGTGGAGTTTGCACATTCTCCCCATGTCTCCGCGGGCTTCACCCCCACAACCCAAAGATATGCAGGTGAGGTGGATTGGCCCCGCTAAATTGCCCCTTAATTGGGGAACAAAAAACTAATTGGGTACTCTAAAAAAGTTTTTTTTTAATAAAGTGAAACAAGTTATTACTCTTTCCAAGTCTGTTTTGAGCACCTTTCGCAGAATCTCCCTGCAGACTCAGCAAAGCGTTGGTATTTGATAAGGGTTTGCTCTGGACCTATAGCCAATCGTTGAGTGTCGAGTTTGAGTAACAATATTGACAAACAGGTTATCCGACAGCCCTGGATGTGTGAAGGTCAATTGGAAAGGAGCAGGATGGGAGGAGTAAGTCCTCAGCTGTCATTGCACCGTGATATATATACATTTGAGCTGGGATTATAAGCAAGGACCACATGGAGCAGCCTGTACCTCGTTTATATGACTGAGACAGAGCCTTCAGTCTTGCTGGAGTTGAGACAGGTTCTTGGGGCAGGTCATCTATTCCACACGCCTTCCTGTTAGATACAGTACTGCAGGTTGAAAATCAGCTTCAGTGTACTGAGAGCATTTGCTGATTCAGAAATGTGCATTAACTGCCGAAACCTTCCTCAATAAATGAGAAAACAACCGCTGCGACTAGTTCTCAATATTTAAATAAGGGCCAACAGAAAAAAAATTACCTCATTTATGACCCCATTAGCCACAGGAACGATACAAACTACAAAACCAAGAAATGATGGTGATAACAACGCCAAAACCCACACAAACCTGGATGGCGGTAGGAAAGGGGACAGGATGGGAGGAGTGCATGGTAATCTTGGTACTGGATTATATTGGATTGCAATACTCCATCTATCACTTTAATAAGAGAACTGTAATGGAAAAAAAACTTGCGTTTATATAGTGCCTTTCATGACCACGGGATGACCCAAAATGCTTTACCTCCAGCCACTCCTCAATGGTCTCCTGCATTCTACCCTCCATAAACTTGAGGTCTCCAAAACTCCGCTATCTTTGTCTGAACTTGCATTAATTCCCATTCAGCAATCACCCCAGTGCATCCTGATCTACATTGGCTGCTAGTCAAGCAACATTCTGATTTTAAAACTCACATCCTTGTTTTCAAATCGCCTTTACACCCCTCTGTGTGTGTGTGTGTGTGTGTGTGTGTGCATGTGTGTGTGTATGTGTGTGTATGTGTAGAAAGTGGGGACAAATTGAAGTGGGGGATTAGGAAGTAGATGTTAGTTAACCAGTTGTATTTGTTGCATACTTCATTATAGGTCTTGTTATAATTAAAAAGAAATTGTGTTTAAACTTACAAACCTGTTGACTGTAATTATTGGGCAGCCTGGGGCCAAAGATTCCAGATATTTTTCTAAGAATTATTGGTTAATTCAACTGTGTTGTGACTCTGGGTCTAGTGGGACTGGAATTGACTGTGCATTAGCCCAGGGTGTCGTAATGCCCTGAAACTCTCAATACTCACCATGTTTGCTTTCAATGGTGATGGGCAGGGTCTTGCGGGTATCAATCACAGTACAGCCTTGTTTAGGATAAGTAATTGAGCCCGACTGAGACTTCACTGCCTGACAGTTTCCCGATGCTATGGGAATGGTGATGCTGGTCAACTGTAAGGATGCTCGTGCTGAGCAGCAAGCCGGAGAGTCGGCAATGCTCTTGGCAGCCCTCAATTTAGAAAAGTGGCTGAGAAGGCAGCATGCTGCAACACCCTCCCAGTGCAGTCGGGTGCACCTCTGAAGCTGGAAGGCCTCAGATTGGCCCTCAGGTTTAAGAGCCCCCCTGCTGTCGTTAATTGGACAGGGAATGTGTGAACCTGCCTCTGGGCCAATTAAGGGGTGTCCCCCGTCAAAATCATAGAATCATAGAATTTACAGTGCAGAAGGAGGCCATTCGGCCCATCGAGTCTGCACTGGCTCTTAGAAAGAGCACCCTACCCAAGCCCACACCTCCACCCTATCCCCATTACCCAGTAACCCCACCCAACACTAAGGGCAATTTTGGACACTAAGGACAATTTAGCACGGCCAATCCACCTAACCTGCACATCTTTGGACTGTGGGAGGAAACCGGAGCACCCGGAGGAAACCCACGCACACACGGAGAGAACGTGCAGACTCCACACAGACAGTGACCCAAGCCAGGAATCAAACCTGGGACCCTGGAGCTGCGAAGCAATTGTGCTAACCACAATGCTACCGTGCTGTCCCAAATCCCAAATAGTGACTGACCCCCTTCTCGCGGGGGTGGGTTCAGAATGTGGAAATTAGGCTTGGCTCCTGTTTCCCCACCCCCAATGGGAAGAGTCAGCCCCTGGAACCTGCTCCCAGAACAATAACGACACCTTTCACCCATCTAACTCCTCTAAATGTAATAAAGCACCCCCGAGCACGATACCGGGAATGTTATCAAATAAAATTCGCGAATCGCACGAAGGAATGTTGGGGCAGATGACCAAAAACTTAAAGGAGGGGAGAGAGGCGGAGAGCTTATCCAAGGGGAATCCTAGAGCTTAGGCCCCAGGCTTGAGGGAAGGAGAAGGGGATGGGTAGAATAAAACAAGAAAAGAATTGTTGACAAAACCTAATTTCTTGCCCAAGTGTAAGACATGGTCACAGGGGGACCTGTGCAGCAGTAGGGGAGGGGTGGGGGTTGGGGTGGGGGGGGTGTAGGTCTAACACTTTACATTTTAAAGCTGATGAAAGCCCTGAGAAAATAAGGGAAAGAAACGCAATTTAAGCGTCTGTGAAGAGTGGCTTTTCATATGGATTCTGTCGCGAAGCTTTCCCCTTGTGCATGCTACACAGCACTCTTCAGCAACCGTTGTCTGCCACATTATCAAAGCAGTAAAGCAAGCTGGCCCCCTTGCCTCCCAGTTCCTGCAGCTTTTCTCGTTACATATCAATGGCAGGGACCAAACTTCCTCAGAAAAGAGCGGACCAGGGAAAACAATAGGCGGAGAGGGCCACCAGTTCACGGGAGGATGAAAAGTCACCAAAGGGAGGGGAAGGGGGGGGGGGGGGGAAGAGGCGAGGATTGTGGCGAGGCCCTTTATTAGACCCACATTAGCACCACTAATCTATTGCAGGTGTTTAAACCCAGATTCACAGGAAAGAAAGCCTCTTTTCTTTTTGATCTACGGGGGGAAGAGAGCCGTGAACAAAGGCTGCACACATCACAGGCCCACGAAACGAAAACAAAGGTTCATGACCAGCAAAGGTCACTCCTCCCAGTCCCTGTGCCGACAAAGGCAAGCACAAGGAACTGGATTCCCAGCAGTGCCTTACGCCAAACCCAGCCCTCTCCCAGCCTAGAGATCCCCACAGTTCACACAGTATGGTGTGAATCCATCAGCGGAAGATTCACGCCCAAACTACTAACTCTAGTCTCATTAAAAAAAGGCTGCCCGTCGCAGCAAAAGAGCCTGGGCCTATTACTTTAGCCGTGGGTTCCTGTCATTACAACTCCATTATTTGTGGGGCCCACTTTCGGAGGAATTAATTCTGCTTCCTGCTGATTTTTCTTCACCTTCGCCTTTCTTTGTCTTTTCACTCACGGGGGGACTACGGTTCCATGAGAGCCCATGCCTGCGCCCCTGTACCCCAACCGAGTACCCGTTCTTTAACTGTGGGCTATTTGACTGCACAGGGCGTCATCCGATGATGCGCAATCAATTACTCTCAAGCCGAAGTGATTCATAACTGAAGGCTTTAATCTGCTAGAACTCTTCCCCAGCAGCTTCGATACAGAAAGTGAAGGCTGCTGGGATGGCACCGGTTCTTATACTCCGCCTCTCAGGGCGGAGCTACGTACATCAGCCAATGGTAGACTCCTGGGTCTAACCAATGGTCATCCACCTCTCAGGTACCGCAATACCTGGTATTACCACACCCGACATCCAAAAGGATCGCACTTTCTGGCACTGGGTTCGCTGGTTAGAAATCAGGAGCAGGAATCCTGCTGCCTCTCTCTTTCTCTCTGCCTCCTGACTGTCCATCCACACCTCCCTCCACCCAGCAGGTCCTAGCCAGGGGAAACAGGTCAAATGTGGGAAAGGGAGGAATCCAACTCAACCAACTCAAGATTTCTGAGTTGGCCCGAGCAGGAACAGAGAGACCTGAACATTCACGCACACAAATCTTCGAATGTGGCAGAGTTTCCAATGTAACCGGCGGAATTCAGTGAGAGAGATATCTTAATATTAACAGTAGCCAGTCTGCATTCTAAAGACCACCGAGCTCCTAAATGAACCTACACAATTAGTTTGGGAGGTTGGTTAGCTCGGTTGGCCGGATGGCTGGTTTGTGATGCAGAGCAAGGCCAACAGTCCGGATTCACGTAGTGACCAAAGTTATCATGAAGGCCCCTCCTCCTCAACCTTGACATTTGCCTGAAGTGTGGTGGCCCTCAGGTTGAATCACCTTCCCGCCAGCTCTCTCTCAAAAGCGGAGGGCAGCCTATGGTCCTCGGGGACTATGCCAACCTTCACTTTTCACAATTAGGTCCTCAAACATTACGGATCTCGATTGTACTTGTACCTAAATTTTGTCCTTGATGTAGTCTATCTCTTTGCAATTCAATGATCTGGAAATCTGAAAAGGGTGTCTTCCTGCAAAAAGGCACAAAGACCTGTTAGTTCCTGCAATGCGGGACATGCAGGAAGAAAGAAGCAGCATTTTGCATCATCCCAAAGTGTCTTACAGACTTCATCGGTGAAGGCACTGAAAATGAAATGAAAATGAAAATCACTTATTGTCACAAGTAGGCTTCAATGAAGTTACTGTGGAAAGCCCCTAGTCGCCACATTCCGGCGCCTGTTCGGGGAGGCTGGTGCGGGAATTGAACCGTGCTGCTGGCCTGCCTTGGTCTGCTTTAAAAGCCAGCGATTTAACCCATTGTGCTAAACCAGCCCCACTGCACAGGAGCGCAGCAGCCAAATTGTACACAACCAACCCCAACAAAAAGTCACCTGAGGACAATCGGGTTGTTTGATTTTTGTCACGATAATTGAGGGATACGTTTTGACTAAGACACCTGGGAGAACTTCCCTGCCCACTGAGGTAGCACTGCCACCCAGATGAAAGCACCATCTAACCTCTAACTGCAGTGAGTGTGTCCACCTGAATTAATGTATTGATGGGACTTGAGCCCACAGCCTTCTGATTGGGTGGGGGGGGGGGGGGGGGGGGGCACGAGAGTGCTAGGTGTTGCATTCTTCCGACGAGCACAGACCTACCAATCATACAACCAGGATCGTTCAAACAATAATAAAAACAGGAAGAGCTGGAAAAACTCAATGGGTTTGACAGCATGTGTGGAGAGGGAAACAGAGGGAGCAGGCGAGATCTTCCTACTCTCCAGGATGGTGGGATCTTCCAGTCCCGCCGCCGACTCACCCCCGGCACGAGCTTCCCGGCGACAAGGGGTGGATTCAGTGGGAAATCCCATTGACAGCGGTGGGAGCGGCAAAATCCCACTGCCGACCTCAGGCCTCCCGCCATCAAGACCCACGTCGCAGGGAAGCCAAAGAATCTCGCCCCATGTTTCAAAATCGAATGACTCTTCTTCATGTAATCGTAGAATTCCTACAGTGCAGAAGAAGGCCATTCGGCCCATCAAGTCTGCACCAACCCTCTGAAAAAGCGCCCTCCCTAGGCCCATTCCCCTGCCACTCCCTGGCGCTGTGAGGCAGCAGTGCTCACTAACCACTGTGCCGCCCCAACATCTTCAGATATTGGACTCAAAATATTAACCCTGTTTCTCTCTCCTCAGATGCTGCCAGGCCTGCTGAATTTTTCCCAGCTTTCTATTTTTATTTCAGATCTGCAGTATTTTATCTTTACATTGGTAGAACAGTAATGCGGGGTTTCCATCTGTGGATAAGATGGTATATACATACATTAATAACTGGGAGGCAGTGTAGAACATGTCTGATCTGCAGGATTGCTACCCTGTTCTGTCTGCAGAGTAGATGAAATTATACATCACATCCTGTCAGGAATAAAAGAATGACTAGGGTAAGAGTAGGGCCAGTCAAGGTCAGTAGAGGGAAGTTGTGCTTGGAGTCCGAGGAGATAGGAGAGGTGCTAAATGAATACTTTTCGTCAGTATTCACACAGGAAAAAGACAATGTTGTCGAGGAGAATACTGAGATTCAGGCTACTAGACTAGAAGGGCTTGAGGTTCATAAGGAGGAGGTGTTAGCAATTCTGGAAAGTGTGAAAATAGATAAGTCACCTGGGCCCGATGGGATTTATCCTGGGATTCTCTGGGAAGCTACTGAGGAGATTGCTGAGCCTTTGGCCTTGATCTTTAAGTCATCTTTGTCTACAGGAATAGTGCCAGTAGACTGGAGGATAGCAAATGTTGTCCCCTTGTTCAAGAAGGGGAGTAGAGATAACCCTGATAACTATAGACCAGTGAGCCTTACTTCTGTTGTGGGAAAAATCTTGGAAAGGTTTATAAGAGATAGGATGTATAATCATCTGGAAAGGAATAATTTGATTAGAGATAGTCAACACGGTTTTGTGAAGGGTAGGTCGTGCCTCACAAACCTTATAGAGTTCTTTGATAAGGTGACCAAACAGGTGGATGAGGGTAAAGCAGTTGATGTGGTGTATATGGATTTCAGTAAAGCGTTTGATAAGGTTCTCCAAGGTAGGCTACTGCAGAAAATACGGAGGCATGGGATTCAGGGGATTTAGCAGTTTGGATCATAAATTGGCTAGCTGGAAGAAGACAAAGGGTGGTGGTTGATGGGAAATGTTCAGATTGGAGTCCAGTTACTAGTGGTGTACCACAAGGATCTGTTTTGGGGCCACTGCTGTTTGTCATTTTTATAAATGACCTGGAGGAGGGCGTAGAAGGATGGGTGAGTAAATTTGTAGATGACACTAAAGTTGGTGGAGTTGTGGACAGTGCGGAAGGATGTTACAAGTTACAGAGGGACATAGATAAGCTGCAGCACTGAGCTGAGAGGTGGCAAATGGAGTTTAATGCAGAAAAGTGTGAGGTGATTCATTTTGGAAGGAATAACAGGAAGACTGAGTACTGGGCTAATGGTAAGATTCTTGGCAGTGTGGATGAGCAGAGAGATCTCGGTGTCCATGTACATAGATCCCTGAAAGTTGCCACCCAGGTTGAGAGGGTTGTTAAGAAGGCGTACGGTGTGTTAGCTTTTATTGGTAGAGGGATTGAGTTCAGGAGCCATGAGGTCATGTTGCAGCTATACAACACTCTGGTGCGGCCGCATTTGGAGTATTGCGTGCAATTCTGGTTGCCGCATTATAGGAAGGATATGGAAGCATTGGAAAGGGTGCAGAGGAGATTTACCAGAATGTTGCCTGGTATGGAGGGAAGATCTTATGAGGAAAGGCTGAGGGACTTGAGGCTGTTTTCATTAGAGAGAAGAAGGTTAAGAGGTGACTTAATTGAGGCATACAAGATGACCAGAGGATTGGATAGGGTGGACAGTGAGAGCCTTTTCCCTCGGATGGTGATGTCAAGCACGAGGGGACATAGCTTTAAATTGAGGGGAGATAGATATAAGACAGATGTCCGAGGTAGGTTCTTTACTCAGAGAGTAGTAAGGGCGTGGAATGCCCTGCCTGCAACAGTAGTGGACTCGCCAACACTAAGGGCATTCAAATGGTCATTGGATAGACATATGGACAATAAGGGAAAAGTGTAGATGGGCTTTAGAGTGGTTTCACAGGTCGGCGCAACATCGAGGGCCGAAGGGCCTGTACTGCGCTGTAATGTTCTATGTTTTATGTTCTATGTCTCTTGGTGGATTGCAAGTTAAGATATGCTCCTTAACGATGCATCACAGGGCAACGCGGTGGAGCAGTTGGTTAGCCCTGCAGCCTCACAGCGCCGAAGTCCCAGGTTCGATCCCAGCTCTGGGTCACTGTCCGTGTGGAGTTTGCACATTCTCCCCGTGTCTGTGTGGGTTTCACCCCCACAACCCAAAGTTGTGCAGGGTAGTTGGATTGGCCACGCTAAATTGCCCCTTAATTGGAAAAAATGAATTGGGTACTCTAAATTTTTTTTTTTTTACCGATGCATCACAACTACTGAGTAATACGTTGATTATTATAGAATTTACAGTGCAGAAGGAGGCCATTCGGTCCATCGAGTCTGTACTGGCCCTTGGAAAGAGCACCCTTTTATTAAGGCCACACCTCCACCCCATCCCCGTAACCCAGTAACCCCACCTAACCTTTTGGACACTAAGGGGCAATTTAGCACGGCCAATCCAACTAACCTGCACATCTGTGCACATCTGTGGATTGAACCTGTAAGGCATTGGCCTGTCCTTCTATCATGGCGAGTCATGTGGAACACAGCTGAAGTCCGCACAGAGCTCAAAAATGCTCAACTCCATTCCACCCGGAAACATAGGAGTAGGGGACTTAGGAGCAGGAGGATGCCATTCGGCCCATCGAGCCTGCTCCGCCATTCAGTAAGGTCATGGCTGGTCTCAACTCCACTTTCCTGCTGCCTCCCCTAACCCTTGAAGATCCAAGCATCTGTCCAATTCTGTCTTGAATATACTCAGAGACCCAACCTCCACTGTGGCGTGGTAACACAGTGGTTGGCACTGCTGCCTCACAGCTCCAGGGACCTGAGTTCAATTCCAGCCTCGGGTGACTGTGCGGAGTCAGCACTTTCTCCCCGTGTCTGCGTGGGTTTCCTCCGGGTGCTCTGGTTTCCTCCCACAGTCCAAAACTATGCAGGTTAAGTGCATTAGCCATGCTAAAATTTCCCATTAGTGTCCAAACGTTTAGATGGAGTTATAGAGTTACAGGGATAGGGTGGGGGCATGGGCATAGGTAAGGTACTCTTTCAAAAGGTCGGTACAGACTCGGTCGGCCGAATGGCCTCTCTGCACTGTCGCGATTCTATGATCTCTAGGGGCTAGAATTCCAAAGACTAATGAGAGAGAGAACAACATTCTCCTCATCTCCGTCTCCAAAGGAAGGCCTCGTACTGTTAAACTGTGTCCCTTAGTTTTAGTCTCCCCAGAAGTGAAAATATCCTCCTGGATCTTTTTACTTCAATAAGGTCACCTCTAATCTTCTCAACTCCAGTGGGTTTCGGCCCAACCTGTTCACTATTTCTTCATAGGATAGGGTACGTGTGTATATATTGCCAGCGCCTGTACACAGGACATGATGATGTGTCGGTCGTTCACGAGCTCTCACCAATGTGGCTACAGGCAAGGCTGCTGAAGATCTTCCAGTAAACCGTTTAAGTTGTAGCCTTTGTCATCATTCCTTTTTTTTTAATTTAGAGTACCCAATTATTTTTTTATCCAATTAGGGGCAATTTAGAATGGTCAATTCACCCAGCCTGCACATCGTTAGGGTGTGGGGGCGAAACCCACGCAGACACGGGGAGAATGTGCAAACTCCACACGGACAGTGACCCAGAGCCGGGATCGAGCCTGGGTCCTTGGCGGTGTGAGACAGCAGTGCTAACCACTGTGCCAGCGTGCCACCCCTTTGTCATCATTCCTACAGTTTTGTATATATTAGCAATCTTCAGGCTGCATACTTTTAAGGTGCTCTCTGCACTTTTTAATTTGCACCACAGGTAGGTGGCGGTTCTGAATCAACATTCTCGCTGACAAAGTAGTTTCTTCCGTAGCAGAGGCAATGCCTTCTCACAGGTACCTGTGCAATTACACTGATGAATGTGTCATTAATCAGTAAAGTTGGACTTCAAAGTCCGGTCTCGAGTTTCAAAGCAGCCTGGAAACGTTCCTCAGGATTCAGTGAGGTGAGAGATGTTATTTGGGAGACGTCATTTGTTAATGTAAACAATGCTGCCCCCCACCCCCCCCCCCACCCACCCTCTAACCCCCACCCATTCTCTAGCCCCCACCCATCCTCTAACCCCCACCCATCCTCCAACCCCCACCCATCCCCCAATCCCCACCCATCCCCCACCCATCCCCCAACCCTCACCCATCCCCCAACCCCCACCCATCCCCCAACCCCCACCCATCCCCCAACCCCCACCCATCCCCCAACCCCACCCATCCCCCACCCCTCACCCATCCCCCAACCCCCACCCATCCCCCAACCCCCACCCATCTCCAACCCCCACCCATCCCCCAACCCCCACCCATCTCCCAACCCCCACCCATCCCCCTACCCCCACCCATCCCCTAACCCCCACCCAACCCCCACCCATTCTCTAACCCCCACCCAACCCCAACCCCCACCCATCCCCCAACCCCCACCCATCCCCCAACCTCCACCCATCCCATACCCCCACCCATCCCCCAACCCCCACCCATCCCCCAACCCCCACCCATCTCCCAACTCCCACCCAAACCCCACCCATCCCCAACCCCCACCCATCCCCCAACCCCCACCCATCCCCAACCCCTACCCATCCCGCAACCTCCACCCATCCCCCAACCCCCACCCATCCCCCAAACCCCACCCATCCTCTAACCCCCACCCATCCCCAACCCCCACCCATCCCCCAAACCCCACCCATCCCCCAACCCCCACCCATCCTCCAACCCCCACCCATCCCCAACCCCCACCGATCCCCCAACCCCCACCCATCCCCAACCCCCACCCATCCCCCAACCCCCACTCATCTCCTAACCCCCACCCATCCCCCAACCCCCACCCATCCTCTAACCCCCACCCATCCCCAACCCCCACCCATCCCCCAACCCCCACCCATCCCCAACCCCTACCCACACAGCAACCTCCACCCATCCCCAACCCCCACCCATCTCCCAACCCCCACCCATCCCCCAACCCCCACCCATCCCCCAACCCCCACCCATCCCCCAACCCCCACCCATCCCCCAACACCCATCCATCCCCCAACCCCCACCCATCCCCCAACCCCCACCCATCCCCCAACCCCCACCCATCCCCCAAAACCCATCCATCCCCCAACCCCCACCCATCCCCCAACCCCCACCCATCCCCCAAACCCCACCCATCCTCTAACCCCCACCCATCCCCCAACCCCCACCCATCCCCCAAACCCCACCCATCCCCCAACCCCCACCCATCCTCCAACCCCCACCCATCCCCAACCCCCACCGATCCCCCAACCCCCACCCATCCCCAACCCCCACCCATCCCCCAACCCCCACTCATCTCCTAACCCCCACCCATCCCCCAACCCCCACCCATCCTCTAACACCCACCCATCCCCAACCCCCACCCATCCCCCAACCCCCACCCATCCCCCAACCCCCACCCATCCCCAACCCCTACCCACACAGCAACCTCCACCCATCCCCAACCCCCACCCATCTCCCAACCCCCACCCATCCCCCAACCCCCACCCATCCCCCAACCCCCACCCATCCCCCAACCCCCACCCATCCCCCAACACCCATCCATCCCCCAACCCCCACCCATCCCCCAACCCCCACCCATCCCCCAACCCCCACCCATCCCCCAAAACCCATCCATCCCCCACCCTTCCCTTTAAATGCAGGTTGAGGTCCTCAATTCAGGCCAATTATCAGTTTTCCAATTACAGTCGAGGTTAAATACCCCAACTTTGCTTTTTAATAAAAATAGTTCCCAACCCCACGGTTATTCTCTGCGTTTTAGAAAAATAAGAGACAATCTCATTGAAAGCTGGGTTTGATAGGGTGAATGCCAGGACGCTGTTTAGTACTGTTCCACACAAACCTGGGTAACAGCACCTGGAAGGGTCTCTCAGGCCACTGAAGACCCCCGGGTGGTCGGGGACGGGGCAGGGTAGCACCCTGGCACTCCCTGTGTCACCTGGGCACCTTGGCACTGCCACCCTGGCACTGCTTTTTTTAAATCTCGTGATCCCCGACGCAACTTCCAGACCCCCAATGCCCCAACTCATCTGTTGGTGGGGGGGGTCCATGAGCCTCCCCGCACACCACCACATACCGGCACGCCACCCCCATGCCCGATCCATGGTGGGGACACAATGCCAGCTTGGCACCCTGGCACTGCCAGCTTGGTACTCTGACAGTGCCACCTGGGCACCCTGGCAGTGTGTGTGTGTGTGGGGGTGGAGTGTGGGCATGTGTGTGTGTGTGAGTGTCTATGTGTGTATGTGTGTGTGGGGGGTGTATGTTTGTGTGTGTGTATGTGGCTATATGTGTGGGGGTGTGTGTGGGTGGAGTGTGTGTGTGTGGGGGGTGTATATGTGTGTGTATGTGTGTGGGGGGGGGGTGGGTGGATGTGGGTGTGTGTGGGTGGAGTATGTGTGTGTGTCTGTGTGGGTGTATATGTGTGTGTGTGATGGTGTGTATGTGGTTATGTGTGTGTGTGGGTGGAGTGTGTGTCTGTGTGGGTGTGTATGTGGGTGTGTGTATGGGGGTGGGTGTATGTGTGTGTGTGTGGGGTGGTGGTCGGTGTGTGTGTGTCTATGCGTGTGTGCATGTGGGTGTTAATTTGTTATGTTGTAGGTGTAACATAAGCGGCTTCCTTGTGGTGCACTTGACAAAGGAAGGTTCAGACGTGGAGATAACTTCAACACGTTTATTAAACGATTTACACTTCTATTACTCGGGTTCAACACTACTGCTAATCCTACTATAGCTACCCAGACTGACTAACCAGTTGCTGCAATCCACGTGGTGGGTCTAATATTGAATCAACCCTGTGTCTTTACTCACTGACTGTCTCCACTGGAAAGAGGCAGATCATGTGTGTGGTGTCCTTTATATATGGGTTGGTGTAATGCCCCCCTGTGGTCGTGTCACCTCCGTGCGTATCGTGAATGGCCATTGGTCATGTCTTATCTACCTGATCTATTGGTTGAGTGTGCGTGTGTGTGTGTGATGTCTCTTGTGCTCCCTCGAGTGGCTAGCTAGCCTACATGCATTTACATTGATGCACATCACCACAGGTGTGTGCGTGGGGGTGGGTGGGGGTGATCTGTTGCAGGGATAACACCATAAAAGAGCATCTCAAATAAAATCTCATGCAATATAAATCCAATGTCGACACCCCCAAAATGGCTGTGGTTTGTGTTGATATCTACAGGTCTGTAAATTTACTATCAATTACTTATTACAGTCTGCAATCTAAGGGCTAAATCCAGCTGGTCTGTGTTTATACATTGCTAATAAAAACAGAGGGACCTCAATAAATGAACAGGCAAGTCAGCTGTAGGGAGGTTATGGCACCTTGCCAGGGTCTGTGGCAATGACTAACGGAATTATTAGTGAGGAACCCCTCAGATAATTGTCTTTGCTCTGTGTGCCCAGACCTGTGCTTGGAATCACGTCATGGTCGAGTACTGGAGCGGCGCTGCAAGAAAATGAAAACACCCCCTCCAGGCAGATTCACAATTTGACAGTGACTTAGTGTTCTTGTAATCAGAGGTTACTTAAACTGCTACTATGCGGAATATGTGTACACGGTCAAACCTTTCTCTTACAGAATCTAACATTGGTCCCCGATCTCTCCTTTTCTTTTTTTTAACTCCCTTCACAGAAATCATTCCTGAACTTCCAAACCTGAGGAAAACTTTGTGATGAAAAATAACCAAGTGATGAAGGGATGAGGTGCCAAATTTGTTCGGAGATTCGGGGTGCTGTTCTGACTTACCAGGAGCTTTGGGTTGTTGGAAGCCTTTCATTTCTTTTGTGTTTCTTCACTTCAAGTTGTTAAGAACCTTACGTAGAATGTGTACTCCCTGTCAACAAAACGTCGTTACAACCTTTGGTCACATACATCTAACAATGCGTACTGTTATAAAGTTCTATGTCAACATTCTCCATTCAACCTGGCCTCTTTATCTGTCACGGTTGAGATGCAGTGCATGGCCAGTAGGTGATGCTGTGGAGCAAGCTTTTGAGACCTTACTCCAAAGATTGCTGCTTTTTTTGTGGTTGTGTGTTCTGAACTCATGTCATCATCGCACCAGGGAAACGCTGTGGGTAATTTATTAGTGAGGCCTATCCAGAAAACTGAGTAATGAGATGAAAGTATTTTTATTTAAACATGTGCATGGGATTGTTCAGAGATGACGGGAAATTGGATGGTCTTCACTATTGCTGGATGAGAAGATACTGTCGTAGTGAAGCTCACTGTTAACACTTCCAGCTGTGTGTGAGAGGTAGAGAGTGCCGTTACGAGATCATCTCTCCCCAGCTCTTTGAGCTTATTCCCTGCAAAGATCAGATGAATTATTAAAGAAAAAAATTTAAAGTGGCCAATTCTTTTTTCTTCCACTTAAGGGGCAATTTAGCGTGGCCAATCCACCTAGGGGCGGGGGGGGGGGGGGGGGGAACGGACACTCACGCAGACACGGGGAGAATGTGCACACTCCACACGGACAGTGACCCAGGCCGGGATCGGACCCCGGTCCTCGGTGCAGTGAGACACCAGTGCTAACCACTGCGCCACCGTGCCGCCCAAAGATCGGATGAATAATAATCCATACTAAAAACTCTAGAAATTAAACCCTGTGATGGAAAAACAAACCTGAGGGTAAGTAATCTAATTTTGCATTGCCGACATAAGGGAAGAAGGGACTTGCATTTAAAAAGCACCTTTCCCAGCCTCAGCATGCCACAAATCACTTTACAATCAGTGAGGTGTGTTTGAAGTGCAGCCATTGTTGTAAGGTGGAAGACAAGGCAGTCGATTATCGCACAACAAGCTCCCACAAACATCACTGGCTTTGAAAGCAGACCAAGGCAGGCCAGCAGCACGGTTCAATTCCCGTACCAGCCTCCCCGAACAGGCGCCGGAATGTGGCGACTAGGGGCTTTTCACAGTAATTTCATTTGAAGCCTACTTGTGACAATAAGCGATTTTCATTTTCATTTCATTCATGTGATAATGAGCAGATTATTATGACGGTGGCTAAGGGACAAATATTGAGCGGGCCATCAGGAATGACTGCCTCGCCCTTCTTCATGTGTGCACTATGGGACCTTTCACATCCACCTGTGAGCGTAGCCAGGTCATCGGTTTTACCGCTCACTTCGAACGACTGTACCTCAACCGTGTAGCATTCTCTCAGGACTGCACTAGAACTGCCGGCTTGGACTTTGAGGTCAAGTTGCTGGGGTGGTCTGACTTGGAGGTCAGGGTGCAAACCCACCGACTCACAAGGAGACACACCAGGAGCTTAAACTTTAAAAAAAATAAATTTAGAGTAACCCAATTCATTTTTTCCAATTAAGGGGCAATTTAGCGTGACCAATCCACCTACCCTGCACAACTTTGGGTTGTGGGGGTGAGACCCACGCAGACACGGGGAGAATGTGCAAACTCCACACGGACAGTGACCCGGGGCCGGGATTGAACCCCGGTCCTCGGCGCCGTGAGGCAGCAGTGCTAACCACTGCGCCACCGTGCTGCCCCTCTAGGAGGTTAACCTTTGTAAATCAGCTGTCGTATTTCCTGTATTATAACAGCGACAGTGCTTCAAAAGGGCTCGTAAAGCACTTTGGAATATCTTGAGATTGTGATAGGTGCTATGCAAATGAAAACCGTTCTCGTCTTCCCGTTCCCCCCTTCCTTGCGGCGTTCCTGGAGTGGGAAAGCAGCCATCACACGGGCCATACATTTTAGACTAAACTGCAAAAATCTCCTTTATTATAAGATGTAAATTTATGTCGGAACAAAATTAATCAGCAGGATTTGAGTAGTGCGGTGGGCAGCATTCAACGATAATTGGATTTTCAAAGACGAAAATGACAAAGTGTTTTGGGATTCTCAGAGTCTTTTGTTCAACAAGCTAAAACTGGATTCTTATTGACGTAACTGTGTGCGTCTGTTCACCATGGTTAACTGAGAATACGGTGCAAAGCTGCAATAATTACACCTGGTCCGACAGCTTTCCATAATTCAGGAGGAAAGGAAGCTAAAGGACAGAGGAGACCAGTCACAATAAGGAAAATCCAAAGATTTTCTCCGGAGCACAGGAATCAACATTATTACATGTTTGTGTGCGTCCAGGTGTTTGGGAAATAGAAATGAGCTCCCTCTGTTGTTGGACGAGATGCTTGAATGATTAGTTGCAGATCCACATTCGATAGGTCTGATCTAATAACAACTTGGCGATGTGTTACAGTTCACTCCAGGAGTCCAAGTCACCATAGCAACATGCAAATTTACACGTATGTCGTAATCTGGAGCTATGAATCGTGAAGGTAAATGGCTCCAACTCTCTTTCTATCACGTGGCTGACAAGGAATCTATACCACTCTTCCCAGCTGTCATTGATGTGTGTTGTGTTGTGTTATGTACTCTGGGATAACACAGGCTGCAACTGGATGCAGCTTTAACCAAAAGATACTCCAGACCTTGAAGTTAGTTCAATCTGACTTATTGAGCCAGTAGCACAGTTACCACAGTTCTCTATGAGTTCGACTCTCTGCTAACCTAAGTGTGGTTACTCTGTCTGACTGAACCAGACTAGCTCTTAGCCACGTGCTGGAGGTGTGATACTGTACATACACCCTGACTCACTCTGTAGATGTTCATCAGTGGAAAGAGGCGGAGTGTGAGTGCCTCGTGCCTTTTATAGTGAGATACCACCCCTGAGTGTCCTGCCTGCTCATTGGTCATGTCCTGTTTTCTGTGTTCATTAGCTGCCTGTCTGTGCCTGTCTGTATTTCATTATCTGCATTTCTGCATATCGTGACATATTGGAAGGGTTTTCAAGTTGATAATTAATCTTTCTTGGCCTCATTATGAACACACCATTCTTGGCCATCAAGTCCTGGAGTGAAACCCGACCTCCGAGCTTCTGGTTCAGAGGGAGAGACACTGCTCACTGCACAAGACCTCCGAATAATCATTTAGGTCCCAACCAAATAACTATTTGCATGTTTTTGCTAAACCTTGAAAGATTGTTTGAACCTCCACTGCAGTATTGTGTTCAATTCTACACACCGCACTTTAGGAAGGAGGTGAGATCCATGGGCAACATGCAGAAGAGATTCACTACAACTTTTCAGGGCTGAGGGACTTCAGTCCCATAGAATCCTTAAGTGCAGAAGGAGGCCATTCAGCTCATTGAGTCTGCACCGCCCATCCAAAAGAGCACTCCACCTGGGCCCACTCCCCCAGCCGATCCCCGTAACCCTAGTATAGCCACCTGGGTTGGCCAACTCCCGATGTAAAATGGAGAACAGCAAAGGCTGCAGGGAAATTCAGCCAACACCAAATGTTAGCAACATATTACTGGCGACTCCGCCGGGACCCGAACTAGAAGTGGCTTAACCACTCTGGGAGAACCCAAAAATCTGAATTAGAGATCCAATTGGGAACAGAAAACCACAAGTGTTCAAGCAGTTCTGATCAATCCTCATAATTCGGAAGTGTGTTAAATGCATGCGTAACTAACAGGGCTATAAGGTAAACAGATAGATTTTTTGTTGCGACAAAACTGTCGGAAGTTTGTATTTCGGAAATTTGCGAAAGCCGTACCCATATTTACAGCACCGCCTTAGTCCCCCTGTTCCAAATTTAAAAGAAGCATTCAGATAAGAAAGATGGCAATGCAGGCAATGCAACGCCTCATGAACCCAGAAGAATTTGCGGTCGCAGCGACCAGCAGCAGTAGAGTAGGACAGTTACCCATATGGGAGGAAGAAATCAGGAAGTACCTCAAAGGGAAAGGATGGCCCCTTTGGAGCAAATTCTGTTGCAATGAGGAAACAGGTCCCGGGAGTATAGGACATACTTGGTGGGAGAACCTGAGCGAGATTCACAAGAAGAGCTTAGGGAAAGCTCGCAAGCCGATGGCAATCGTGTCCTGCTTGGCACAATTGCGAGGCACAGAGGAGGTCGTAAGGACGCTCCGGAAAGAGATAGAAGGCATACATCGAATGAGCAAGGTCGATGTTAGTGAGGTAGAAAGAGAGGACTTAGACTTAAGGAGGAAGTTGGCAGCAAAAGACAGAGAGGTGGATGATGCCAAGAGGGCACACCAGTCTTGTCTGGCGCACCTAAGCAGCTTCCAGTCCCAGTATGAAAAGGCCTATCAGGACACGCAACCTGCGGTCCTGGTACGAGAAGAAACCGAGAAGCAGGTAGAAGCATTGCAGAGACAGTGTAGTGACCTGAAGGCAGCATTAAGAGCACTACATGCTGCCACCACGGAGCAAAGACAAAGCTCGTTAGACCACGCAAAGTGCCGGAAGCAGATTGCAGAGCTGCAATCCCCGCTTTCAGTCCAAAAGGGATTCCAGGAAACCTTTGGAGCAAAATTAGATGAGGAAGACGGCCCTGATTGGGAAGAGTTAAATGAGACAGCGCAGAGATATGTTCAGGGAACATGTGCGCAGGGAAAGCCCCAGAAGAGGAAAGTGCCCCAACCCCCTACAGAGCAGATAGTTCAGGCTCCAATGAACCCAGTCACCACCCACCGCACAGCCACATCGGACAATACGGAATTTCTGTACACCACCCCCTTAACAGTGACCCAATTACGGGATGCGTGCGAGAAAATCAAACCGTTCCTCCCCACCTCAGACCCCCACCACTTCTTTGCCAGAGTAAAGCAGCAGGCGACCATGTACGGCCTGGATGAGCGAGAGCACGTGAAGCTCACAGTTTTGAGTTTAGACCCTTTGGTCGTAGCAGCTCTTCCCGACCCACAGAATGTAGGAGGAGGCACCCTTGAAGAAATGCCTACCGCAGTCCTATACGTGATCGGGTGTAACCGGGGTGACCCCGCAGATGGCCTCAATAAATGCAGACAAAAGAAAACCGAGCACCCCACAGCATTTGCTGGACGCCTGTGGATTCACTTTGCAGCAGTTTTTGGAGATTTAGACCGTGCCCATTTGTCCCCAGACAACATGGCCAAATGGACTTGCACCCTTATCTCCCATTCCACAGAAACAGGACAAAAAGCTCGCGCGAATTATGATCCCTCAGAGGAGGCTCATAATGAGAAGTGGGTAGTAAAAAGATTGTCCCGCACCTGGGAGCAGTCTGTAGAAAACAAACCCGCAGTTAAAAATCCCGAAGAAAAGCAGGCAGAAGCAGACATACAAGCCGTTAAAACACACCAGAACCCCGCATGGGTAAATGAAGGCAAGAACAGCCCCCCACCAAAGTCACAGGAGTGTTACAACTGTGGACATTTGGGACATTTTGCAAGGGAATGCAATGCCCCACGAAAGCCACAGAGAGCCCAGCAGACGGGCACTCTAAGTAAGAATAAGACAGAGCCCATACATAGTGTGAGCACCCGTTCAGATCAGACGGACCTGAACGGAACGGACTGACGGTGTTCGGGCTCCCCCAGTTGGGTCTGCGAAACCCTTTGGGATAAGTCCGAACGACCGGTCGTCGCAGCGAAAATACGGGGACAGCCCATCGAGTTTCTCTGGGACACAGGAGGGTCCCGCACCACAATAAATTCCTCCACCATGTCCCAAAAGGACACGTGGCCCACTATAACCACCATCACCCTCAGCGGCTTTACAGGCCACTCACAGCAGGGACACATCATAGGCCCTGTACCCGTTCAAATCGGCAACATCACCGCCAAGCACCCCGTAGTTTTAGTTGACCTGCCCCACACAGCAGAACACATTCTGGGAATAGACTTCATGAACTCCCACCATCTTTCATTCGATCCAGTCAACCAGTGTGTCTGGAAAATGGCAAAATCTGCAAGAGCCCCCGCAACGCTCACAATAGGAGAATACGCCAACAAAATTAGCGCAGTAGGCAAATTTTGGTTTAACCCGACGACAATTAGCATGGACAAGCAGGTTAGGGCAGTTTTACAGAAAAACAGGACAGCATTCGCGACCCACAAACACGACTGTGGCTGGATGACTGGTTCAGTACAAATCACAGGACCTGACCCTAGACCCCAAAAACAGTATGGATTTCCCCAAGAGGCAGAGGGAGAAATCTCAAAGGTAACCGACAGCTTATTAGAGCAGGGCGTACTTAGATCAGTAGCCTCCACTAATATTGCCCCGATTTGGCCAGTGAGAAAGCCCGATGGATCATGGCGACTGACCATCGATTACCGGGAACTCAACAAAATCACCCCCGCAGCAGCCCCCACAGTAGCAACAAGTCCCGAGACCATGCTCAAGCAGGGACTCAATTCCCGATGCTTTACGGTTTTGGATGTCAGTAATGGATTCTGGTCCATTCCATTAGCAAAGGCGTGCCAGTACAAATTTGCCTTCACCTTTAAAAATCAACAGTACACGTGGACATGCCTTCCACAAGGATTCCACAACACCCCCTCCATTTTCCGCTGACAGCTGGCAAATGGTTTAGCCAAATTTTCTCGCCCCGAAAGTCTGGTCCAGTACGTAGATGACCTACTACTGCAGACAGACACCAAGGAAGAGCACATTGAGCTTCTGTCCGAACTCCTGGAACTCCTACAAGCAATTGGATGTAAAGTTAACCCCAAAAAGGCCCAGAATTTGGAAGATAAGGTGATATATTTGGGTACAATTATCACACATGGTAAACGCGAGATCGAGCATAAAAGGATTGACTCGATTGCTAAATTGCTCCTTCCCCAGAACGTTTCAACCCTCCGGTCGATTTTAGGACTGGTTGGCTGCTGCCGAAACCACATTGACGGTTTTACCAGCAAGGCAGCGCCCCTCTCAGACCTCCTAAAGAAAGGAGCCTCCCGGGAATGGCTTCCGCAGCATACGGTTGCTGTGGGTGCGTTGAAAAGAGCACTCATAGCAGCCCCCGCACTACAAGTTCCAGACCCGCTTTCCCCCTATGCGATAGAGGTAGCAAGCACAGACCGCACTCTTTCGGCCGTGCTCCTTCAGGAACTGCACGAATAGTTAAGGCCTGTGGCTTGCGCCTCCTGAGTTTTAGATGCTGTGGAGCAGGGATTTTCAGCCTGTGAAAGGCACCTGCTCGCAGTATTCTGGGCAGTACAGTATTTTTCGTACATTACCGGACTCAACTCCATCACAATTCTCACCGAACACACCCCCACCCAACTTTTACTGGACGGACGACTCAAGGACGGTACAGTCAGTCAGATTAGAGCAGCTAGATGGACCCTTCTTTTGCAGGGATGGGACATCACTGTTAAAAGGACAAAGACCCACACTTTTTTAGCCGACAACTTACAGTACCCCGGAACACGCCATGAATGTGAAATTATATCTCCACACCACAACACAGGCCCCTTTATTGCTAAAACACCCCCCAGAAAGATAGGTAGTTCAACCCAGAGCCCCAAGCACACAGACATGTGCGAACCCATAAAGATATATGTGGATGGATCTTCCACAATATTAGAAGGGAAGCGCATAACAGGATGCTGCATTTATGTCGGGGACGTGCAGGGACGCGCCCTAGAAGAAATAGCAATAAAACTTCCAGGCCACTTAGGCGCGCAGGCAGCAGAACATGCAGCCATCGCATACATAGTGGAACACCCAGATTCCTTCCCCAGCCCAGCAGACATATATTCGGACAGCCTCTATGTCTGCAACAGCCTTACAGAATTCCTACCCCTGTGGAAAGCAAGAGGATTTGTTTCCGCAGACGGAAAACCCCTCCCTTCAGCCCCATTGCTCCGTCACATTTTAGAGCGAGCACAGAACAGGACTTTTGGTATAGTCAAAGTTCGAAGCCACCATCGTTCCTCCCCCCCCTGGAAATGTAAAAGCCGACGCATTCTGCAGGTTCCACGCATGGATATTTTTGGACACCCCCCGAAAGCGCACCAGTGAATGCAGTTCAGGTCTCGCAGACCAATATCAAGGATTTAGTGCAGGCCCAGAAGCAGGACAGCAACCTCAGGGAGATTTTGAAAGGAAACTATCCAGCACCCTACGAGAGGTTAAAAAATGCTCTGACCACACATGACGGTGTGGTGTTAAAAGACACCCTTTATGTGGTTCCTGAACAGGACAGGAATCAACTGATTTGTTTATTCCATGAATTGATCCCACTACAGCCCACCTCAGGCAGCTCTGCTGGTGGCTGAGTTTAAAGGACGATGTAAATCACTACATTGAGAATTGCCTTATCTGTGCCCAGAACAACCCGGACAGATACACCAAAATGGCTCAGGTCAGTCACACCCGACCCATTAATGGCCCCTGGACTAACCTCCAGATTGATTATTTGGGACCATTGCCCCCTTGCAGGAATGGTTATAAATATGTACTCGTGGTGATAGACACGTTTACAAAATGGGTAGAGGCATTCCCATCCAGAACAAATATGGCAAAGACCACAGCCAAGATCCTCACCCACCACATCTTTAGGAGATGGGGACTCCCCCACAGCATTTCGGACGAGCCGGAATGAATCCGACCAAGGTTCCCATTTTACGGGACGTGTCATAAAGAACGTCCTCACGATATTTGGCATTACCCAAAAATTCCACATTGCATACCACCCCCAGTCAAGTGGTATCGTGGAGCGCATGAATCGGACCCTAAAATCCACCCTCAGAAAAATGGTCCAGCAAAACAACACCACTTGGGATTCAGTCCTCCCTTTAGCGCTGATGTTTTTGCAAAATACAGTTTCCACATCTACAGGTTACACCCCACACACCCTCATGATCGGAACCCCGTGAAAGGCACAGAATTTTTATTAGGATTAGATTTGACCAGCCCCGAAGTGACGGCCCTCACACACGAGAACGCAGTCAAACAATTAGTGGAGAATGTTAAAACGGCTCAGCTAGCAGCCGCAGTGAAATTGGGCACAAGAAAGAAACAGAGCAAGGCCTGTTTCGATAAGACAGTGCATGCGACTGAGTTCAGTGTAGGACAGCAAGTCATGCTCTCCGTATACAACCCCAGCACATTCCTGTCACCAAAGTACTCGGGTCCGTACTCCATTGCGGACAAAGTAAGCCCTTCCGTCTACAAAATAAAGTACCCCAATGGAAAGACTGCGTGGTTCCATATTTCAACAGCTGAAGGCATATGGAACACAGTCTAACCACGCACATCACGTCATGCTCGACGCAGCAGACCACGCCCCGCCCACAGCCAACGTAACCCTACCCTCCCCCAACATGTCCAGCCCAGCCACGGACTCAACCTCGACTCCACCCCTGAAATATACACACCGCCCCGGAACGCCCACAGACTGCAGCAGCAGCAACAGTGACTGTGACTCGGACAATAGCCACAGCACGCCTCCCTACTATCCCCATGCAACAGAACCGACACCAAGTGAATCTGAGCACGATTCGAGTGATCCTTCAGGATCTCTTTCCCAAACAAACCCCACCACCGACCACCGACCTACAATGACGACCCCGATTCCGTCCCCACAGAACTAGCCACCACCTTTTGGCACAGAGATAATTTGTACAGACTCGTCCGGAATGAAGAGAGCGATCCAAAATCACACTATGCAGCCCTATCAGCCCTGATACACTCGAGAGTTTGGCATCCGGGAGAAGATGACGACCTTGAGTCTGACTCCCAAAATGAGAACCCCTTTGCGACCCTGTTCGCAACCGATAACAGGTGTCCAGATGATGTTTTAAAAGGAACCGCTTGGGAGAAACGGTGTCCTTTCTGATGGAACCTGCAGCATGTTTGATGTTGTTTGTACTTGTACTGTTAAATGTTGTATGTCAGACCTCCACGGCCCCACGCCACCACCCTTCTGACGCCCACTGGCAGTCAGAGAAACTAGTTTGGCCAGACGCTAGTTCAGAGGAACTAGTTTGTCCGCGGAGACTTGTTAATGTCCCAGACGCCAGTTCAGCGGAACTCGTCTGTCGACAGATACACAGACCCCTGTTCGTAACTGCTCTTCTGGTTCGAGGAAAGAACCACGACGGCAGCCCCCCCACGATGACTACATTTCTTGCCCGTTCTTGTCGGTTGCTCAGGCAGTGGAGAAACGGCATTGGGACCTGCCCTGCCTGGGAACCCCCCTCTGGTCAGCTATGCTCGAGTAGAGCACACACAGCATTGGTCGCCGTCCTACCCGGGGACTCCATCCAAATCGTACCCGTCGCGGCCCATACGCACCTCATTTCGGCAAGTTTTGTTCAAAAAGTTTTGTTTTGTTTTCAGGTAACCCTTAGGTTGCCAACCCTCTGCTATTTGCATCCTCAAACATTTGGATGGTAAACCGCACAGTCTGCGAGACGGCTCGCACTGGTTCAGTATTTGTAAGTGTGTCTTGTCCTGAAATTCGGTTTTTGAAAAAAAAATGAGGGAGTCACACATAGTGACCAATTATAAAGGGAGTAATTGGCACTAAAGGACAGACAGGCTATCGTACGAGATATTAAACCAAGATAGTAACAGACACTATGCTTGATCCCACAGAACTCCAGAAGCTCCAGGACCCGAGAAGAGAAGAGAAGAAAGAGAGAAGAAGAACCATGAGGACATCCTCCGCGTGGCTCATAACCCGAATGGACATTTGGTTGTGCGCGAACGCGAACCCCCTGACCTCAACCCCCCCCCAGCCGTTAATGATTCACTAAAGATCCCCTATTTTCAGATACGACCAGAGCCCCGAGCCCCGCGATCTATAATAAAGAGCATTCGTTTGCGATTTGTTGTAAATAAAGAAATGTTCATGAGCAATTGTACAATCCTGAGCTTGACTGCCAAGCCAGGAAAATGTGTATAAAACTGCTATGATTTTGTTTGTATGGTTTAGGAAGTTAGTGTGATGAAATGTTTGAGTGAGTGTAGTATATTAAGGATAGTTAGAGGTTCCCATTTTCTTGTTTTGTAATGCATGTCCCTGTTTGACATAGCGCTCCTCAGAATTGTCAGTAAAACATTTTTTGCATAGTTATGGTCAGTGTAGAGGCCATAGAAGAGTGCTCGCTGGGTCAGGGAATGAAAACCAACACAGTTATGTGATCCTTCACGCTTCGCGTTAGGATCACAAGGAGGGAGTGTAGCCACCTGGGTTGGCCAACTCTTCAGCCAACACAGGCAGAAACCAGCAGGTGCAAGTTTACTGTGTATTAAACTATGCAAAAGCCCAGACAGCATCGATACAAGCAGCCATCTGCATAATAATGTAGCAGCCATCTACATACTGATGAGCGATCCCCGGGAACAATCGCAACATTTGGGACAAACAAAGCTAAGCCAGACTCCCCGGCGCCAGCAGGAGCCAACACAAAAGAGGTTAACGGACACCTCAAGACCACCCATCGATCAGGGAACCGCTCCAGTATTGGAGAAATCGAACCAAGCGATTGGAACAAAGTCCAATCACCAAGAACCAGGTACAGGGTCCGCCCCGAAAGGCGGGAAGCCCCTGGGGACTATAAAGTTAAGCCCCCAAGTTCAAATTGTTCTTCTTGACCGCGTCACTCAGCAACGCGAACCAACCTTGACCATGACCGATTCTACTGTCGCCGATATCCAGTAAGTCTTAAGTCAATGCTCGCTACGAGATAGGCGCTCCTAGCTACCAATCCGAACCAACTTCGAATCCTGCAGACTCAGAACCCAAATGAAAGGCCATTTGTTCCCCTGACCTGGTGGGCCAGTCCGAAGCTAAGTATAGGCCTGTTATTCGTAGAAGTAGCTTAGACATAGAATTTGTGCATGAGTAGCGATTACTGTGTATAATAAATGTGCTTTGATTTGAATCTTACTAATCGGTGTATTGAGTTATTGATCATTACTTGAACTTGAACCTCATGGCGGTATCATAAAGATACCTGGCGACTCGAGAGCAAAGGTTATAAAACAGAGCCAATTGAACCAACCAAAAGTTAGCAACACTATGCATTGATCAGGGGCAATCCAGCTCACCTGCACACCTTGAGAGGAGAGATTGGATAAGCTGGGATTGTGTCATGTGAGGGTGTTTGGGACTGTAAGGGTTAATGCGGGGTTGGGGAAACAGTACTGGCCACATTATGATGGAGCAGTCACATGGGAGTGACAGAGTGTCATGGTGTTGTATTTCTTTGCTGTCTCAAAGATAACAGGTATAGAGGTGCCCACATTCTGGATTCTTGTAAAATACGATGAGAGGTTTATTAAGGATGTTCAATAGAATCAAGGTGATCTGTCCAAATCCCCCACAAACACTCTGCTGATGTCACTGCACATCATGTGATGCAGAACCAGCAGGAGTGTATTCCCAGATACATAACACCCCTCCCTCTTTACTTCATTAATGCAACAACAACAATTAACATTTATACAACAGATCCCATTAAGTATTATTTCTTTACATATTCTACACAAACCAGTAAGACAGTCTCTATGGTGGACATCAAATCCTTTATGGTAGAATTTGGCGTTCTTGGACTCGGCTACTTGTGATCTCAGATGTGTCCTCATCCCTTTCTGTAAATGCTTCTTTTTTAATTTAGAATGCCCGATTCTTTTTTTCCAGTTAAGGGGCAACTTAGCGTGGCCAATCCACCTACCCTGCACATCTTTTTGGGTTGTGTGGGTGAGACCCACGCAGACACGGGGAGAATGTGCAAACTCCACACGGACAGTGACCTGGGGCTGGGATCAAACCCGGGTCCTTGGCGCCGTGAGGCAGCAGTGCTAACCACCGCTTGTAAATGGTCCTTCTTGAGTAGCCATTTCAGTGTCTGTCTCTGTCGGCATTGAGAAGTCCTCAGAAACAGAATCTGAACTCTTCACTGTCTCTGGTCTCTGTTCCAACGTATAGCACTCCAGGGGCGTCATTCTCCGACCCCCCGCCGGGTCGGAGAATGGCCGTTGGCCGCCGTGAATCCCGCCCCCGCCGAAGTCTCCGCTCCCGGAGATTGGGCGGGGGCGGGAATCCGGCCGCGCCGGTTGGCGGGACCCCCCGCTGGATTCTCCGGCCCGGATGGGCCGAAGTCCCGCCCAGGAATTGCCTGTCCCGCCGGCGTAAATCAAACCTGGTATTTACCGGCGGGACCAGGCGGCGTGGGCGGGCTCCGGGGTCCTGGGGGGGGGCGCGGGGCGATCTGACCCCGGGGGGTGCCCCCACGGTGGCCTGGCCCGCGATCGGGGCCCACCGATCTGCGGGCGGGCCTGTGCCGTGGGGGCACTCTTTCCCTTCCGCCTCCGCTACGGCCTCCACCATGGCGGAGGCGGAAGAGACTCTCCCCACTGCGCATGCGCGGGAAACTGACAGCGGCCGCTGACGCTCCCGCGCATGCGCTGGGAAACTGACAGCGGCCGCTGACGCTCCCGCGCATGCGCCGCATTTCCGCGCCAGCTGGCGGGGCAACAAACGCCATTTCCGCCAGCTGGCGGGGCGGAAATCCCTCCGGCGTTGGCCTAGCCCCTCAATGTTGGGGCTAGGCCGCCAAAGATGCGGAGACTTCCGCACCTTTTTGCCGGCGCGATGCCCGTCTGATTGGCGCCGGCTTTGGCGCCAGTCGGCGGGCATCCCGCCGTTGGGGGAGAATTTCGCCCCAGATCTTCCAACGTTAGAATTTCTTGAGGGGCTTCTGGAAACTCACATCATGCGGCAAGTGACTGATCATCATGACTCCGCCAAAATCTCATCATCCGTCTGTGCGGTGTATGATACTGGACCTGTCTTCACCCAGATCATAGCCGGTACCCGTTTCACGTTGGCGGTATAGCTCCGAGCTAGCCCTCTGTCTCCCTGGTTCAATATTCGCTTTTTAGAGATGTTCTCCCTCCAGCAATTTGTGCTTATTGTCGTTTCACAATCTCTGACATATCAGGTGGAGTTAACAACTCAAACTTGTTCGTAGTTTCCTCTTGAACCACAGCATTGCCAATGAACTTTGCGTGGCAGCAGGTATATTGTGCTGATAAGATGTTAGAAATTTGTTCAGTCTTCTTGATAAAGTATGCCTTTATACCCAAAGATTGTAGTCAAGGGTCGATGATCTGACAAAAGAATAAAATGATGGCCATAAAGATAATGGCGGAACCTTCTCACACCAAAAATGATGCTGAACGCTTCCCTTTCTAGCTGAGTGTAATTCACTTCTGCGCTAGTAAGAGTGCATGTTGCAAATGCTATCAGTCGTTCCTCTTTTGAAGGCATAATGTGCGAGATGACTGCGCCAACCCCATAGGGTGAGGCAGTGCAAGTTAATTGCAACTTCATCTTGGGATTATAAGGAAACAAAGGCTCTGAATTCAGTAAAGTTTCTTTTAAAAAAAAATTTAGAGTACCCAATTCATGTTTTTCCCAATTAAGGGGCAATTTAGCCTGGCCAATCCACCTACCCTGCACATCTTTGGGTTGTGGGGGCGAAATCCACACAAACACGGGGAGAATGTGCAAACTCCACATGGACAGTGGCCCAGAGCCGGGATCGAACCTGGGACTTCGGCGCCGTGAGGCAGCAGTGCTAACCACTACGCCGCCGTGCTGCCCCGTAAAGTTTCTTTCACTTCATTATCTGCCTTTTCACATTCTTCTGGCCAGTTCCATGTCTGTTTGACACATAGCACCGCGTGTATGGGTTTCAATCGTGTTGCTAAATTCGACACAAATTTCCCATTATAATTAATCAATTCCAAAGTTGACCTTAATTGTGTCACATTTTAAGGATGTGGTGTTTCTAAGGTTGCTGATATTTTCTTTGGTTCTGTGTATAAACCATCTTTGCCAATAATATGTTCGAGATAATTCCTGGATGAGTTGAAAAAGTCACACTTTTCCTTTTTAACTCTCAGATTGTGGCTCAGTAACCGCTTCAGGTCAGCTTCCAAATTCTCCAAGTGTTCCTGTTCACTTGAACCGGTGATGAGTATGTCATCTAAATAACGTTGCACTCCATTCAACACACTCAGAATTTGATTCATAGATCATTGAAAGAGAGCGGGCGCAGGCGTTATTCCAAAAGCATGTCTTCTGTAATGAAACAGACCTTTATGCGTCACTATGGTGACACTATGCTCAGCAACCACATTCACCTGCAGATACGCCTGTGAACGATCAATTTTACTGAATTTCTGCCCTCTAGAAAGTCCAGCAAATAAGTCTTCAATCAACGGCAGTGGATAATGATCTGCGCACAATACTGGGTTAAAAGTATTTTTTTAAATCTCCACAAATTCTCACTAAGCCATCATGTTTCAATACAGGAATGATTGGTGTCACCCAATCACTTGCAGCAACAGGTTCGATGACTCAAGTCCTTACTAATCTGTCTGGTTCTTCATCAACTTTAGGCTTCATGGCATTGGTAGAGTTCTAGCTTTGAGACATTTGGGTGTGCTATCTGGCTTGATTTTTAGGTGTATCTCAACTCTAGTCATAGAGCCCAGTGAATCTTCAAACACTTTCTCACACTTCTTGAGAGGTTGCTGCAAGTTGCTCTTTTAATCCACTAAGTGATTGACTTTTTCCCAGTTAAGCCTCACCTTAGCCAACCGTGCCCAAAGAGAGAAGGAAAGATTCCACAGACAACACGAAGAGGGAACGCCTCTATCTGTCTATTTGCTTCTACTTGCACCATAATACATCCTTGTAATGGTACAACCTCTTCAGTGTACGTCCATAGAATCAAAATTGAAAGTTTAAAGGCAGATGCCTGAGCTTTTGATGATAAATTGTCTCAGGTATTAGTGATACTGCTGTGCCCGTATCCACTTCCTTTTTAATTTCATGACCGTCAAGGTTTGGATATGCCCAAGAATGTTTTTGATCGTCCTCAATTGACAAAATTCCTAGCTGTGGTTTTCTTCTTGCACCTTCTTGGTATAAGAGAGGTTTTCTGAGCTGAACATGCCATGGCAATGTGACCTTCCTAACCACAATTCTTGCATGTATTTGATTTACTCCAGCATTCCTCCCTGAGTGTCCAACCTGCGTACAACGGTGACAAGGCTGCAAAGGTTGTGCCATCCATTTTGCTGATCTTCACTCCAGCCCCTACTTGCAAAGCTTACATAAGAACATAAGAACTAGGAGCAGGAGTAGACCATCTGGCTTTTCGAGTCTGCTCTGCCATTCAATGAGATCATGGCGGATCTTCTGTGGACTCAGCTCCACCTTCCTGCCCGAACACCACAACCCTTTATTCCTTTATTCTTCAAAAAACTATTTATCTTTATCTTGAAGCTTCTTTCACTGCAAACTCCATAGATGTGGCAATGTCCACAGCAGCTTTCAGAGTTAAATCACTTACACGTAAGCAGCTTCAGACAAATAGCTTCACTGTGGAGTCCACAAACCAGCCTGTCTTGAAGAGCATCATCAAGTGTTGCACCAAATTCACAATCTCTAGCTAATCGGCTACAAACTGTAAAATGGTGTCACCTTCTTCCTGACAATGTCTGTGGAACCAAAACCTTTGTGCAATCAATAACGGTTTAGGATAGAAATGACCCTCGTAGATTTTCATTCATTCAATATCTCCTGCTTTCGTTGAAACTAAATTCTGTAGCAGCATCAACGTTTTACCACCAACTGAGCTGGGAAATGTTGCGACTATTAGGTACTCCCGTGCCCGATTTGCTAAATAACCAATTGGAATCCTCATATGTTTCATAGTCCTCATCAAACGCATCCATGGAGACTGTTTTTCCGGCCATTTTTGGATCCCAGCTCCTCGGGTCTACATTTCCTCCCTTCCGATTTTTAATCGAAAATATAGCACAAACAATCCCTTTTAACAGGCAACTAGGAATTATTTTCCGTTTTGCCTGACTGTAGTTCGCCTGTTTCCGAGTCATGGCCCCTGCAGACTTCGAAATCCCGGTTCCCCACATGCCCGTTTAGCATATACACATGCGCAGTCCCTGCAGCCTAGACCCCACTCACTTCAACGCAAGCAAGTCTTCCCCGACGGTTGATCTTCTTACTCACAGTTGCGGGATTTTTTTTGTTTTAAACCTTCTGCATCGGCAGCTGTGCTTCATCCGAAGGCTGTGTGCATGTGCGAGTCCAGTGCCGGGAATCCTCCGCGGCCCCCAATGCCGTCCCACCGTGAGTCAACTCAATCTTCCTTTTCAGCCATTTGACCGACCTCAATCCTCGTCACCAGTTTCACTCCTGTTATATTTCCATGTTGCCGCAAAGGGAAAAGCTATGGAGGTGCGCACACTCTGAATTCTTGTAAAATGTGACAAAACACAATAACGTAAAACATTATTAAGGGTATTGCTCAATGCAATTAAAGGTGTCGATCTGCCTAAAGCCTCTGCTGGTGTCACTACATGTCACGTGACACAGAACCAGCAGGAATGTATTCCCAGACACATGGAAAGTCTGGCCAAAGTTGTCACGAAGATGCAGCGAGTCAAGACTGTATCCTGTGTAAATATGTCTGTAGGTATGCATTATTAACAAACAGTTATTGGATGTTAATATACCAGCCTCATGGGACATCCACACAACAGGTTCGTACAGAGAAACATCAAAAAGATTCACAGCATGGATGGAGGCCATTTGGCTGGCTTTGCCTAAGCTAGTTGAGAGAGAGTTATTCAGTCTAATTCCATCTTCCTGCTTTTAGGTTACAACCCGTGCTGCGGGTGCTTTGTTTTAATGCGATGAGTGGTTTATGCTCTACCATCCTGTCAGCCCGGGGAGTTCCACAACCCCAGGGCAGCATGGTAGCACAAGTGGATAGCACAGTGGCTTCACAGCGCCAGGGTCCCAGGTTCGATTCCCCGCTGGGTCGCTGGCTGTGCGGAGTTTCCATGTTCTCCCCGTGTCTGCGTGGGTTTCCTCCGGGTGCTCCGGTTTCCTCCCACAGCCCAAAGTCGTGCAGGTTAGGTGGATTGGCCATGATAAATTGCCCTTAGTGACCAAAAAGGTTAGGAGGGGTTATTGGGTTACGGGGATAGGGTGGAAGTGAGGGCTTAAGTGGGTCGGTGCAGACTCGATGGGCCGAATGGCCTCTTTCTGCACTGTATGCTCTATGTTCTAACCCCAGCACCCTCTGTGTGAAATCGTTACCCCCTCAACTGCCCTCTGATCCTTCCACCATTGACTAAACTGCTGAACGTTCTGGTTGATGATCGAAAAGCCCAGGAGAAAACATGACGGGGATAGCGCGGGGGAATGGACCTTGGTAGGGCCTCTTTCAGAGGGTCGGTGCAGACTCGATGGGCCGAATGTTCTCTTTCTGCACTGTAGGGATTCGATGATTCTAACTCTCAAAAAACCCGAACCCTTTAGAGATTTATAGATATTCGCTGCAAGGTGGGGGGAGAGGACTAACCTGCACAAGGGACATCCAATTGAGGGCAATTGAGGTTCCTCCCCACCTCATGTTTATCCAGACTGAATTCCTTTTGTCACCTTTCCGTCCACCTGGCCAGACCATTGATATCTTCCTGCAGTCTACATCTTCCTTCTGCACTGTCAGCTGAATGGCCAATTTTCGTTTATCTACAGACTTTGTGGGCGAGCTTCTCCGCCGGCGGGATTCTCCGTATTGCCGGCACCCGGGGGTTTCCCGGCGGCGTGGGGCTGCCCCACAATGGGAAACCCCGTTGACCGGCCGGCAGAACGGAGAATCCCGTTGGCGGTTCCAGGTAGAAATGTGGCGGGGCGGAGCGGAGAATCCAGCTCCCTGCATTTCAGTCTAAATCATCGATATAGACCATGAAGGGCAAGGGGCCTGAGCCCTCCTGTACCCCATTGGAACATCCTGCCAGTCATAAAAAATACCCGTGACTGTGACTCCATGCTTCTTGCTCTGAGCAAAGTTTTGATCCAACTTTCTCGGGTGCCATGATGATTAATTTATTGATCAGTCTGCCGTGTGGAACCTTGCCGAAAGCTTTGCTAAAATCTATGCAGGTGGCGTCAAATGTGCCACCTTCATTGACCCGCCTCACTTCTCAAAAATTGCAAAGGGCAAAGGTAGCACAGTAGTTATGTCATGTGAGAGTGCCTTTAAGAAATGGATGTTTAAGCAAAGTACCTTTAAGAAATGCAGTGATGTCAGAGTGTGGGTGGAGCTGGGTTTTAGATCAGCCATTTGGCAGTTCTTTTGGTTTCAGTTTGAAAAAAAGCTTGGGTGAGTGTCTGTGTTTGCAGTGAGCTGGATTTGCTGTGATCTCTGCCGTGAAAGACTAGCTCTGGATCATTTGGGTGATTTAAACTCATAAAAGTAATGCCTTTAACCTGACGTGTTTCTGTTTAAAGGTGTTAAGTCTTCCTTGGATGTTAAAATGAATAACTGAAGGATTATTTAGTGTTGCAATATTTTCGGGGTTATCTTTGAAGTAAGGGGCTGTTGAGAGATCCAATTTAAAAGAGTTAAGTTGAGTTCATGGAATAAACATTGTTTTGTGTTTAAAAACCATTTGTCCATAATTGCTGTATCACACCTAGGGAACAAGCCGTGTGCTAGGAAAAGCAACAAATACATAAAAGGGGGAGGTTGGTTGAACTCCATGATACATTTTGGGGTTCTGAAAAAGCCTCTCCCTTAACAGTTGACACTGTTGCTTCACAGCGGCAGGGTCGCAGGTTCAATTCCCGGTTTGGTCTATGCGGAGTCTGCACGTTCTCCCCGTGTCTGTGTCGGTTTCCTCCGGGCGCTCCGGTTTCCTCCCACAAGTCCCGAAAGACATGTTTTTAGGTGAATTGGACATTCTGAATTCTCCCTCTGTGTACCCGAACAGGCGCCGGAATGTGGCGACGAGGGGCTTTTGTGGGGCGGAGGGAGATAGGGTGGGGGAGGATGGAGGGGTTCCCTCCCCCTCCCCCTGATTTGTGGATGTAAACTCTGACCGGTCAAACGGCCTGTTACTGAGCGGGAACCATCTGGCATCGGACAATGCTGCCTTGGCAAGTGAACACTTAGTTGAGACGACCACTGGATCCACAGTGAGGAAATGCGGCAGCCAATCAGCGCACAGCAAGCTCCAACAATCACGGGCTAAATAAGTGGCTCCTGGTGTTGCTCTAGGTGTTGCTTAAAGGAAAAACCTCAACCTCAACAGAGGGACCAACTCCCCCAGGCAGTACGTTTGCAGCCTGAGTCATGATAAAATTTGGGCAGGAAATTTCCTTTCCAAACTCTGACTGGGGAAGAATCTATTTGTGACTTTGAGCAATTGGGGCTCGGCACTGCCACTGGGTGGCACTGTGGGATTATTTTCACACTGACGGACCGATGATTTGTATTTATATGGAACAGCATCGCCCCTTGCTGGCAGATGTATGTAACTGCATCAACATGGGGAAAAACAAACTTGTCTCCACATCTGTTGTACACATGGAATGAGAAAACTCAACAACTATTATCAGCAACAAAGAAACTCTGTTGATCAGTTTAGAGACACGTTCCCATGATTTGTTGACACTCTGAAAACGCAAGCAGCTGTTCCTTCATCTCATTCCCTGCTTCTAATAAACTCCCCTCATATCCTGAAGGTGCCAACTTAAACTGCCATAGCAACCTTGCTCCTGCAAACCAACGTCTTCGACCAAGATGAAGGCTCTTCTTGGGCTCCACATCCATTTACTGGTTTGAGCTGCGGCCCAACACACAGCATTTTCTCCTCAGGTTTCAAAACCCAACTCTTCAGAAGTGACCATGTAATCTAGACTGGCACGCCAGTGCAGTACTGTCAGAGGGTCAGTACTGAGGGAGTGCTGCACTGTCAGAGGGTCAGTACTGAGGGAGTGCTGCACTGTCAGAGGGTCAGTACTGAGGGAGTGCTGCACTGTTAGCGGGTCAATACTGATGGAGCGCTGCACTGTCAGAGAGTCAGTACTGAGGGAGTGCTGCACTGTCAGCGGGTCAATACTGATGGAGCGCTGCACTGTCAGAGAGTCAGTACTGAGGGAGTGCTGCACTGTCAGCGGGTCAATACTGATGGAGCGCTACACTATCAGAGGGTCAGTACTGAGGGAGTGCCACAATCTTTCAGCTGCAATGTTAAATTGAGCCTCTCTGGTTGATGTAAAAGACCCCCTGGTATTATTTCAAAGATGATCAGGGCGTATTCCCCCTTTTCCTCGCCAATATGTATCCCTCAAACAACATCTCAAACAAATAATTTAAAAAAAAAACATCCTGGAAACACTCAGCATGATCTATGGACAGAGGATCAGAGTTACCATTTCAGACCAACCAATGTCATTTATTTTGTTGCTTCATTGGGATCCTGCTGTGCACAATTTGGTTTCAGGCCTTCCCTACATTACAACAGCGACTGGGTCGTAAAGTACTTCATCGGCTGTGAGGTACGTCCAGGTGGCCTGAAA
Organism: Scyliorhinus torazame; assembly: GCF_047496885.1. NCBI lineage: Eukaryota > Metazoa > Chordata > Chondrichthyes > Carcharhiniformes > Scyliorhinidae > Scyliorhinus > Scyliorhinus torazame. Next base: position 13,304,286 of record NC_092724.1, on the reverse strand, counting down.
TAGTGGAAGAAAGACCTGCATTTATATAGTGCCTTTCGAAACCTCAGCGCATCCCAACGTGTTTCACAGCCAATTAAATATTTTGGAAGAGTCGAGACTGTCCATGCTGTAAAAAGACAAGTCTTACGGGATTCTTTTTATTGAGCAACAGGGCCTGTGTCATTTTATTATGCGTGCCTTCTGTTTTTCCTGGTGTGATCATTGCGCCCTCTTATGGATCAATTGACTCACTACAGTGACCACCAGCTACATAAACTGCAGCAGTCCCTGAACAAAGGTTCGATACACTAATGACCATCTACCTTTATCCTGTCACGGGCACAGTGCAAGGGCACCCCTCTCCCCACCTAAACCACCCCTCCTCCTCACCCACCCCCACCTGCCCCCGGCCAATCCCTCTCAAATTAGCTGGCTTGTGATTTCCCCGCCAGCAACGGAAGCCGTTGTACGATTCACAGCAGGTACAACAACAATGTACGTTTATGTTGCACCTTCAATGTGTTAAAAGGGACCGCGCGCTACACAGGAGCTTAACAAACCAGAGCAATGCACCGAGCCACCTTAAGGAGTTATTAGGTCAGGGGAAAGGAGGTAGGTTTTAAGGGTCGCCTTAAAGGAGGTAAGAGAGACGGAGAGGGGGAAGGGGGGGGGGGGGGTGGTTCCAAGGTTTAGGGCCTGGGCAACTGAAGGCACGGCTGCCAATAATAATAATCTTTATTAGTGTCACAAGTCGTCCTACATTAACCCTGCAATGAAGTTACTATAAAAAGCCCCTAGTCTCCACACACCGGCACCTGTTCGGGTACACAGAGGGAGAATTCAGAATGTCCAATTCACCCAACAAGCAGGGAGCAAATAAAATCGGGAATGCACAAAAGTGGCCAAAATTGGAGGAGCGAGGGCAGCACGATGGCCTAGTGGTTAGCACTGCTGCCTCTCGGTGCCGAGGTCCCAGGTTCGATCCCGGCTCTGGGTCACTGCCCGTGTGTAGTTTGCACATTCTCCCCGTGTTTGTGTGGGTTTCGCCCCCACAGCCCAAAAATGTACAGAGTAGGTGGATTGGCCACGCTAAATTGCCCCTTAATTGGAAAAAATAATTGGGTACTCTAAATTTTAAAAAATATATAAAATTGGAGGAGTGCAGAGATCATGGAGGCTTGAGGTGTTGGAGGAGATTACATACTCCACCTATATTGGGGCCATCTATTGGTGAAGAAAGAAAAACTTGCATTTATATAGCCCCCTTTCATAGCCTCAGAATACCCCAAAGGTTTTTTTTACAGGCAATGGAGTACTTTTTGAAGTGTGTTCATTGCTGGACTGTGGGAAGCGCAGCACCCAATTTGTGCACAGCAAGATTCCACTAACATCAATAGCCAGAGGATTTGTTTTAATGGTGTTGGTTAAGGAATAGTTATTGGTCTGGACACTGGGGAGCAGTTCCCTGTTCTCCTTTGAAAAAATGCCATGGGATATTTTCTGTCCACCTGGGAAGAGAGATGGGGGCTTTCGTTTAACTTATCCAAAAGATGGCACCTAGCGCAAGTTTTGTGCTCAGATCCCTGACATGGGAATTAAACGCACACCCTCCAAGCTCAGATTTAGACACAATTGTGAAGTTGACCGTGAGGAGTGAGAGCCAGACCAGCATCACTGTGCAACAGATTGGGGGGATGGGACGCTGGTCAAAAACTGTGAAGCAGACCGGGAGGTGTGTGAAATATGTCAGCATCACTATGAAACAGACCGAGAGGAGTGTGAAGCAGGTCAGAATCACTGTGAAGCAGATTTACCAGAATGTTGCCTGGTATGGAGGGCATTAACTATGAGGAGCGGTTGAATAAACTCGGTTTGTTCTCACTGGAATGATGGAGGTTGAGGGCCGACCTGATAGAGGTCTACAAAATTATGAGGGGCATAGAGTGGATAGTCAGAGGCTTTTCCCCAGGGCAGAGGGGTCAATTACAAGGGGGCATAGGTTTAAGATGAGAGGGGCAAGGTTTAGAGTAGATGTACGAGGCAAGTTTTTTACACAGAGGGTAGTGGGTGTCTGGAACTCGGTACCGGAGGAGGTGGTGGAAGCAGGGACGATAGTGACATTTAAGGGGCATCTTGACAAATACATGAATAGGATGGGAATAGAGGGATACGGACCCAGGAAGTGTAGAAGATTGTAGTTTAGTCGGGCAGCATGGTCGACACGGGCTTGGAGGGCTGAAGGGCCTGTTCCTGTGCTGTACATTTCTTTGTTCTTTGTTTTTTGTTCAGACTGGGAGGAGTGAGAAGCAGGTCAGCATCACTGTGAAGAGACCGGGAGGTGTGTGAAGTAGGTCAGCATCACTGTGAAGAAATCAGGAGGAGTGTGAAGCAGGTCAGCATCACTGTGAAGCAGACCGGGAGGTGGGTGAAGCAGGTCAGCATCATTGTGGAGCAGACCGGGAGGTGTGTGAAGCAGGTCAGCATCATTGTGGAGCAGACCGGGAGGTGTGTGAAGCAGGTCAGCATCACTGTATAACAGTACGGGGGTACTTTTTCTGTCTAGCTGCGAAGAGAGATGGGGATCCTTCATTTAACTTATCTAAAAACTGGCACCGAGCATATGGTGTATGCTCCGATCCCTGACATGGGAATTAAACGCACAACCTTCAGACTCAGGCTAAGCCTCAACTTATGCAGGTTGACCTTAACCAACTCTGCTACTCAAACCGTACAATCAGTAGAATTTAAATATTTGACTAGCTGTCTCACTCTAATATGCAGATTTGCCAAAGAGTGATCTCATCCACAATGAGCGGGATTCACATCGCGATGATCGCGTTAGATCTCGCAAGGCGCGGCGAGATGGGTAGATCCTGGAAGAGGGATCATTTGGCATCTACCGCCCACGCTTTCAGGCGCATCGCGGCCGGTCGATTTCGCCCAGATGGGTTGTGGTTGATGGAGATAGTTTCGAAGTTCACAAACACTTATAGACACGTTGGTGGAATGGCTAGGCAAATGGCTGAGGATGTTCAAATCGAGAAAATGTGAAGTGATTCATTTTGGCGGGAAGAACATGGAGAGACAATATAAAATAAAGAGTACAATCCTAACCGGGGCGCAGGAGCGGAGGGATTTTTCCCAGTTATGATGAAAGGTCATCGACCGGGAATGTTGGTCAGGGCTTTTCCAAGGAGGCAGCAGTCCCACTAACTGGGGAGGCGGGTGTGAGGGGCAAACCTGATCTAGTGGGTGGTGGGTTCTGGGGGGGGGCGACATTTAACTGCAGCAAGTACTACTGTCCAATGGTGGCCTGCCCCCAAAAGCTGCTGGCCAATCAGTGGCCCCGCAACCTCAGCAGCGCCACCAGTGGTAGTGGTGGCTACTGCTGGGCTACACCTGGATGAAGACGGTTGGACGTGCGTCCTCACATCCAGGCAAATGATGGGCATGGCCAGCAGCCGTGAGCCCCATTGTAGGCCAAAGAATGCTTAAAAATTAGCTCCCCCCCCCAACACACACACCCGGAGCCGGCCAGGGGGTCACCAGTATTCACTGGACAATCTTCCCCTGTTGTGGAGGGCCCAGTAGAGAGAGGCTGGAAGAGGCCCTTAACAGGCCAATTGGTCAACTGGACTCCACCTTAGCCACTACAGGCAACGCGTCAGTGCAGCAGGAGAATGGCAGGCTTCCGAACATGCCTCCCAGAGGCGCATAAAATTCCGGCTGCCTGGTCCATTTCCACCATTTTCTATTTTCATTAGCACTCCTAATGCCACTAAAACATAGCATAGATAACTCAGAGCAGAATAGGATATCGAGACCTCCTTGATGTCTATTGTAGAAGTGCTGGGCTCCCAAACACTGGAGTACAAGGGCCTGTAACAGACAACACTTTATTCACCTGCGGAATGGCCACTCCAGGCTCGTGGTCTGGCCGCGCTCCGGGGAGCAGCTCCGCCCTCCCGTCACGTGACCTTTTTCGTCGTCGCAACATCGCGTGACCACACGGTCTACATCTGTGACTCAGTGCCCTCAACCAGCTGCACTGTCAGGGAACCAGATCGATCTTATATTTTTTTTGTAATTTAGAGTACCCCATTCATTTTTTTTTCCATTTAAGGGGCAATTCAGCGTGGCCAATCCACCTAGCTTGCACATCTATAGGGTTGTGGGGGCGAAACCCACGCAAACAGGGGGAGAATGTGCAAACTCCACACAGACAGTGACCCAGAGCCGGGATCGAACCTGGGACCTCGGCGCCGTGAGGCCGCAGTGCTCACTCACTGTGCCACCGTACTGCCCTTCGATCTTATTTTTAAGTGAATATTTCTTTACTTAATGAGGATCAAGGCAGATTTATTTTGGATTAGAAACGCTACTGAATTTTACATAAAATTGGCTTTACCTTTTGTGGAGCAGGGTGACGGGGGGGGGGGGGGGGTAGGTGGGGGAGATAAAGTATAAAAGGCTTCAAAGTCTTTCAAAAGCCTGCGAAAATTAGATTGGATAACGGCCAGGAATAATATGGGGTAATGAACCATAAAGTTGGTCATGTCTTTTGGTGAGATCACGCATTTAATCTTGCGGAAAGGTCTGTCTGAATAATGATGACCAACTTTAGCTCCATTTGCAGTCCAGCCCTGGCATTAGTCCATCGTTACAGCCATTACTTCGACCCAAGCGACATTCAGGAGTCCTCTTGTCTTTTCTTTCTCTATGCGGTGTTTGAACAGTCACACAGCAAACACACACAAAGCACACAGTGACACCACAGACATCTGTCAGCGGCATGAAAAGCAAGGTAGCTTGCAAATGGCCCCGTCCCTACCACCAGGCCCACAGGTGCAGTGAACAGTGGGCGATAAAGAGATCAGACATACAGCTAATTTTATAGAATATTTCAGCACGGGACGCCAGCCCCGTGCTCACGTATTGCTCTTGAGGACAATTCGCCCACTTACCCCCAAGTCCCACGGGTCGGTCTCCGGGCTCTCTTAAAATGTGTTGCTTTTTCGGATGCTTTCCCATTTCTCCAGCTTCCAGGGGCTAATTGGGAATTCTGCTTCAGTCTCCGATGGGACGTTCCAGGACCTCGCAGCACTCAAAATCTTGTAAACGCGTCCTTTGTGATTCAAGTAACGGGAAAGCCAATGGAAAGACGATTGGGTGGGTGAACACCAAAATGGACTGGTCGGGGGTGAAATGGCCTCTTTCTGTGTGGTGACTGTCGTGTTATTCACCCTGGGGTAACACGGACTGCAACTGGATGCAGTTGTCCTGGAAAGCAGACACCAAACTTAGACGTTGGTTCAATACGATTTATTGAACTTCTGTAACAGCACACACAGCTTGCTGTAGGTTGACACTCTACTAATCTAAGTGTACTAACTCTAACTAACTAGACCAGACTAGCTCTGAGCCACATGTAGAAGGTGCTAACTGATATATACACCCTGACTGTCACTGCAGTTGTCACCAGTGGAAAGAGGCGGAGTGCTGATGCCTCTTGTGTTTTATAGTAGGAAACCTCCTTCTGGTGTTCTGCCTGGTGATTGGTTGTGTTCTGTCCTGTGTGTTGATTGGCTGTGCTGGGTGTCTGTCACTGCCTGTCTGTATCTCATTATGTGCATGAGTGCATATCATGACAGTGACTTCTACCTAATTCCTTGCTGTGACTTTTGCACCTCCCCAGGAACAGCAACTGCTGCAGGCTAGTCTCCGTCTTCTTTGCTTTTTTCCTGGAAGGAGCTGCGAATCATTTTGTCCTTCATTTCAGGAAACCAGTCTCGGATGCTCACAAGTAGAGTTGTCCACCAGGGGTAATGGATTTCTTGTGCCCTGACAGCCCCACCTTTAATGATGGGCAGGGCAGACTCAGGCGCAGGGTAAGCAGTCACTAGTCCCATATCCAAGTTTCTAAATGCACACATAGAAGCAAATAAGGTGAATAACGTTAACATTTTTAGATAAGCTACTATTCAGTAACATTAAGGCAACCAATACCAGCTTCACATGCTGCATTGTTTTAAAAAATAAATTTAGAGAACCCAATTTTTTCCAATTAAGGGGCAATTTAGCGCGGCCAATCCACCTACCCTGCACATCTTTGGGTTGTGGGGTTGAAACCCACGCAGACACGGGGCGAATGTGCAAACTCCAGGGCAGCATGGTAGCACAGTGGTTAGCACAGTTGCTTCACAGCTCCAGGGTGCCAGGTTCGATTCCCGGCTTGGGTTACTGTCTGTGCGGAGTCTGCGCGTTCTCTCCGTGTCTGCGTGGGTTTCCTCCGGGTGCTCCGGTTTCCTCCCACAGTCCAAAGGTGTGCGGGTTAGGTGGATTGGCCGTGCTAAATTGCCCTTAGTGACCAAAAAGGTTAAGTCGGGTTACTGGGAAAGGGTGGAGGTGTGGGCTTGGGTAGGGTGCTCTTTCTAAGGGCCAGTGCAGACTCGATGGGCCAAATAGCCTCCTTGAGCACTGTAACTTCTATGATTCCGTGATTCTCCACACGGACAGTGACCCAGAGCTGGGATTGAACCTGGCACCTCGGTCGGCCCCGTGAGGCAGCAGTGCTAGCCACTGCACCACCGTGCTGCCCATCTCATGCTTTGCATTGTTAACCAATGCAAAATCGCCATTTACAAAAGGAAGGGGCGAGATTGTTTTCCATTCGATAAATTATTTCAGTTTGATAGGTCCAAGGTCATGTTTCTGAGTTATGTGAAGGGTTGAGGGAAATGCTGGACACACTCAACAAGTTAGGCAGCATCGGTGGGGCCAGAAGAGGTAAAACTGGTTTTAAAGAATGTATTAATTCATGGGGTGTGGGCTTCGCTGGTTAGGCCAGCATTTATTGCCCATCCCTAATTGCCCTCGAGAAGGTGGTGGTGAGCCGCCTTCTTGAGCCGCTGAAATCCGTGTGGTGTAGGTACACCCACTGTGCTGCAAGGGTGCGGGTTCCGGGATCCCGCCAAAAGGAAGTATAGACAGGGGAAAAGCTGGATTCTCCGCTGTCGGAATTCTCTGTTTCGCCGGCAGCCCCGGGGGCTTCCCGACGGCATGGGGCTGCCCACAATGGGAAACCCCGGGCGGGATTCTCTCAGCCCACGCCGGGTCGGGGAATCGCCGGGCCGGGCGCGATCCGCGCGACGCTGCCCCAACACCGGACCGCCGATTCTCCGGTCACCGGTTGGCGCCATTGGTGCCGGCGCAGCCGGCGCGGCGCCGGTCGAGCACCGCTCTACGTGCCCCCCCCTCCCCCCCCAGCGATTCTCCGCCTGGGATGGGCCGAGCGGCGGCCCAAAAAAGCCCGAGTCCCGCCGGCGGCGTTCACGTCTGGTCTTACCCGGCGGGACCTCGCCGTCCATCCTGTCGGGGGCGTCCTGGTGGGGGGGGGGGGAAGGGAAGTCCGACCCTGGGTGGGGGGCCTCCACCGTGGCCTGGCCCGCAATCGGGGCCTACCGATTGGCGGGCCGACCTCTCGTGATGGGGGCCTCTTTTGCTCCGCGCCGGCCCCTGTAGCCCTACGCCATGTTGCGCACATTCGCGCCGGTCGCAACGCGCATGCGAGACCCCCGGCGCCCATTTGACGCCGGGATTGGCAGCTGGAGCGGGGTGGGTCACTCCAGTGCCGTGCTGGCCTCCTGTAGGGCAGAACATCTCTTCAGGTTTTACGACGGCGTCAACACTCTGCCTTCAGATGGTAGAATCTCGCCCCCCATTGGCCGGCTGACGAGACGGAGAATCCCAGGGGCGCATCGCAGGGACGGAGAACCCCGCCCAGGATTAGGGTGGGCTGGAAGAACAAAAGGAAAAGTCTGTAACAGACTGGGAGACAGACGAAAACAAAAGACAAATGGGATGATGAAGCAAGACAAGAGGAGACGGTAATGGGATCAATGTTTGCAGTTTTCCAAGCTTGTGTGGTATTTTGCTTTTCTGACTGGTGTCAACCTTCTCCCTGGGATGAGTAATTCTATGGAAGAATGCCGAATAATACAGCGAGTGATGATTCGTTGAAGAGCTGCAAAATATAGCAGGCATTGTCAAACTCGGGGGTGCGACCCGCGGGTGAGAGCGGGCGGGTGTCGGGAAGGTCACGGAGCCGTCCGTCGCGGCGCTCCCGATCGCGAAAGAGATCAAAGGATTGGGGGGGGGGGGGGGGGAAAGGCACGACAAGTCTATTGAGTTGGATGATCAACCATGATCATAATAAATGGCGGCTAGGCTCGAAGGGCCGAATGGCCTCCTCCAGCTCCTATTTTCTATGTCTCTTTGTTAAGTCATAAAGTCAATGCCGAAGAACCTCGAATGAAGGAAAAACCTGTGGCTGTTGGATTCACAGGATTGAATAGCAATTAAATCTGACAGGAAAGGAATGTGGGATAAGATTACCAAAAATGAGGAATTACTTTCATGCTTTTAACTCAGTGACAGAGGAACTCTTTATACAAGATTCCCTATTTAAAGGGCTCCTTAAACAGCTCGCTAACTGAGTTATTAATAAGAGGTGCTGGTTTCTTATTAGTTACCTCTCACACACAGTCGCTTGTAACTTACTGGGACAATGTCATGTGGAGTCAGGCTATTGGGTTAAATTATGAGGACAGTTTATTGTATTCACTGGAGCATAGATGATTGAGGACTTTAAGATGCTTGGGTCACTGTCTGTGCGGAGTCTGCACGTTCTCCCCGTGTCTGCGTGGGTTTCCTCCGGGTGCTCCGGTTTCCTCCCACAGTCCAAAGATGTGCAGGTTAGGTGGATTGGCCATGATAAATTGCCCCTTAGTGTCCAAAGGTTAGGTGGGGGGTTGCTGGGTTACGGGGATAGGGTGGAAATGTGGGTTTAGGTAGGGTGCTCTTTCAGGGGCCGATGTAGACTCGATGGGCTGAATGGCTTCCTTCTGCACTGTAAATTCTATGATTTATGATCTCTATTTATACTTTGATAGAGTAGATGGAGAGGAAATATTTCCTCTGGTGGGGGTGGGGAGGGGGTAGGGGGAGTTTAGGAAGAGGGTCGTTCAGGCAAATGTGAGGAAGCATTTCTTCAATTGAAAGTATAGCAGAAACCTGGAAATATCCCCCTCAAAATGTTATTGTTATTGAGGCTGGGGATCAATTTCAAAACTGAGTTTGTTAAGTTTTGTTAGGCAAGAACATTAAGGGTTGTAGGATTAAGATGGGAAAATGGGAGTTAAGTCCTTGGGTAGAATTGAGGAATTAAGAGATCTTGGTGTACAAGTCCATGGATCCCTGAAGGTGGCAGCACATTTAAATAGGGTGTATGGTGATATGCATCACTGTATATACACAAGGAGTTAATGTAAATACACTACAACTAAGTAACTACTAGAGGGAGCACCAGAGATGTAATGACACACAAACAGACAGCCAATGGGTAATCAGGACACCCAGAGGTGGCATTACCACAAGGGGGCACTTCACAACCCATATAAAAGGAAAGGGCACACATGCACTGCCTTTTTCCACAGACAGACATCTAGAGAGTACATCAGGATTGATCAACAGCATCACACCCAGCACGTGGCTTAGAGCAGGCTGGTAAAGATAGACTGAGTTACTGCAGTTAGATTAGCAGAGAGTCAAACTCATTTAAGAACTGTGTCATTTCATAATCTGGAGTTTCCTTTGTCGAAGCATACATCAAGGAAGCAGCTTATGCTACACAAAGCAGCACAACAGTGGGCAGCATGGTAGCATAGTGGTTAGCACAATTGCTACACAGCTCCAGGGTCCCAAGTTCGATTCCCGGCTGGGTCACTGTCTGTGCGGAGTCTGCACGTTGTCCCCTTAGGAGAATTCAGAATGTCCAATTCACCTAACGGCACGTCTTTCGGGACTTGTGGGAGGAAACCGGAGGGAAACCCACGCAGCCACGGGGAGAACATGCAGACTCCGCACAGACAGTGACCCAATCCGGGAATCGAACCCGGGTCCCTGGTGCTGTGAAGCAACAGTGCTAACCACTGTGTTGCCCATAGAATAGTGGGAATAGACATGGTGGGCTGAAGGGCCTGGTTCTGTGCTATATGACTCCGTGACTCTTTTGTGTTCACTTAAATAAGCAGATGGAGGGTGCGCAATTCGTCGACACCACCAGGACAAAACAGGCTGGTAGTGAGTTGGCACATGATTGTTCATCACGGCTGACCGTCCTCTCACAGAAATCCACAGAACAATAGTTTGAACTCTCTTTCTTTGGAGGCTAGTTTCTTACTGTCACGCTGGCTGGGTTTGAAACTCAAATTCTAAGCAGTATATTCCAAGACAATGGACAGAAAAACATGAGGATGGTGGCCAATTCACCACCATTCCATCTTGCGTTACTGGAATAGATCAGTTTCATCCTCCCAGAGTTTAACATCTCATCCAAAAAGACACAAGAGTGGTAACAAACTTCATAAAATGTATCAATCTTTTATGTATGTCAATCTATAAGTATGAAAGTTTCAAATAAAGCAAATGTACATGTCGTGTTAATCACCCTGGGGTAACACGGACTGCAACTGGATGCAGTTGTACTTGAAAGTAGACTCCAAACTGTGATGTTAGTTCGATACGCTTTATTGAACTTGTTAAGCAGTGCACACAGTTCGCTGTGGGTTTGACACTCTACTAATCTAAGCGTGCTTGCTATAACTAACTAGACCAGACTAGCTCTGAGCCACGTGTAGAAGGTGCTAACTGATATATACACCCTGACTGTCACTACAGTTGTCACCAGTGGAAAGAGGCAGAATGTTGATGCCTCGTGTGTTTTATAGTGCCAGACCACCTTCTAGTGTTCTGCCTGGTGATTGGTTGTGTTCTGTCCTGTGTGTTTTTTGGTTGTACTGGGTGTCTGTCACTGCCTGTCTGTATCTCATTATGTGCATGAGTGCATATCATGACAGTACATTTTTGGAAACCCAATTAAAAGTTGAATTTATTAGGTCCTACCAACGTAGCCAGTTGACACTCGGGCCTACCACATCCAGAAAGATTTAGAAAAGCAATAACAATCTATGCTGCATATTTAACGTAAATAAAACCTTCCAAGGTGCTTCATGGGAGTAATATAAAACTACATTTTACAAAGAGTCGGGCGAGGAGTTGGACGGAATTTCCTGGACATTCCTGCCGGTGGAATCTTCCAGTCCCACCAATAGTGAACCTCCTCTGCCGGCAGCGGGGGTGGGACGGTGGTGGGGGTGTGGTGGTGTTTACAATGGGAAGCCCCATTGGGAGAGGTGGGACTAGAAGATACCAGAGCTGCCCAATGGCTGGCCTCCTCCATCGCTGCCAAACACGCCACGGGGACGTGGAAAACCACGCCGAATTTAGGTCAGCTAATCAAAAGAGGCAGGTTTTATATGTTATCTTAAAGTAGAAAAGCAAGGTAGAGATCGGGCGGAGAGGTATAGCGCGGGAATTCCAGAGTTTCGGTCCTTGGCAGCTGGAGCTGCGATGTCTGATTCCTGGGATGGCGGGACTGACCCTTGAGGAGAGATTGAGTCGGTTACGATTATATTTGTTGGAGCTCAGAAAAATGAGGTGGGGGGGGGGCGGATCTCATAGAGAGGCTGAATGGCCTAGTCCTGCTCCTATTTTCCATGTTTCCATATTGGAGCAATTGAAATCGGGAAAGCTCAAAACCAGCTCCTGGAGGTAAATCTCATTGCTCACTCACTTCAATCAACTTTCCTCAACCGAACTCCTCGTTGTAGAATAAGTTGCATGAAGAATCTTAAAAGCCCTTACCAGAATCAAAAGTATCTCTCCAGAATATTGCCAAAAATCCCGCAGAAACTGTTGAAATAAGAAAAGAAAATCTTTTTAAACCCTGCCATTTCTTACTCTCCAAATTCTACCGAAAATATCTGACAAACAAGAGGCTTTTATTTCATATATCGTTCATGGGATTTGGGCATTGTTAGCAAATCCAGCCTTTATTGGCCATCCCTAATTGTGCCTGAGAAGGCTGTAAAACATTCACTGTCTATTCTGATATGGGATTTGGAGCAGTCCAAGATTAAAGATAGATATGTCTGTAAGAATAGGAGGTCTAAATGTCAATGAAGGGTCTTTGGGGCAGGGCTTCCGTAGCCACCGCTCTCTTCTGCAGTCCCTTTAATTTCACTCACCGCCCCAAACCTGCACCAGTCAAGTAAAAGCTTTTGATATGGAGGCTGAAGCATTTAGACGCCCCTTTGGCTCCTCAGCCACTTGTTATCGCGGAACGCTTGTTTTTAAGGGCCTCACGGTGGCCCAGTGGTTAGTACTCCTGCCTCGCAGCTACAGGGATCTGGGTTCAATTCCAGGTTTGGGTGACTGTCTGTGCGGAGTTTGCACGTTCTCCCCGTGTCTGCGTGGGTTTCCTGTGAGGAATTACCCCAGGGGATGGTGCCCTCTTCGCCAAAGAGATATGTTGGGAGCCAGCGACAGCCGTGCGGCTGCTGAACAATTAGGGTCATCAAGATCCACAGCACAGAAAATGCCCTTCAGCCCATCGCATCTGGTACCAGTCAAAAACAACCACCTAAGTATTCTAATCCCATTTTTCACCATTTAACCCGTAGTCTTGAATGCCTTGGCATCGCAAGTGCACACTGATGCACTATCAATTACGACGAGATGAGAGTAGAGAGTAATCGAGGCTTATTACGCAGAGATGTGTGGCCTCCTACAGCTGCTGCCGAAATGGCTGCAGCTCGGTGAGCACACACATTTATACTCCGCCTACTGGGTGGAGCCAGCAGGCAGGGCTCTACCCCCATACCTGTTGTACAGGAGCCTTACCGTATTACATCTCATACGTGCACTATATACAACAGTGGTGACTACATTCACCCCCTGTTAAAAAAGAGTCCGGCAGGGGTGGTGGAAAATTATTTACATGTAATTCAGCATGTACAGTTCTGGAAAAGTTCACAAATTCAGCCAGTCGGGTGCCTTGATTATCCGTTGCGAGCGCCGCAGTCCCGGTGGTGATGCAGGCGCCGGCATGGTCGCCGGTGACTCCGGGAGCGTGTAGTCCTCATCTTCATACCCGGGTGGAACCAATGGGAGGACGGACCGTCCTGGAGCGAGGGCTGTGGTGAGGTGCGCGGGGGGGAGGATGGGTGGCGCCGGGGCAGTTTGGGGAGGGGGCGGGGGACCCAGCTGGTGCCAGGTCCCTGAGGGAGACTGTGTCTTGGCGGCCGTCGGGGAACGCCACGTAGGTGACTGCGGGTTTGCATGGAGTAGCTGTACCCTCTCGACCAACTGGTCCACCTTGTGGAGACGCACGTGCTTGTGGAGGAGGATGGGTCCTGAAGCTGCCAGCCACGTTGGGAGCGAAACCCCGAGGTGGACTTCCTGGAGAAGGCACGGAGACGTTCATGGGGGGTTGCATTAGTCGCAGTGCAAAGTAGCGATCGGATGGAGTGGAGGGCTTCGGGGAGCACCGCCTGCCAGCGGGAGTCCAGGAGATCTTTAGACCGCAGGGCCAGCAAGACGGCCTTCCAGACCGTCCCGTTCTCCCTCTCCACCTGCCCGTTTCCCCGGGGGTTGTAGCTGGTCGTCCTGCTCGATGCAATGCCCTTGCTGAGCAGGAATTGACGCAGCTCATCACTCATAAAGGAGGCTCCCCGGTCGCGGTGGACATGAGCGGGGAAGCCGAACAGAGTGAAGATGGTGCTGAGGGCTTTGATGACTGTGGCAGACGTCATATCGGGGCATGGAATGGTGAAGGGGAATCTGGAGTATTCGTTGACCACGTTAAGGAAGTACGTGTTTCGGTCGGAGGAGGGGAGGGGCCCTTTGAAGTCCATGCTGAGGCGTTCAAAGGGACGGGAGGCCTTCACCAGGTGCACTCGATCTGGCCGGTAGAAGTGCAGTTTGCACTCCGCGCAGACCTGGCAGTCTTTGGTGACCGTCCTGACTTCCGCAATGGAGTAGGGCAGGTTGCGGACCTTAATGAAGTGAAAGAACCGGGTGACCCCTGGGTGACAGAGACCATCGTGTAGGGCCCGGAGTCGGTCCACTTGTGCGCTGGCACATGTACCTCGGGATAGGGCATCGTGGGGCTCGTTGAGCTGACCCGATACAAAATCGGGGCGATACAAAATCTCGTAATTGTAGATGGAGAGCTCGATCCTCCACCTCAAGATTTTATCATTTTTGATCTTGCCCCGCTGTGTGTTATTGAACATGAAGGCAACCGACCGTTGGTCAGTGAGGAGAGTGAATCTCCTGCCGGCCTGGTAATGCCTCCAATGCCGCACAGCTTCCACGATGGCTTATGCCTCCTTTTCGACAGAGGAGTGCTGAATTTCAGAGGCATGGAGGGTGTGGGAAAAGAATGCCACAGGTCTGCCTGCCTGATTGAGGGTGGCGGCCAGAGCGACGTCTGATGCATCGCTCTCAACTTGAAAGGGGAGTGACTCGTCGACCGCGTGCATCGCGGCCTTTACGATGTCGGCCTTGATACGGTTGAAGGACTGGTGATTCTCGGCCATCAGGGGGAAAACTGTGGGGTGAATGAGTGGGCGGGCCTTGTCCCCATAGTTAGGGACCCACTGGACATAGTATCAGAAGAACCCCAGGCATCGTTTGAGGGCCTTGGGGCAATGGGGGAGGGGGAGTTCCATGAGGGGGCGCATGCGATTGGGGTCGGGCCCTAGGACTCCATTTTGCACCACATAGCCAAGGATGGCTAAGCGGTTGGTGCTGAACACGCACTTCTCCTTATTATACATTAGATTCAGGAGTTTGACAGTGTGGAGAAATTTGAAAAGGTTAGCGTCATGGTCCTGTTGGTCGTGGCCGCAGATTGTGGCGTTATCCAGGTACGGGAAGGTGGCCGCAGTCCGTACCGGTCAACCATTCGGTCCATCTCCTGTTGGTAGACAGAGACCCCCATTAGTGACGCCGAAGAGAACCCTAAGGAAGCGGTAAAGACGGCCATCAGCTTCGAACGCCGTATATTGGTGGTCCGCCTTGCGGATGGGGAGCTGGTGGTAGGCAGATTTTAGGTCCACTGTAGAGAAGACCCGGTACTGTGCAATTTGACTGACCATATCAGGTATGCATGGGAGGGGGTACGTGTCGAGCTGCGTGTACCGATTGATGGTCTGACTGTAGTCAATGACCATCCTGTGTTTCTCCCCAGTCTTTACAACTACCACTTGGGCTCTCCAGGGGCTGTTACTGGCCTCGATAATGCCTTCCCGCAGTAGCCGCTGGACCTCTGACCTGATGAAGGTCCTGTCCTGGGCACTGTACCATCTGCTCCTGATGGCGACGGGTTTGCAATCTGGGGTGAGGTTCGCAAACAGGGAAGGTGGGTCGACCTTAAGGATCGTGAGGCCGCACACAGTGAGGGGTGGTTGGGGCACGCCGAATTTCAGGGTCAGACTTTGGAGGTTGCACTGGAAGTCCAGGCCGAGTAGCAAGGCAGCGCAGAGGTTGGGGAGGACGTAGAGCCGGAAGTTGCTGAACTCTACGCCCTGGATGGTGAGGGTGGTGATGCAGTACCCCCGGATCTCCACGGAGTGGGATCCCGAGGCCAGGGAGATGCATTGGGTAATGGGGTGTACCACGAGGGAGCAGCGCCTTACCGTATCGGGCTGGATGAAGCTCTCCGTGCTCCCAGAGTCGAGAAGGCAAGGTGTCTTGTGGCCATCGACTTTCACCGTCGTTGTCGCGGTTTCGAGGTTGTGTGGCCGGGACTGGTCGAGCGTGATGGAGGCGAGCTGTGGCTGGTGTTGGTGGCCCCCGGGCTGGTCGGCGGCGGTTGCGGGCGATGAGTGGCCCGATGAGGTGCCCGACGAGCAGGGGTCCTGAGGCGCCGTCCAAAATGGCGCCGAAGATGGTGGCATTAAAGATGGCGGCGCCCACGGGCTGCACGAGGTCTGATGGGGGGATGATGGCGGCGCCCACGGGCCACACGAGGTCTGATTAGGGGAAGATGGCGGCGCCTACAGGCCGCACGTGGGTTGCCGGGGCGAAAATGGCGGCGCCCACGGGTCGCACGTGGGTTGCAGGGGCAAAAATGGCGGCGCCCACAGGCCGCACGTGGGTTGCGGGGGCGAAAATGGCGGCGCCCACAGGCCGCACGTGGGTTGCGGGGGCGAAAATGGCGGCGCCCACGGGTCGCACGTGGGGTGTGCAGGAACAATGGGGCTGGTTACAGCGGCGATCCACCGGGCCTGGCACACCGCAGCGAAATGTCCTTTCTTCCCGCAGGCCTTGCAGAGTGCACTCCGCGCCGGGCAGTGCTGGTGGGGGTGTTTTGTCTGCCCACAGAAGTAGCACTTGGGCCCCCCGGGGTTGGCTGGGTGCCGCGCGGCGTAGGCTTGGGGTTGGCTGGGGGCGGTCTCTGGGGGGGTCCACGATGTCCAGGAGGGGGTCGTCGTGCGGTCGGGGGCGTACGCTTGCACATTACGGGAGGCGACCGTTAGCGAGGTCGCGAGTTTCTTGATCGCCACGAGGTCGAGCGTACCCCCTTCTAAGAGGCGCTGGCAGATGTACACCGACCCTATGCCCGTAACGAAAGCATCCCTGATTAAGAGTTTGGAATGCTGAATGGCCGAAACTGCCTGGCAATCGCAGTTCTTCGCCAGGGCATGCAGGGCACGCCAGAAATCATCCAATTACTCACTGGGGAGTTGGTGCTGCGTGGACAGGAGGTGCCTGGCATAGAGTGTGTTGATCGGCCGTGTGTACAGTGTACTTCTCTTTGAGAAGCGCCACGGCCTCAATGTAGTTGCGCGCGTCCCGGATAAGAGGGAAAATATCGGAGCTCAACCATGTGTACAGGATCTGTAGTTTCTGTGCCTCTTAGGGTGGTTCTGTCGCTGATCCAATGTAGGCTTCAAAGCAAGCTAGCCAGTGGTCGAAGGCCGACGTGGCATTGTCTCCTTGAGGGTGCAGCAGTAGGCGATCTGGCTTGATGCGAAGGTCCATTGCTGTAAAATCTCTGCGTAATAAATTGATGCACTATCAATTACGACGCGATGAGAGTAGAGAGTAATCGAGGCTTATTACGCAGAGATGTGTGGCCTCCCACAGCTGCTGCCGAAATGGCCGCAGCTTGGTGAGCACACACATTTATACTCCACTTACTGGGCGGAGCCAGCAGGCAGGGATCTACCCCCGTACCTGTAGTACAGGAGCCTTACCGTATTACATCACATACGTGCACTATATACAACAGTGGTGACTACCATACACATCTTTTTTAAAAATAAATTTAGAGTACCCAATTCATTTTTTCCAATTAAGGGGCAATTTAAAGTGGCCAATTCATCTATCCTGCACATTTTTTGGGTTGTGGGAGCGAAACCCACGCAGACACAGGGAGAATGTGCAAACTCCACATGGACAGTGACCCAGGGCCGGAGTCGAACATGGGACCTCAGCGGCATGAGCAGCAGTGCTAACCACTGCGCCATCGTGCTGCCCCGGCAAGTGCACATCTAAATACTTCTTAAATGTTTTAAGGGCCTCTGCCTCCACCACCCTTTCAGGCAGTGAGCTCCAGGCTCCCTGTTAGTGAAAAGGTTTTCCTCACGTCCCCCCTGAACCTCCTGCTCCTTACCTTAAAACTATGCCCCTTGGTCCTTCCACTAAGGTGAAATATTTCTTCTTGTCTACTCTATCTATGCCCCTCATAATTCAATACATCTCAATCATGTCCCCACTCTGCTCTAGGGAAAACAACCCCAGTCTATCCAATCTCTCTTCATAGCTAAAACTCTCCAATCCAGGCAACACCCTGGTAAATCTCCTCTGCACCCTTTCCAGTGCTATAACGCCCCCCCCCCCCCCCCCCCCCTTTAATGTGAATTCCAGAATGGCACACAATACTCTCGCTGTGGCCTAACTAACGTTTTATACAGTTCCAACATAACCTCCCTGCTCTTAAACTCCATGCCTCGCCTAATAACGGCAAATATACCAATTGCCTTTTTAATTAATCCTATTTGTGTTTATCAATGAAGTCTGTGAAACTGCATCTTGACAGCCTGACACTGAATCCTTTGTTCTGGAGGTTGTGAAGGCAACACTGCCCTTAATGATTCTGGGGATTGCCTAGAATGACAGAGGAGGGATGAAGTTACAGAACATGACAGGAAAAAAAAAGAGGAATTGTGCAGGAGAACAAGGACATGCAAATGTTGCAAAAGAGTTCCATAAAAAAAAGCAAGATCCAATACTTGAGATGTAGGAGAGAGTTTGAGAAAAAGAGGAAGTTAAAAAGACCACAGTAAAAGATAAAATTGTTGTGGGCAAGAAATAGGCAGCCTGTGCTATTTTTATTTCAGAGACAGCTGGATTTTGTTTTCGGCCTCCGTGTGAGTGTGTGTGAAAGTGGCAAGATCCCTCACCCAACGAGAAACTGCCTTTATGGAGAGAGTATTGTGTTTGTTTTGGTTGATCAAACATAGAAAATAGGAGCAGGAGGATGCCATTCGGCCCTTCAAGCCCACTGCACCATTCATTATGTTGATGGCTGGTCATCCAGCTCACTAATCCATTCCCACTTTCCCCCCATAATCCTTCGATCCTTTTGGCCCCAAGAGCTACATCGAACTCCTCCTTGAAAACATCCAAAACGTGGGATTCTCTGGCCGCGCCCGCCCGGCGACCAGAAATTCCCGCCCAAGGTCAATGGACCTTTACATGGTCTGCGTCATCCCCATGGCGATCTAGCGGCGGGCGGGGCGGAAAAATCTTGCCCGATGTTTTGGTCTCAACTGCTTTTTGTGGCAGCAAATTCCACAGGCACACCACTCCCTGAGAGAAGAAATGTCTCCTCATCTCAGTCTTGAATGGTTTACCCCACATCCTCAGACTGTGACCCCTGGTTCTGGATTCCCCCCACCATCACGAACATCCTCCCTGCATCTACCCTGTCTAGTCCTGTTAAGAATTTTACAGGATTCTGTGAGATTCCCCCTTCATTATTCAAAACTCCAGCGAGTATAATCCTAACCGACTCAATATCTCCTCCTATGTCAGTCCCGCCATCCCAGGAATCTTTGATTCTGGCCTTTGATTTCTCTGCCTATCACTTTCCTTATTCCCCTTTCTGTCTTTTGATCTTTTCTGTGTTTCCCCCTCCTCTGCCTCCTTGCATAGGTTCCCACCCACCCCCCCTGCCATTTTAGTTTAAACCCTCCCCAACCAGTATAGCAAACACTCCCCCGAGGACATCAGTGCTGATCCTGCCCAGGTGTACTGGTCTCACTTTCCTATAGAACCATTCCCAACGTCACAGGAATCTGAAACCCTGCCCCTCACACCATCTCTTCAACCATGTATTCACCTGATATGCGTTGTATTCATGGGGGGAAAGTCATTTAATTAATTATAGCTGCTGTTTCAAGCTTTCATAATCCTTGCTCTATGTGGATAGAAAAGCATTTTTGTTTGAGAAACTTGAGTCATGTTTTTGGCTCTGAATTGTGTGAAATGGGTGAATGCTCCCGTCACTCGAGATCTGGGAATGTCTGGGGCTGGTTTGGCATCTGGGGCTGGTTTAGCACACTGGGCTAAATTGCTGGCTTTTAAAGATGACCAAGGCAGGCTAGCAACACGGTTCAATTCCCGTACCAGCCTTCCTGAACAGGCACCGGAATGTGGCGACTAGGGGCTTTTCACAGTAACTTCATTGAAGCCTACTTGTGACAATAAGCGATTTTCATTTCATTCATGCAAAATTTGACAATTTGAGTTTGTATCCATCAATATTTCTCAGTTGTATGGAAGTCATATAATCGTAGAGTGCGTTTGTTCCAATTTAAGAGTGCTCTCCCAAACATGGGGAAAAGTGAGTTGTTTGTGGTGCATCCAGGGGAGCAGAGCACAGAAATAGAAGATTTACCGTTGAGGAAGGTAGCAAGGGATTTTCGGTACTTGGGGATCCAGATAGCCAAGAATTGGGGTACATTACATAGGCTTAATTTAACGCGGTTGGTGGAACAGATGGAGGAGGACTTTAAGAGATGGGACATGGTGTCCCTGTCACTGGCAGGGAGGGTGCAGGCGGTTAAAATGGTGGTCCTCCCGAGATTCCTTTTTGTGTTTCAGTGCCTCCCGGTGGTGGTCACGAAGGCTTTTTTCAAAAGAATCGAGAAGAGTATTATGAGTTTTGTGTGGGCCGGGAAGACCCCGAGAGTGAAGAGGGGATTTTTGCAGCGTAGTAGGGACAGGGGGGGGCTGGCACTACCAAGCCTAAGTGAGTACTACTGGGCAGCCAATATTTCAATGGTGTGTAAGTGGATGGGAGAAGAGGAGGGAGCGGCGTGAAAGAGATTGGAGAGGGCGTCCTGCAGTGGGACTAGCCTACAAGCTATGGTGACGGCGCCGTTGCCGTTCTCACCGAAGAAATACACCACAAGCCCGGTGGTGGTGGCTACATTGAAAGTTTGGGGGCAGTGGAGACGGCATAGGGGAAGGACGGGAGCCTCGGTGCGGTCCCCGATAAGAAATAACCATAGGTTTGTTCCGGGGAGAATGGATGGGGGATTTGGAGCATGGCAAAGAGCAGGGGTAGCACAATTGAGAGATCTGTTCGTAGATGGGACGTTTGCGAGTCTGGGAGCGCTGACGGAAAAATATGGGTTGCCCCAAGGGAATGCATTTCGGTATATGCAACTGAGGGCTTTTGCGAGGCAACAGGTGAGGGAATTCCCGCAGCTCCCGACGCGGGAGGTGCAGGACAGAGTAATCTCAGAGACATGGGTGGGGGATGGTAAGGTGTCGGACATATATAGGGAAATGAGGGACGAGGGGGAGATCATGGTAGATGACCTGACAGTGAAATGGGAAGAAGAGCTGGGGGAGGACATTGAGGAGGGGCTATGGGCTGATGCCCTATGTAGGGTAAACTCATCGTCCTCGTGTGCCAGGCTAAGCCTGATACAATTTAAGGTGTTACACAGGGCGCATATGACTGGAGCACGGCTCAGTAAATTTTTTTGGGTAGAGGATAGGTGTGCGGGATGCTCGAGAAGCCCAGCGAATCACACCCACATGTTCTGGTCATGCCCGGCACTACAGGGGTTTTGGGTGGGGGTGGCAAAGGTGCTTTTGAAGGTGGTGGGGGTCCAGGTCGAACCAAGCTGGGGGTTGGCTATATTTGGGGTTGCAGAAGAGCCGGGAGTGCAGGAGGCGAGAGAGGCTGATGTTTTGGCCTTTGCGTCCCTAGTAGCCCGGCGCAGGATATTGTTAATGTGGAAGGAAGCCAAGCCCCCGGGTGTGGAGACCTGGATAAACGACATGGCAGGGTTTATAAAGTTAGAACGGATTAAGTTCGTACTAAGGGGTTCGGCTCAAGGGTTCACCAGGCGGTGGCAACCGTTCGTCGACTACCTCACAGAAAGATAGAGGGAATGGAAAAGAAGAAGACAACAACAGCAACCCGGGGGGGGGGGGAGGGGGAGGGGGAGGGGGGGGGAATCGGACGGATTCTCAGGGATGTTATTGTATATGTATAGGCACTTGTTTAGGTAATGTATATTGGACTGTTGGATTGTATCTCTGGAGAGTATTTATTTTTGACCAGGCAGTTGCCATTTAGTTTGGTTTTTGTTTCTGTTCATATATTATTTATTTATTTGTTTAAAACTGGCCACTGTTATTTATATTGCTTTATTGTTGTTTAAAAGAAACACTGCGTACTGTTATGTTTGGCCAAAAAATCTTGAATAAAATATGTATTTTTTAAAAAAGAGTGCTCTCCCAGTGTTGGGGAAAACTAGGCTCTGGTTTGAATGTCCGGAAGCTCAGAAATTGTGGAAATCCCCACCTCTTTAAACTTTTTTATCTAAGAATATTGAAGGTATTATTTCACTGTGAAAGTTAATCATTACTTAAGGTATATTTATTTTTTTGCAGTAACTTGTAAAACAACCTGAAGAAAGAAAAAACATGATGTAATTTATCTTTTTGTAAGCATGTCAGAATGTTGCTGTGCCATTGGCAGTACGTCCTGCTCTTTTTTGTGATGTACTGTTTGATTATTAAACATTTTGCTGGCTTCATAAGAACATAAGAACTAGGAGCAGGAGTAGGCCACCTGGCCCCTCGAGCCTGCTCCGCCTTTGAATAAGATCATGGCTGATCTTTTTGTGGACTCAGCTTCACTTACCCGCCCGTCCACCATAACCCTTAATTCTTTTACTGTTCAGAAATCTATCTATCTTTGCCGTAAAAACATTTAACGAGGTAGCCTCAACTGCTTCACTGGGCAGGGAATTCCACAGAAATGAGGAAGTTCCTCCTTAACTCAGTCGTAAATACGCTCCACCTTATTTTGAGGCTGTGCCCCCTAGTTCTAGGTTCACCGCCATTGGAAATAACCTCCCTGCTTCGATCTCTTTTTCTTTTATTTAAATTTAAAGTACCCAATTCTTTTTTTTCCGGTGTAGCCTCACCAGCACCTTATACAGCTGCAACATAACCTCCCAGGTCTTAAATTCCATCCCTCTTGCACGGTAGCACAGTGGTTAGCACTGTTGCTTCACATCTCCAGGGTCCCAGGTTCAATTCCCGGCTTGGGTTACTGTCTGTGTGGAGCTGCACATTCTCCCTGTCTCTGCGTGGGTTTCCTCCAGATGCTCCAGTTTGCTCCCACAGTCCAAAGATGGGCAGGTTAGGTGGATTGGCCATGTTAAATTGCCCTTAGTGTCCAAAAAAAAATGTTAGTTGGGGTTACTGGGTTAAGGATGGAGGTGTGGGCTTAAGTGGGATGCCCTTTCCAAGGGCTGGTGCATACTCGATGGGCTGAATGGCCTCCTTCTGCACTGTAACTTCTATGATCCTATGAAAATTCCATTTGCCTTCTTAATTACTTGCAAACCAACTTTTTGCGATTCATGCACAAGAATGCCCAGGTCCCTCTGTACAGCAGCATGCTGCAATGTCTTACTATTTAAATCTTAGGCCATTTTGTTGTTACCAACATGGATGACCTCACATTTACCAACATTGTAGTCCATCTGCCAGACCCTTGCCCACTCACTTAAACTATCTATTTCCCTCTGCAGATTTTCAGTGTCCTCTGAACTAAATTTTGCTCTACCATTCATCTTAGTGTCACCTATGAACTTTGACACATTATACTTCATGTTATTATGCTGACGCTACTTTAATGTACTTTCGATGTACAGTGATTATTTTTTAGTAGTTTGCATTGAATTCCCGTAACAGCCTCCCCGAACAGGCGCCGGAATGTGGCGACTAGGGGCTTTTCACAGTAACTTCATTTGAAGCCTACTTGTGACAATAAGCGATTTTCATTTCATTTCATTTTCATGTGGAGATCAAAAGTGGAATTAGTAGAAGAGTCGAGTGATGTATTCACTCTGGATTGCGGAGTATGGCATAGCAATACTTATACTGGAATCTCCCTGAGTACAGACAACACACAGGGCAAATACTCTCCGGAGTTCAACAATGCAGTGCTACCACTTTCTCAAATTCAAACAACACATAATGTCAATATCCCAAAGAGTCGGCAAGATCATTCTCCTGGCACCAAAAGTCATCGCTGAAAATTGACCAGATTTTAGATGCAGCATGACATGTCAGCTGATCAAGCATTTTGCAGGGATCCAGACATAATTATAATAATCTTTATTAGTATCACAAGTAGGCTTATATTAACACTGCTGTCGTGTTGGGTGTTCCGATGCACAAATGATCCAACGCGGCTGTAGATGGTACAACCCTGCTTTATTGTCTTAAACAATGACAACTACTAACTGCTGGCTAAGGTTCGTGCTTCACCAGCTAACCTGTGGACCCAGCCCTATCACTATCTTGGTGAGGCACTCAGCACATGGTCTATGTCTGTGTGGCACGCTGTGAGCTCTGTGCTCTGAGCTATCTCCTGGTAGAATGAGCGGGAACTGTGGTGTTCCCTGTTTTATAGTGCGTGTGCTCTCACTGGTGATTGGCTGCGATGTTGTGTGTGTGTTGGTTGGTCCAACTACCTGTCCATCAGTGTGTGTGTGATTGCACCATGATATGCTGATGTGGATATCATGACATCCCCCCCCTTTCACAAGGATATGTGCCTACATGCTAATAAATGGAAATGTGTACTGAGTGCATCTGAGTATGTGTGTGCAATATTTACAACATGTACATGAGGCTAAACTATATACAGAGGAAGGTGTCAGGTGTAACAGAGCAACGAGATTGTACCAATAACAGAACAAATGCAATCAGCAAACGACGAGAGAGAACTTCTGGAACGACAAGAAAGAAACACGTTAACAGTTCTGTAAAACAATTCAGTGAGTCCAATGTGCTAACAGGCTCATAAATCAAGTCTATCAGGTGGGCGACGAATTCGGGATGACCGCCTCAAGGGTGGGTCAAGATCCACCGGCTGAGGAATGGGCCTGGCCACGGGCGAGAGAGGAAGAAGCAGAGTGGCAGGAAGCTCAACGAAGTCGACAACAGGAGGGCGTGGCACCGGTGCATGATCACGTAGCGAGCGCGGAAGCAGCCGAAGGGCCCGCCGATTACAGCGGCGAATAGAGCCATCAGGCATGTGAATCAGGAATGAGCGGGGAGCCACTTGGCGGAGAACTTCGGCGGTTGCCGACCAGTCACCCTCCGGTAGGTGTATGTGTACGTTGTCTCCAGGCGCCAGGGCAGGAAGATCAGTCGCTCGAGCATCATGTGCCACCTTCTGCTGAGCACGCTGCATCCTTCGCAGTACTGGCACATGGTCGGGTTCAGGAACATGAATGGATGGCACAGTGGTCCTGAGGGTGCGACCCATCAACAGCTGGGCTGGCGAGAGGCCCGTGGACAGTGGGGCCGAGCGATAGTCCGGCAGGGCTAAACAGAGGTCAGATCCGGCATCAGCAGCCTTGCAGAGGAGCCGCTTCACGATGTGGACGCCGTTTTCCGCCTTGTCATTCGACTGGGGATGCAAGGGACTGGACGTCACGTGCGTGAAGTTATATGAAGTGGCAAAGGAAGACCATTCTTGGCTCGCAAAGCAAGGCCCAGTGTCAGACATGACGGTGAGCGGAATTCCATGGCAAAGGTTTCTTTGCATGCCCGGATGACAGCTGATGATGTCATGTCGTGCAGGCGTATGACCTCCGGATAATTTGAGAAGTAGTCAATCAGAATGATGTAGTCCCTGCCGAGCGCATGAAAGAGGTCCACGCCCACCTTCGTCCAGGGGGATGTGACCAACTCCTAGGGCTGAAGTGTCTCAGGGGATTGCACCGGCTGAAACCTTTGGCAGGTGGGGCAGTTGAGCACCATGATGGCGATGTCGTCGCTGATGCCCGGCCAGTACACGGCCTCTCGGGCCCTCCGCCTGCACTTTTCAACTCCGAGATGGCCTTTGTGCAATTGTTCGAGGACAAGCCGGTGCATGCTGTGTCCAACTTCAAGAGGACACCCTCAATGCTGGCCAAGTTGTCCCGGGCATTGTAAAATGGTGGGCTCTGCCCCTTGAGCCACCCTTCCATCATGTGGCGCATTACACGCTGTAGAAGCGGGTCAGCCGCAGTCTCACGGCGAATGCGGGCCAGACGTGCATCAGTGGCCGGCAGATTGGCCGATGTGAAGGCTACTTGTGCGTCGATCTAACAAACGAACCCCTCCGATTCGGGCAGTGTGTTGACCACCCTGGACAGAGCATCCGCGATGATGAGATCCTTCCCCGGGGTGTAGACAAGTTGGAAGTCGTACCTCCGGAGCTTGAGCAGAATGCGCTGGAGGCGAGGGGTCATGTCGTTGAGGTCCTTCTGAATGATGCCGACCAGGGGGCGATGGGCGGTTTCCACAGTGAACTGCGGAAGACCATATACATAATCGTGAAATATGTCGATGCCGGTCAACAAGCCTAGGCACTCCTCAATCTGCGCATAGCGCTGTTCTGTGGGGGTCATGGCCCGCGACGCATAGGCGACCGGGGCCCATGATGCGGTGTCGTCCCGTTGCAGGAGTACCGCCCCAATGCCGGACTGGCTGGCGTCCGTTGAGATCTTTGTTTCCCGTGTGGTATCGAAAAACGCCAGTACCGGGACGGTGGTGAGCTTGACCTTGAGCTCCTCCCATTCACTCTGGTGTGCGGGCAGCCACTGGAATTCCGTTATCTTTTTGACCAGGTGGCGAAGAGCCGTCGTGTGTGAGGCAAGGTTGGGAATGAACGTCCCCAGGAAGTTGACCAACCTGAGAAAGCGCAGCACTGCCTTCTTGTCTGCCGGCTGCTGCATGGCTGTGATGGCTGCCACTTTGTCGGCATCCGGCCGCACACCCGACCGGGAGATGTGGTCCCCCCAAAACTTTAGCTCAGTCTGGCCAAAAGAGCACTTGGCTCGGTTGAGGCGTAGGCCCTGATCTCGTATCCGTGCAAAGACACGCTGGAGACGACTGATGTGCTCCTGTGGTGTGGTGGACCAGATGATAACGTCGTCTACATAGACGCGTACCCCTTCGATGCCCTCCATCATCTGTTCCATGATGCGATGGAACACCTCGGAGGCCGAGATGATGCCGAACGGCATCCTATTGTAGCAGTGTCTGCCAAATGGAGTATTGAAAGTGCACAGCTTCCTGCTGGACTGATCCAATTGAATCTGCCAAAAACCCTTTGAGACATCAAGCTTGGTGAATATTTTTGCCCGAGCCATTCGCTCGTGATTTCTTCTCGTTTGGGTATGGGGTAGTGTTCCCTCATAATGTTGTCATTCAAATCTTCTGGGTCGATATAGATCCAAAGCTCGCCGGAGGGCTTCTTGACGCATACCATGGAGCTGACCCATGGCGTTGGCTCCGTGACCCGGGAAAGCACTCCTTGGTCCTGCAGGTCCTACAGCTGCTGCTTGAGGCGGTCCTTGAGTGGTGCTGGGACTCTACGAGGTGCGTGAATGACCGGGGTGGCGTCCGGTTTGAACCGTATTCTGTACGTGTAGGGCAGTGTGCCCATGCTCTCGAAAACCTCCTGGTTGTGCGCGAGGAGTGAGTGGAGCTGCACCCTAAAGTCTGCATCCGGGAAGTCGGACGTGCCTTCTGGAGACAGAGTGTGTACCCGCTGAACGAGGTGGAGGATCTTGCACGCCTGTGCGCCTAACAGAGAGTCCTTCGAGGATCCAACTATTTCAAACGACAATGTGGCTTTGTGTGAGTTGTGTGTAACCTCGAGCTGGCAGGACCCCGTGGCCGGGATGACGTTTCCATTGTAGTCAACCAGCTGACAGTGGGATGGCAGAATCGGTGGTTTAACCTTCAAGGTCTGGAAGGCCGACCATGCAAGGAGATTGGCGGAGGCACCAGTGTCGAAGCGAAATGTGATCTGTGATCGGTTGACCGTTAGGGTGGCACACCACTCATCGCCCGGATCAATGCTGTGCTGGCAGCGGCTGGTGGTTCCGACTTGGGGACATCCGGTTCTTGTGGATTACCGCAACGCGGAAAGGTTCCCTGTTTTCGGTATCGCTGGGCTGCATGCAGTCAGGATATGACTCAGTGTATGGGGGCTGAATTGCCCACACGTCCCTGCGAGGCTGGCGGAATTGTTGAGAGTTGGCAGGTTGAGCTGCTCGACAGCAGGCAGCGTAGTGCCCCATCCTGCCACAGCGGAGGCATTGTCGCGCTTTGGCCGGACATTGCCGCTTTAAGTGGACGGAGCCGCAGTTGCCGCACGTCGGGACGTCATGGCGTTCGTCACGCCACCGTGCATGCGCGGTGCGGTCCTGCGTAGAGCGCGCCTGCGCATCACATCCCTCTGCGTCATCGTCCCCTCTTTTGTCGCGTACAAGCGCGGGAGGCCTCGGAAAGCGTGCAAAATGGCCGCCTTCATCCGGGCCGCGAGCCGGGAGGAACTCGATCGACTGGACCCGTTCCGCCTCGTAGGACCCCTGCCGTGCCGTTTCAGCCACCTGGATTTGGGAGTACCGGCTGGTCGCGTTCTCATGGAGGACGCAGGTCTCGATGGCAGTCGCGAGGGTGAGGCGTTTAATTTTGAGGAGCTGCTGGTGTAGGGTGTCCGAGATAACTCCAAAAACTATCTGACCCCGTATCATGGAGTCGCAGGTGGCCTCATAGCCGCAGGACTGCGCGAGGATACGGAGGTGTGTCAAGTAAGATTGAAAAGGCTCATCCTTACCCTGCAGGCGCTGCTGGAAGACGTACCTCTCGAAGCTCTCATTGACTTCCACGCTGAAGTGTTCCTCGGATTTTAGAAGCACCGTCTTGTATTTTGTCTTGTCCTCGCCTTCCGCGAATGCCAGGGAGTTGTAGATGTGGATGGCGTGTTGCCCCGCCATGGAGAGGAGGAGGGCGATCTTCCTGGTGTCCAATGCATTCTCCCTGTCTGTGGCTTCTAGGAAGAGCTGTTTAAACAGCTTCTAGTTTACGCCGAGATTACCGTTGGACACTAAGTGGCAATTTAGCACAGCCAAACCACCAGGGGCTGGTTTAGCACACTGGGCTACATAGCTGGCTTGCAATGCAGAACAAGGCAGCAGCGTGGGTTCAATTCTCCCGCACCAGCCTTCCCGAACAGGTGCTGGAATGTGGCGACTAGGGGCTTTTCACGGTAACTTCATTGAAGCCTACTCGTGACAATAAGCAATTATTATTATAACCTGCACATCTTTGGACTGTGGGAGGAAATCGGAGCACCCGGAGGAAACCCACGCAGACACGGGGGAAAGTGCAAATTTCACAGTCACCGAGGCCAGTGTGAGCAGTGGCGCAGTGGTTTGCACTGCTGCCTCACGGCGCCGAGGACCCGGGGTCGATCCTGGCCCAGGTTCACTGTCCGTGTGGAGTTTGCACATTTGCCCTGTTTCTGCATGGGTCTCACCCCCACAACCCAAAGATGTGCAGGGTAGGTGGATTGGCCACACTAAATTGCACCTTGATTGGAAACATTAAACAAATGTTTAATAACTTGGAGGAAGGATTGGAAACATTAAAAAAATGTTTAATAACTTGGAGGAAGGATGGGAATCAGGCCTCACGATCATATAGCGCCCGGCACGACTACTGGCCGCCCTGCAGGCCAAGGGGAGCAGAGAGACTGGCACAAAGTGGTCGCCAGTATCAAAGATGGCAGCGCCCGTGTCAAATTGAAGGATTGGGGATTTTTTTAAAAGGGGCGAGTGGGACGGCGTCGCTTGTCAGTGACGCGCGACAGAGGGTGAAAGGTCGTCGGGAGCGGCAGCTTCGCTAATGGCGGCCCTCAGGTGAGGCCCGGGGGAGGGACGGACGGAGAGCGGCGAGGGGGGGAGAGCCCGAGGCCCCGGCCGGGAGGCTCAGGGGGTGCGGGGAGACCCCGGCGCGGGCGGCTCTGTCCTTCAGCGACCTCGCCCCCGGTCTCGGGGATAAAACCCACCGGGGCCGGATTTGAATCACCGCCCCCCCCCCCCCCCCCCCATTGGCACTGAGGGCATGCCGCACTGTCAGAGGGTCAGTACTGAGGGAGTGCTGCACTGTCAGAGGGTCAGTACTGAGGGAGTGCCGCACTGTCAGCGGGTCAGTACTGAGGGAGTGCTGCACTGTCAGCGGGTCAGTACTGAGGGAGTGCTGCACTGTCAGAGGGTCAGTACTGAGGGAGTGCCGCACTGTCAGAGGGTCAGTACTGAGGGAGTGCTGCACGGTCAGAGGGTCAGTACTGAGGGAGCGCCGCACGGTCAGAGGGTCAGGACTGAGGGAGCGCTGCACTGTCACAGGGTCAGTACTGAGGGAGTGCTGCACTGTCAGAGGGTCAGTACTGAGGGAGTGCCGCACTGTCAGAGGGTCAGTACTGAGGGAGTGCTGCACTGTCACAGGGTCAGTACTGAGGGAGTGCTGCACTGTCAGAGGGTCAGTACTGAGGGAGTGCCGCACTGTCAGAGGGTCAGTACTGAGGGAGTGCTGCACTGTCAGTGGGTCAGTACTGAGGGAGTGCCGCACTGTCAGAGGGTCAGTACTGAGGGAGTGCTGCACTGTCAGAGGGTCAGTACTGAGGGAGTGCCGCACTGTCAGAGGGTCAGTACTGAGGGAGTGCTGCACTGTCACAGGGTCAGTACTGAGGGAGTGCTGCACTGTCACAGGGTCAGTACTGCGGGCGTGCTGCACTGTCAGAGGGTCAGTACTGAGGGAGTGCCGCACTGTCAGAGGGTCAGTACTGAGGGAGTGCTGCACTGTCAGAGGGTCAATACTGAGGGAGTGCCGCACTGTCAGAGGGTCAGTACTGAGGGAGTGCTGCACTGTCAGTGGGTCAGTACTGCGGGACTGCTGCACGGTCAGAGGGTCAGTACTGAGGGAGTGCTGCACTGTCAGAGGGTCAGTACTGAGGGAGTGCTGCACTGTCAGAGGGTCAGTGCTGAGGGAGTGCTGCACTGTCAGAGGGTCAGTGCTGAGGGAGTGCTGCACTGTCAGAGGGTCAGTGCTGAGGGAGTGCTGCACTGTCAGTGGGTCAGTACTGCGGGAGTGCTGCACGGTCAGAGGGTCAGTACTGAGGGAGTGCTGCATGGTCAGAGGGTCAGTACAGAGGGAGTGACGCACTGTCAGAGGGTCAGTACTGAGGAAGTGCTGCACTGTCAGAGGGTCAGTACTGAGGGAGTGCTGCATTGTCAGAGGGTCCGTACTGAGGGAGTGCTGCACTGTCAGAGGGACAGTACTGAGGGAGTGCTGCACTGTCAGAGGGACAGTACTGAGGGAGTGTCGCACTGTCAGAGGGTCAGTACTGAGAGAGTGCTGCACTGTCAGAGGGTCAGTACTGAGACAGTGCTGCACTGTCAGAGGGTCAGTACTGAGGGAGTGCCGCACTGTCAGAGGGTCAATACTGAGGGAGTGCCGCACTGTCAGACTGTTCGTGCTGAGCGAGTGCTGCACTGTCAGAGGGTCAGTACTGAGGGAGTGCTGCACGGTCAGAGGGTCAATACTGAGGGAGTGCCGCACTGTCACAAGGTCCGTACTGAGGGAGTGCTGCACTGTCAGAGGGTCAGTACTGAGGGAGTGCTGCACTGTCAGAAGGTCAGTACTGAGGCAGTGCTGCAGTGTCAGAGGGTCTGTATTGAGGGAGTGCTGCACTGTCAGAGGGTCAGTACTGAGGGGAGTGCTGTACTGTCAGAGGGTCAGTACTGAGGGAGTGCTGTACTCTCAGAGGGTCAGTACTGAGGGAGTGCTGCTCTGTCAGAGGGTCAGCACGGAGGGAGTGCCGCACTGTCAGAGATTCAGTACTGAGGGAGTGCCACACTGCCAGAGGGTCAGCTCTGAGGGAGTGCTGCTCTGTCAGAGGGTCAGTATTGAGGGAGTGCCGCACTGTCAGAGGGTCAGTATTGAGGGAGTGCCGCACTGTCAGAGGGTCAGTACTGAGGGAGTGCTGTACTGTCAGAGGGTCAGTACTGAGGGAGTGCTGTACTGTCAGGGGGTCAGTACTGAGGGAGTGCCGCACTGTCAGAGGGTCAGTACTGAGGGAATGCTGCACTGTTAAGTGGGTCAGTACTGAGGGAGTGCTGCACTGTCTGAGGGTCAGCACTGAGGGAGTGCTGCACTGTCTGAGGGAGTGCTGCACTGTCAGAGGGTCAGCACTGAGGGAGTGCTGCACTGTCAGAGGGTCAGTACTTTTGGAATGCTGCACTATCAAGAGGAGCAGCACCGAGGGAGTGCTGCAATGTCGGTGGTAGGGACACGCTGTCGGAGGCGCGTTGCCGAGGGCCCGCCGCGCTGTCGGAGACATGGTGCCGAGGGCGGGCCACCCAGTGCTGAGGCGCGGTGCTCTGGCCGTACGCACTGGTCTGAGCTCGGTGGAAAGTTCCCAGCTACCCAAACACAAGGGCGGGTGTAGGAAAGTAAGTCGTGGAGGAAAGTAAGTTGTGGAAAAGACAAATCAGTTAAGTGAGTAGGCAATGATCTGGCAAATAGAGCATAATGTGGGGAACTTTGAAATTGTCCATTTTTGCAGGAAGAACAAAAATGAAATGTATTATGCATATGGTGGGAATTTGCAGTCTCTGCGATTCGGAGGGATTTCATGTCCTAGTGCATGAATCACAAAAGCTAGCCTGCAGTTACAGCAAATAATTAGAAAAGATAATACAATTTATAATTTATTGCAAGGGGATTGGAATACAAAAGTAGGGAGCTTATGTTTCCGTCCTACAGAACACCAGTTAGACCACATTTGGAGTGTGGGTCACCTTATTTAAGGAAAGATGTAAATGCATTAGAATAATAATAATCCTTATTAATGTCACAAGTAGGCTTACATTAACACTGCAATGAAGTTACTGTGAAAATCCCTTAGTTGCCACTCCGGAGAATTCAGAATGTCCAATTCACCTAACAGCACATCCTTCGGGACTTGTGGGAGGAAACCGGAGCACCCAGAGGAAACCCACGCAGACACGGGGAGAACGTGCAGACTCCGCACAGACAGTGACCCAAATTGGGAATCGAACCTGGGACCTTGGCGTTGTGAAGCAACAGTGCTAACTACTGTGCTACCACGCTGCCCATCTGAAATGAAGCAGTTCAGAGAAGGTTTACTGGACTAATCCCAGAATGAGTGAGTTTTATGTGGAAAGGTTGGACAGGCTGGGCTTTTATCCACTAGAGTTTAGAAGAGTAAGAGGTGACTTGGTCGTTAGCTCATGAGGAGTCTTGACAGGGTGGATGTGGAGAGGATGGTTCCTCCTCTGGGAGAATCTAGAACAAGGGGCCAGTGTTTAAAAATAAGGGGTCACCCATTTAGAAGGGAGATGAGGCAAAAAAAAAAACTTTCTCTGAGGGTG
This sequence comes from Scyliorhinus torazame, assembly GCF_047496885.1. Classification (NCBI taxonomy): domain Eukaryota; kingdom Metazoa; phylum Chordata; class Chondrichthyes; order Carcharhiniformes; family Scyliorhinidae; genus Scyliorhinus; species Scyliorhinus torazame. The sequence continues at coordinate 13,271,554 of NC_092724.1, read as the reverse complement.
GTGAGTCTTTGGAACTCTCTTCCTGGGAACGTGGGAAGCAGAGCATTTGAATGTTTTTAAGGCAGGCCTGGATAGATTCTTGGTAAGCAAGGGGTGATAGGTTATCGGGGGGCAGCCGGGATGCAGACTTGAGGTTACTATTCGATCAGCCATGATCTTGTTAAACGGCAAAGCAAGCTCGAGGGACTGAATGGCCTCCCTCTGCTCCTTGTTTTTACGAATACCCACTGATAGCCCAGTCACAAACCATTGTGCTTCCGTGTCAACATACATGAGCATACACACAGAGCGGAGTGCCAGCTGAATACTGGGACCAAACGCATCCTGGGAAGGCATGTCCAGGACATCGGGCAAGGCTAGTTGCGGAAAGTCCAGGACAGCTGGTCACCCTGGCTGAAGCCCTCCCAGTGGAATACTGGGGGACTGCCGCACTGTCTGCTAGCTGTCTTTTTGGCTGAGGCATTATACCAAGGGCCTGACTGTCTGCTCGGGTGGGTGTAAACAGCACTGCTACCAGATTAGGGTATTTCTCCCTGTGCAATGAACATCACAAAAACGGGGCGGAATTCTCCGACCCCCCGTCGGGTCGGAGAATCGGCGGCGGGCCGCGCGAATCGCGCAACGGCACCCCAATGCCGGGATACAATTCTCCGCAGAGCGGAGAATCGGCGCCACTGGGGCCGGCGTGGTGCCAGTCGGGGTATGTGCCAACCCTCTGGCACGGGCCGGCGCACCGATTCTCCGGTCCGGATGGGCCAAGCAGCTGCCTACAAAAAGCTGAGTTCCGCTGGCGCCATTCTGACATCCTCTGAGCTGGCGGGACCTAGGCGTAGAAGGGTCCGGGGGCGCCCTGTGGGGCGAAGGGTAGGTCCGACCCCACGGGGGGGGGGCTCCGTAGTGGCCTTGCTCACCGATCGGTGGGCCGGCCTCTCTGTCGGGGGGGGGGGGGGGGGGGGCTCCTTTCCTCCGTGCCGGCCCATGTAGCCCTGCACCATTTGGTATCGGGACTGGCGCAGGAAAGAATGCCACGGCGCATGTGATAGTTGGCACCGGGCCAACGGCGTGGACCCCGAGGCGCTGGGTTCACACAGGGATCGGCAGCTGGAGCGGCGTGGGCTGCTCCTGTGTCGTGCTACCCCACTGTGGCCTGGAGAATTGGGCCCCGGAACGAGTGCCGACGCTGGAGTAAAACACTCCCGTTTTTCGCCGGCGTTGGCACTTAGCCGCTCGCTAGGAGAATCCCGCCCCTGATATCTGGTTGTCAGCACTTTGCTGTTTGTGGGCGCATGCTGTGTGAAAATTGGCTGCTGAGTTTCCCACATTATAACACCTCAAATACTATTTCAGTGGCTGTGAAGTGCTTTGGGATGATCTGTGGTTGTGATAAGTCTATATAAATGCAAGTTGTCTCTCTCCTATGATTTTGGCTATGTAAACATATTTAGAATGGATGTTTGCTGTGCCCCGTGAAGTCTGGTGTATCCATTATACCTGCCTTCACTGATCTTTAATAACTCCTCCGACAGTGTGAGGTTTTAATTTCTCATCCTTGCCCTTAATTCAGTCTCGGGCCTCAGCATTGTAACTTTTCTGAAGCTTTACTCCTATCCAGGACTCTAACTCTGACCTTGTGTACTTCTGCTTCCTCCTATCCACCCATTCGGCATCTGTGAAATACACATTCACGTTTTGGATGGAGACTTGGATCTGCTGACTGGCTTAAAAAGGCCTCTGGAGAAACGTAAGCTTCTCCAGAGCTGCCGATATGAACCCGGAAGACTGTGGCTTCAGATCCCACTCAGTAACTGAGCTTTTGATCCGAGCTGTCCTTTCCGTGCAGCGTCGAAGGTGGTCTGCATTGTCGGAGAAGCTGTTCCGCTGAGCAAGTCTCTTAAGTGCTCGGTGTGATCAGGTGGATGTGAAACATAGCACTGGCTATAGTTAAATAAGAGCCGGGAGTTCTCACAGTAGCCTGGCCAAGCAGCACCAAGATAAAAAGACCAGCAGTTAATCGCCCCTCATGCTCCTATTTCTGTCCTTGACCTGCTGCAGTGTTCCAGCGAAGCTCAACACGAGCCTGGGGAACCGCCCTCGTCTTGCGATTACAACCTTCTGAACTTAACGTTGAGTTGAACAGTGACAGATCATGGACTATGTCCTCCATTTTGATTTTTTTTTTTTGCCAAGTGCCAGTCTGTATCTTGTTTTCATGTTTTTGCTTTCGGACAGAGCTGCTCATTTTAAAATTCAATTACGGGATGTCTTTTGTTCCATGGCATCTTTGTTATTTAGTCTCTTTCACTTTCTAACCTCGCCCAGATCTACCCTTTTGGTTGACCTCCCCTCTTACTTTTCAACCGCACAAAAACCCATCACATTTCCTCCTCCCTTCAGTTCTGAAGATCATATTGAACTCAAAATGTAAACTCTGTTTTACCATTGATACTGCCAGAGCTGCTGCGTTTTCCCAGAACTTTGTTTCTATTTCAGATTTCTAGGATCTGCAGTATTTTCTTTTCTTTTGGTTAATTTATCCCTCTGTCTGCAGGACTTTGTATTCGCCCTGACTGTCACACTTTGATTGCACTTCAAAAAGTAACCGAGTTAAGGTTGGCATGGAGACACCGTTCACAGCATCGCACTGTTTATTATAATGTGTGTGTCAAGTCTATACATGTGTTGAAGCAGTAACACCAGCTGCCTCTCTGTCACTGTGCAGGGAGTGTCGACCAGCTGTAGCTGAGTGGTTTGCGCCCCCACACCGGGTCACAAAGCTATGGCACAAGTCCCGTTCCAGAAATCCAGGCTGGTACTCGAGTGCAACACTGAGGGAATGCTGCACTGCCACGGGTGCCTTCATGTGGGTGATGTTAAACTGAGGCCCTGACTGCCCTCTGGAAAAGATTTTGAAGTAAAGCTACAGAGTACTTCCCAGCATCCTTGAAGGTGGAGTCGCATCTGGACAGGGTGGTGAAGAAGACATTCAGCATGCTAGGTTTTATTGGTCAGAATATTGAATACAGGAGTTGGGACGTCTTGTTGAAGTTGTACAAGACATTAGTCAGACCACACATGGAATACTGTGTTCAGTTCTGGTCACCCTATTATAGGAAGGATATTGTTAAACTAGAAAGAGTGCAGAAGAGATTTACGAGGATGCTACCAGGACTTGATGGTCTGAGCTATAAGGAGAGGCTGGTTAGGCTGGGACTTTTTTCCCTGGAGCGTAGGAGGCTTAGGCGTGATCTAATAGAGGTTTATAAAATAATGAGGGGCATAGGTAAGGTAGATAGTCAACATCTTTTCCCAAAGGTAGAGGAGTTTAGAACTAGAGGGCATAGGTTTAAGGGGAGAGATGCAAAAGAGACCAGGGGGGAAATTTCTTCACACAAGAGGGTGGTGAGCATCTGGAACGAGCTGCCAGAGGCAGTGGTAGAGACGGGTCCAATTTTTTCCTTTAAAAAGCAGTTAACAGTTCCATGGGCAGGGTGGGTACTGAGCGATATGGGCCAAATGCGGGTAAGTGGGACTAACTTAGTGATAGAAACTGGGCGGCATTGACAAGCCGTGCCGAAGGGCCTGTTTCAATGCTGTAAACATCTATGACTCTATCCTGTCCGATATTTATCCCTCAACCAATATCTGAAACATTATCTTTGGGATGTTCTTGAGGTCACAAAAATGCTATGTCAATGCAAGATCTTTAAGATAAACCTCGTATCGGTCACGCCTGGGGCTTCACGGCCGTTTAATCAATTTCTCCAAGGCTGCAAAGCTAGCTGATGGCATAAATCTTAGTATAAAGGACTGCCATGTTGGTTACCTTTCAACAATCCTGCCAAGTCCTCCTCAATCTGTCTCCAGTTTGGACATTCATGTGATTTGGTCACTGTGATTTTTCTCAGGTATTAACGGATTCAAACTCCTGAGGGACGAATTAAGGTTCTGAACTGAATTGACCCTTAAATGTGTAAACTGGAATACAAGTTGTTACTGCAGATAACCTCATATCAGTATCAATGTAATCATGTTCTCAACGTTATCCCAGAAATTCCTGTTAAAAGTCTTTTTTATAAAGCTTGCATTTTATGTGGCGTTTATCGTTCAGTCACTCAGAAATAGCCAAGAGGACGTCACAGAATGAATTACAACGTGCTGCCACTTATGTGGTTGCCATTTTGTACACTGCAAGCAATGCTGAGATGAGTGACTGATTAGTTGCTTTTTAGACATGCTGGTTGAGGCTGGGATGTTGCCTCAATGATTCTCTGTTCTTTGGATGGAGTTTTCTGGTTAGTCGAATCAGGGCAGATCTCTGGAATCTGAGTCAGAGGAAGTCCAGTATAAGTGATACTGTTCTTTTTGTTTGTTTTGTCCAAAGTATTTATTGTATCAGTCCATTAAGTAAGCTCATGACAACACTCCAAATACAAGTCCTAACCTTCTACTTGGCTGGGCTACACGAATGTCCATGGTTGCTAGCCTTGTACAACTATGTTTTATGATGAGTTGACTGTTTCTTGATGAAATGGGACAAAAATATTTTTGTTTTTTCCCCTTCCCCCCGATGGTTTTCTTTTCAAGGTTCTTTGCAAAAGTTGGTATCATTGGAAGCACTATGTACGTCGTTTCTGACCAAGAATTATTGGGGAACGGGGAACGCAGTTCTGAGATTTTGCAGAAGTTGTCCATCGCCGTACCCGCTGCTGTGGATCAGACGGCAAAGTATTTTGGAGTGAAGGTACAGTACATCATCCAAACACATTGCCTTGTTCTATGTTCACCTCCTGTCTGAGGTGGGCTTCAATTGACAGCAGCACCCTCTGTTCCATTGGCAAAGAAGCTTTTCTTCTGCAGTGAGCTCAGAATGAACATAACCCCCCCCCCCCCCCCCCCCCCCCCAGTTATCTAGCGAAGTGGGAAGCTGAAACTACTTGCCTGACCTCTATACAATTTTCCAGTAAGAGTCTCTGGATTGTGTTTGTGGTGGCGGGAGATGCCAGACTGGCTTTCTTTCCCCCTACCTCTATCTCTTCCTGGTATTTTCTTTTTGTTGGGGCTGAGAGCAGCTGGGGTTGGGGTGGAAGGGGAGTTTGGTTAAACGGGGAGGCCATGGTGGCTAAGTCCAACTTTTGTATCCTGACAGCTGCTCTGGCTGAAATTAGTCTGTGTGAACCAGGGATTGAATTTGGGGCTTTCTGGTGTGCATGAATATGCTACCCTGGGTGGAGGGAACGAGGGACGTGCATTGGTGAAGCGCTGTGTGTGTGCGTGCGTATTCATACAATCAGTCAGTGCCCAGTACTTCCTGAGAATTAGTATTAACTAGAGAATAAATCTCCTCAATCTAAAACCACTGTTATTGTCTTGGTTCTGTGACGGGGAAGAGAACCCACCAAAGAGAAAATGCTGGAAAATCTCAGGTCTGGTGGCAGCTATAGCGGAGAGAAAAGAGCTAACGTTTCAAGTCCAGGTGACCCTTTATCAAAGCTGAAAGACATTGAAAGTGGGGAAATATTTATACAGTGAGAATGAAAGCCGAGTCATAGCCACAGAAACCAAGGGAACAGGGTGCTAATAGCCACAGAAACCAAGGGAACAGAGTGCTAATGGCAGTCCCCAGAGAGAACAAAAGGTGTGAAAGGCCGAACAGCAGAGAAACTAACATCGGGCAAACTATGACAGATGTAGATGTGGGGGAAGAAAGGGAGAGAAACGGTAAGGAAAGGGGGAATAAGGTGGGGGGAATATATATAAAGAAATTCAAGAAAAAAAGAAATGGTAAAAGACAGTTAAAATGAAATGGGATGAAAACAAAGGGGTCGAGGTGGGGTAGAGCTAATCATCTGAAGTTGAGATTTTCCAGCATTTTCTCTATTTTCAGATTCCAGCATCCGCTGTAATTTGCTTTTATTAAGAGAACCCACCATTCTTGCCCGGTTTGAGATGTGACTCCAGTCCCACATCCGTATGCCATCTGGAATGGCCCAGCAAGCCAGCCAGTTTTATCAGTGCCTTGAGAACAATGAGGGATGGGCCATCAATTGCTGGCCTTGCGAGTGATGCCCTCATCCGCAAGAGAGGATTTTCTGACGGAACAGTAGTGACTAATGGTTTACCTTCCCTCCACAGCTACCTGAACTTCCCAAGCTGAATGTGTCTCCAGATAAGATGTGGAATACAGGTAAGCATGCCCATGAATAAACTTTATAGCCAGAGTCTGTACAGCTTCACGAGCAGCAGCCTTCCTTTAGCACCTCCTAGAACGGGTTATTCCGGTGTGAACCTAGACTTGGAGTGACAGAAGTTATGTTGTGGAGAGGCTGCACTGACTCCCGATCCTTCATCTCACAGCTGCTGGATATTTAGCAGTGGCAGGAATCCTAGTTCTTTTTCTTTCTGATTGTCAACATTATAACTTGTGAAGCGAGGCCATTGGTGGTCTCATGGTACTTTCCAACGACTAGGCTAAAAACAGGAATCTAATGGGCGGCACAGTGGTTAGCACTGCTGCCTCATGGCGCTGTGGTCCCAGGTTCGATCCCGACTTCGGGTCACTGTCCGTGTGGAGTTTGCACATTCTCCTCGTGTCTGCATGGGTTTCGCCCCCGCAACCCAAAGATGTGCAGGGTAGGTGGATTAGCCACGCTGAATTTCCCCTTAATTGGAATAAATGAATTGGGTACTCTAAACTTATATTAAAAAAAACAGGAATCTTAAATATTGTGAATCATAGGTGGAGGTTCAGAATCTGCCATTTCGCATCATATTTAGCTGACTCCACGCAATCTGATATAGAACAGCATTCAGTTTTAATCCTGTAGTTAGGAAGATTTTGATACAAACTTGACGGCTGCAGAAAGATTTAGACAGTTTAGGAGAGTGGTCCAAGAAATGGCAGATGAAATTCAACGTGGGCAAGTGCGAGGTCTTGCACTTTGGAAAAAAGAATAGAGGCATGGACTATTTTCTAAACATCCCAAGGAGATTCACAGGAGCATACCAGTCAAATTGTGACACCGAGCTATCTAAAGAGGCCCCAGGACAGGTGACCAAAGAGCTTGCACGTGGACACTGAGGCTGGATCAAATAAAATAGTACCACATAAACTGAAGGTTACTGAAATATGAAGTGCTATTGATGCAGAGACCATGACACTGTTTAAAGCAGAATTGTATAGCTGCTTGAAAAAGGAAGAGTACACAGGGAGAGGCCAGCTTTGTGTCACTATGGTAGGTAGCTGCCCTTGAAGAGAAAGCACAGGTCAAGTGGGCTGAACAGCCTTTGATTCATTCTTGGCATGTGGGCGCCACTGGCTGAGGCAATATTTATTGCCCATCCCTAATTGCCATTGAGAAGGTGATAGTGGAGGGTGAGGGAGCGGCGTGGAAAAGACTGGAGAGAAAGTCCTGTAAAGGGACGGGTCTAGAGGCGCTGGTGACGGCGCCGCTACCGTTCTCACCTAAAACGTTTACCACGAACCCGGTGGTGGCGGCAACACTGAATATCTGGGGACAGTGGAGGCGACAGAGAGGGGTGCCGGGTGCCCTGGTGGGGTCCCCTATCAGGAACAACCATAGGTTCGCCCCAGGAAGAATGGATGGAGGATTTCAGAGCTGGTACCAGTTGGGAATTAGGAGGGTGGGAGATTTATTTATAGGTGGGACTTTTGCGAGCTTGGGAGCATTGGAGGAAAAGTATAAGTTGCCCCGGGGAGATTTTTTGAGATATATGCAGGTGAGGGTGTTTACTAGACAACAGGTGAGGGAATTTCCGTTGCTCCCGACACAGGGGATACAGGACAGGGTGCTTTCAGGGGTGTGGGTCGGAGAGGGCAAGGTGTCAGAGATTTACCGAGAGATGAGGGAAGAGGGGGAGGAGTCGGTGGGCGAACTAAAAGGAAAGTGGGAAGAAGAACTAGGGGAGGAGATAGAGGAGGGTATGTGGGCTGATGCCCTAAGCAGGGTAAATTCCTCTTCCTCATGCGCCAGGCTTAGCCTGATTCAATTTAAGGTGCTACATAGAGCACACATAACGGGAGCAAGATTGAGCAGGTTCTTTGGAGTGGAGGACAAATGTGGGAGGTGTGGCGGGAGCCCGGCAAACCACGCACATATGTTTTGGGCGTGCCCGGCACTGGAAGGGTATTGGAAGGGAGTGATTTCGCAGGTGGTGAAGGCCCGGGTCAAACCAGGCTGGGGGTTAGCTCTATTTGGAGTTGCGGAAGAGCCGGGAGTGCAGGAGGCGAAAGAGGCCGACGTTGTGGCCTTTGCGTCCCTAGTAGCCCGGCGCAGGATCCTACTCATGTGGAAGGAGGCGAAGCCCCCTGGACTGGAGGCCTGGGTAAATGATTTGGCGTGGTTCATTAAACTGGAGCAGATAAAGTTTGCCCTGAGAGGATCGGCTCAAGGGTTCACCAGGCGGTGGCAGCCATTTCTCGACTACCTAGGGGAACGTTAGAGGGAAGACAGATGACCAGCAGCAGCAACCAAGAGGGGGGGGGGGGTTGAGTTTAGTTTAGGTCAATAGATAAGGGGGCTTTGTTACTTGTGTATTGTTAAAAATTTCTGTATTGTTACTGTTGCGTTTGTTTTGTAAGATGAAAAATTGTTGTTTGGGGAAAAAAAATTTCAATAAAATATATTTTAAAAAAAGAGGTGATAGTGACCTGCTGCATTCAACTGCTGCAGTCTCTATAGATTTCATAGAAGTTACAGTGCAGAAGGAGGCCATTCGGCCCATCGAGTCTGCACCGGCTCTTAGAAAGAGCATCCCACCCAAGTTCCACTCCTCCACCCTATCCCCATAACCCAGTAACCCCACCCAACACGAAGGGCAATTATGGACACTATGGGCAATTTAGCATGGCCAATCCACCTAACCCGCACATCTTTGGACTGTGGGAGGAAACCGGAGCACCCGGAGAAAACCCACGCACACACGGGGAGGATGTGCAGACTCCGCACGGACAGTGACCCAAGCCGGAATCGAACCTGGGACCCTGGAGCTGTGAAGCAATTGTGCTATCCACAATGCTACCGTGCTGCCCTCTATGGTGTAGGTGCACCCATAGTGCAGTTAGGGAGGGAATTCCAGGGTTTTGACTCTAAAGACAGTGAAGGAACATCGAGATTTTTCCATGTCAGGATGATGAGAGGCTTGAAGGGAAACCTCCAGATGGTGATGTTCTTGTGTGTCTGCCTGCCTTCTCTTTCTAGACAATAGACATTGTGACTTTGGAAGGGGCTGTCAAAGGAGCCTTGGTGATTTGCGGCAGTGCATCTTGTAGATGGTACACACTACGGGCACTGTGCACTGGTGGTGGAGGGAGTGAATGTTTAAGGTAGTGGATGGGGTGTCAGTCATGTGAGTTGTTTTGTTCTGGGTGGTGTCCAGCTTTTTGAGCCTTTTGAAGCTGCACTCATCCAGGCAAGTGGAGAGTTTGTCATCAAACTTTTGACTTGTTCCTTGTAGATGGTGAACAGGCTTTGGGGAGTCAGGAGGTGAGTTATTCTTTGCAGGATTCCTAGTCTCTGAGCTGCTTTGGTAGCCACAGTATTTATATGGCTAGTCCACTTCAGCTTCTGGTGAATGATAAACCCCCTGGATGATGTTAGTGGGCAATTCAGCAATGGTAATGCCATTGAGTGGACAAGATGAGCTCCGAGAGTGGGGGGAATGAGGTGTTATGGGAGAAAAATTAGAGAAAGGTTTGAGTCCAGGGTTAGAACAAGGGGAAGTTAATGGATGTCTGGCTTGGTGGGGGAGTGGAAAGGAGGGATATAGTAGAGGCTGGTGACTGGAGTGTCCCAATCTTAGTGACAAAGAAGTCTGCAGAGGGACAGGTAGTATTGAGGAAGCAAGGGGCTGCAGAAGGATTTGGACAAGCTAGGAGAGTGGACAATGAAGTGGCAAATGAAATACAATGTGGAAAAATGTGAGGTTATGCACTTTGGAAGGAGGAATTTAGGCATAGACTAATTTCTAAATGGGGAAATGCTGAGGAAATCAGAAGCACAAAGGGACTTGGGAGTCCTTGTTCACGATTCTCTTCAGGTTAATGTGCAGGTTCAGTCGGCAGTTAAGAAGGCAAATGCAATGTTAGCATTCATGTCAAGAGGGCTAGAATACAAGACCAGGGATGTACATCTGAGGCTGTATAAGGCTCTGGTCAGATCCCATTTGGAGTATTATGAGCAGTTTTGGGCCCCGTATTTAAGGAAGGATGTGCTGGCCTTGGCAAGGGTCCAGAGGAGATTCGCAAGAATGATCCCTGGAATGAAGAATTTGTCGTATGTGGAACAGTTGGGGAATCTGGGTCTGTACTCGTTGGGGTTTAGAACGATGAGGGGGGAATCTTATTGAAACTTACAGGATACTGCGAGGCCTGGATGGAGTGGACGTGGAGAGGATGTTTCGACTTGTAGGAAAAACTAGAAGCAGAAGACACCATCTCAGACTAAAGGGACCATCCTTTAAAACAGAGATGAGGAGGAATTTCTTCAGCCAGAGGGTGGTGAATCTGTGGAACTCTTTGCTGCAGAAGGCTGTGGAGGCCAAATCACTGAGTGTCTTTAAGACAGAGATAGATAGGTTCTTGATTAATAAGGGCATCAGGGGTTATGGGGAGGAGGCAGGAGAATGGGGATGAGAAAAATATCAGCCATGATTGAATGGTGGAGCAGACTCGATGGGCCAAGTGGCCTAATTTTGCTCCTATGTCTTATGGTCTTAAGTCCAGAAGTGAATATGTGGGGTAATGCTGTTCCTGCCTCTTAGCCAGGTAGCCTATACCTTGTTGATAAATGTTGAACAGAAGTGGGTACACTGAGCACTTCACTGTTGTTGAGGATTCCCAAAAGCACATGAACCAGCTTGGTTTTCAATGTTTTGCAGGAATTGACGCAACAGTGAGTTTCTTTTCAGCTGCACCCTCAAAATGTACCGAATACACTCAGAAGGGCTGGCAGTACATCAAGAATGTGACCAACAAAACAGGGTGAAGAGCTCCATCATCAACAGAAGACTTTTTGTTCATGACCACAGACTGTAACAAAATGTAAATACTTGTATGATGGTAATAAAATGTATTATGAACTTGTATGTGATCAATTCCTGGTTTTATGTTGAGCGTCAGAGCCGTGGGGAAAGGGAGTTAATGTTTGACACTCGGGGAAGCTAGCAAAAGTTAGTTTGGTGTGTATTTATAAATTCTGGTCAGCATGATTTCTGCAGTCCACCTACAGGCTGGGGATTTGGTAGAAGAATAAAGGACCCCAGTCTATCCGGGTAGCATCATGGAGAATAAGACAAGCCCAGATGGATGGCCCAGAATCCTGAATGGAATGGAAGGGTTGGGCAGGATGAAGTCACATTTTACCGAACGTATATTCTCAATTATGGGGAAGTAACTAGAACTCCTAGTGTTGGCTTCTCGGTTCCAGCACACCTATTAGTACAATGAAATGTGTACAAAGAATTGGTGGTTAGATATGGCACTAATGATGCCCAACCATACAACAAAAACAATTTGCATCATGCCATAATGAAATATCCCAAGGTGCGACAAAGGAGCATTATCAAACAAAGTATGACATTGTGCCATGAGGGCAAATGACTTAACTTTGCCAAAGAGGGAAGTTTCAAGGCATATCTTAAAGAGGAAAGTGAGGTAGGGAGGGATTTCCAGAGCTTGGGATCAAGGCATACCCACCAGTCTTGGCACAATTAAAATTGGAAATGCACAAGAGGCCAGAATTTGAAGATTCTGAAGCAAACAGGAAGGGATTTGAAAGCAAAGTTGTTGCTTGACCGGGAGTCAATTTAGAATCACTACAGTGCAGAAGGAGGTCCTTCGGCCCATTGAGTTTGCGATGACCCTTTGTAAGAGTACCCTATCTAGGCCCACGCCCCACCCTATCCCTGTAACCCAACCTAACCTTTTGGACACCAAGGGGGAATTTAGCACAGCCAATCCATCTAACGTGCACATCTTTGGACTATGGGAGGAAACACACAGACACAGAGGGAATGTGCAAACTCCAGTCATCCAAGGTTGGAATTGAACCTGGGTCCCTGGCGCTGTGAAGCAGCAGTGTTAACCACTGTGCCACCGTGCTGCCCTGTACAGGTCAGTCAGCACAGGTGATGGGGGAAGCAGGGTTTGGCACCTGTTAAGACTTCACCTGAGGAAGGAGCAGTGCTCCGAAAGCTAGTGATTTGAAACCAACTTGTTGGACTTTAACCTGGTGTTGTAAAACCTCTTACTGTGCTCACCCCAGTCCAACACCAGCATCTCCACATCATGTTAAGACTGGGGCAGCAGATTATACAAAGGGTAGTCAGGAACACATTGGAATAGTCAATGAAGACCTTGAAATGGGTGCAGAGGAGATTGACCAGATCTGTATAGAATGGAGCTAGTCTGTGCTTAGCTGTTACTGGTAAGATCTTCTCAATTGGCCTCAGTGCCTCTGAAATTGTAATGCTTTGTGTGGGGTGGTAGTGCGGATTTAAATAGACTCACTGTGATAACCACAGGAGTGTGGGGGACTGGTTGGGTGTATGTTGGGGCGGATGTGCGATCTTTTATCTGTACTCCAGCACGGAGTGAATGCCTTCAGAGAGGGAAAGAAAAGGATGAGCAGGATTTTAGGGGTAACTCACGCTAAGTATGCCTGCGCTATCAGATTTTGCCTTCAGCAACAAAAAATACCAGGATAAAATGGGAAGAGTTGTCAAAACGTCAGGGTGAGTTGATGGAAATCCACATTTATTTTGAACATTATTGAACGGCATGAAAACCAGGCAGACCCGAACAAGATGCAGCTAAACTATGACCAATTACTTAATAGGTCGGTCACAGCAACTCCAAGTCTTAATCACAAGATCCTGTTGAGTGATTCAGCTCTCCACAAGCTTGACATTTTATGAGTGGACTGTGTTGATTAGAGTTGTTTGTTGTCACGTGTACTGAGGTACAGTGAAAAGTATTTTTCTGCGAGCTGCTCAAATAGATCATTTAGTACATGAAAATAAAATAAAAAGAAAATACATAAAAGGGCAACACAAGGTCCACAATGTAAATATGTATACTAGGGCAGCACGGTAGCACTGTGGCTTCACAGCAACAGGGTCCCAGGTTTGTTTCCCCGCTGGATCACTGTGCGGAGTTTGCACATTCTCCCCATGTCTGCGTGGGTTTCCTCCGGGTGCTCTGGTTTCCTTCCACAGTCCAAAGACGTGCAGGTTTGGTGGATTGGCCATGATAAGTTGCCCTTAGTGACCAAAAAAAAAAGGCTGGGGGTGGGGGGGGGGGGGGTGGCTATTGGGTTGCGGGATAGGGTGGAAATGGGGGCTTAAGTGGGTTGGTGCGGACGAATGGCCTCCTTCTGCACTATATGTTCTATATATGTTGGCATCAGGTGAAGCATACAGGTGTATTAATCAGATCAGTCCATAAGAGGATCGTTTCGGAGTCTGGGAAGAAGCTGTTTTTGAATCTGTGTGTATTCTCAGACTTGTATCTCCTGCCCGATGGAAGAAGTTGAAGAGTGAGTCAGCCGGGTGGGAGGGGCTTTTGATTATGCTGCCCACTTTCCCCAGGCAGTGGGAGGTGTAGATGGAGTCAATGGATGGGAGGCAGGTTCATGTGATGGACTGGGCTGTGTTCACGACTCTCTGAAGTTTCTTGCGGTCTTGGGCCGAGCAGTTGTCATACCAGGCTGAGATGCAGCCAGATAGGATGCTTTCTATGGTGCACCTGTAAAAGCTGGTAAGAGTCAGTGTGGACCTGCCGAATTTCTTTGTTTCCTGAGGAAGTATAGGCGCTGTTGTGTTTGGTGGTAGCGTCACGTGGGTGGACCAGGACAGATTTTTGGTGATGTGCACTTCTAGGAATTTGAAGCTGTTATCCATCTCCACTTTGGCTCCGTTGATGCAGCCAGGGGTGTGTACAGTACTTTGCTTCCTGAAGTCAATGACCAGCTCTTTAGTTTTGCTGGCATTGAGGGATAGATTGCATTTGACTGCATTTAACGTAGCAAATCACAATGATACAAAGGTGTTTCCAAAGTCTTGACTGAAACAATTGACGGTAAAATAAACATTCACAAAATGTGTTACAACTTATTGTAACCACTACGTGCAGTATATCTATTGCATAAACAAATTGAGGGCTATTTTATCAAGGGTTTTTAGTGGGTGCTGAAGTGTTGCATTCTGTTTTACTGATTCAAAACCCTTCAAAACAAACTGGGAATTTAAAAATAAAAATTCTCAAGTTTTAATTTTTTTTGATGTGTCAGTTGTGGCTCAGTGGGTAACACTCAAACCTCAGAGTCAGAAAGTTGTTCTACCCCAGAACGTGAGCAGAAAAATCAAGGTTGATAGGGCAGGATAGTACTGAGGAAGTGCTGCACTGTTGGAGGTGCCAGCTAGCCTGTACCTGAAACATTTATTTCTTAAAGATCACCCATTCTTCCAATAGTTTTTCCTGTCAAATTTGGTTCTCCTTTGCCCTCACCTGATCTGCTTTCATCCTACTGAACTTAGTCCTCTTCCAGTTTAGAGGTTTTCCTTTAATAATCTATATCTTTATTGTCACAAGTAGCTTACATTACTGGGGCTGGTTTAGCACAGGGCTAAATCGCTGGCTTTGAAAGCAGACCAAGGCAGCCAGCAGCACAGTTCAATTCCCATACCAGCCTCCCCAAACAGGCGCCGGAATGTGGCGACTAGGGGCTTTTCAATGTAACTTCATTTGAAGCCTACTTGTGACAATAAGCAATTTTCATTTCATTTCATTCATTAACAGTGCAATGAAGTTACTGTGAAAAGCCCCTCGTCGCCACATTCCGGCGTCTGTTCGGGTATATTGAGGGAGAATTCAGAATATCCAATTTGCCGAACAGCTCGTCTTGTGGGAGGAAACCGGAGCACCCGGAGGAAACCGACACAGACACGGGGGCGGGGGGAGAGAATGTGCAGACTCCGCACAGACAGTGACACAAGCCGGGAATCAAACCTGACACCCTGGAGCCGTGAAGCAACAGTGCTACCCACAATGCCACTGTGCCGCCCAGATTGTTCCTTGGTCTTCTACATACTAATACACTAATAAAATGATCACTTCCCCAAGTGCCCTCCTTCACTCAGCCCAGCTCATTCCCCAGCCATTGCCACTTTGCAACATCTTCCATTTGTATTTCCGATTTCTGACATCCACATATTCTCTTTCCTCTATCTTGGTGATCGTTGACAAAGGAACATCAGCCAAAAACAACTTGCATTTATACAGCACCTTTAATACAGTGAAAAGTCCCAATGCAACGCAGAACAACATTATGCCACAAAATTTGACCGAGATAGAGAACTCCCTGCCTTTCTCGATATTGTGCGATGTAGTTTGGGGATCTGAATGACCAATAAGGCCATATTTTGTTTAATAATGTTCCCATGAATTGCCTTGAGACATTTCATATTAAAGGTGTTTGATAAGTATGTCATCATAACCCTCTGGTGCAGTCAAAGTCTGATTGGATTTGGGTTTATTGTCATGGGTACCCAGGTACAGTGAAAGGTATTGTGCTGCATACAGTCCATACAGATCATTCGATACATGAAAAAAAAACAGGACATACAATAGATACACAATGTAAATGCATAGACAGACATTGTGTGAAGGATAGAGTGTAGTACCACTCAGTAGAGAAGATGCGTGGAGAGGTTAATTCAGTCCATAAGAGGGTCATTCAGGAGTCTGGTAACAGAGGGGAAGAAGCTGATTTGAATTAAATGAAATGAAATGAAAAAAAAATGTTTTGAATCTGTTAGTACGTGGTCTCAGACTTTCATAACCCCTGCCCGATGGAAGAAGTTGGAAGAGTAACCTGGGTGGGAGGGATCTTTGATTATGTTGCCCGCTTTCCCAAAGTCAGTGAGAGGTGTAGACAGATGGGAGAAGTTTGTGTGATAGACTGGGCTGTGTTCACGACTCTCTGCAGTGTGCTACGATCTTGGGCCGAGCAGTTGCCATACCAGGCTGTGATGCAGCCAGATAGGATGCCTTCTATGGTGCATCTGCAAAAATTGGTAAGAGTCAGGGTGGACATGCCAAATTTTGTTAGTTTCCTGAGGAAGTTTAGGCGCTGTTGTTCTTTCTTGGACATGGCATCGACGTGGGTGGACCAGGACAGATTGTTGGTAATGTGCACACCTAGGAATGTGAAGCTGTCAACCATCTCCACCTCGGCACCATTGATGCAGACAGGGGTGTACAATACTTCACTTCCTGAAGCCAATGGCCAGCTCCTTAGTTTTGCAGATGTTGAGGGATTGTTGTCATGACACCACGCCACTAGGTTCTCGGTCTCCTTCTTGTACTCTGACTTAATACGGTCGTGTCATCAGCAAACTTGTAGATGGAGTTGGAGCTAAAGGTTGCCACAGTTTTGTATGTGGAGCATACTAGGGGGCTAAGCACGCAGCCTTGGGAGGGGGGGGGGGGGGGGGGCTGTATCGAGGACTATTGTGAAGGAGATTTTGTTGTTTATCCTTACTTATTGTGGTCTATGGGTCAGGAAGTTGAGGATCCAGTTGCAGAGGGAGGAGCCAAGTCTGATGCACTATGGTGAGACTAAAATAATGTTTTATGCCTTTTGCATAATGGTGAGCATCTTTGACCATTTAAGGCATCGACCAGGTGGGGTTGAAATGGGATCACAGCCCAATCTCCTAATTTTACTTGATGTCCATACTTATCAGTTTGGGGGGTGCGGGGAGAGTGGTTGCTGGAGAGAGGTGGTGTCATCAGGTAGCAAGCAAGGAACAGGAGGAACCCAAGTTGATCTCCCCCTCAGTACCCCGATATGCTGGGACTGCTACCCAGTGGAATTCTGGCTGTCTTCCAGAATTGGCACTGCATTTACCAAGTAACATTTATATAGTATCTTCAACACAGTAAAATAGCCGAGACCCTTCACAGGTGTGTAATCAGGGACAAACTGAGCACCAGTCCAAAGGGGGAGACGTGAGGAAAGGTGAAAGAGTAGGTTATAAAAATTGTCTTGGCATTGGAGAGTAGTAGGTAGAAAGGCAGAAAGATTTAGTGAGGGAATAGAACATAGAACATGGAAAAATACAGCACAGAACAGGTCCTTCGGCCCACAATGTTGTGCCGAACCTTTGTCCTAGATTATGTCCGAGTTAAGGGTCCAAAGAACAGACGGTCAATAGTGGACGCTGATTGTTTCTCTCCCCCACCCTCACTGTGTAACAGATTTAGTACTGGGGTACTAGATGCTAGCAAAACACTCGGAGTTGAACAGGGGCTGCATGGAGCTTTCCTTTACGCAGAAATCCAATATACATTTGGATAGAAATACAGGGTTTAGAACTAGCTTTCCAGAAATGAGCCGCACATTTCTCACCTCTGACGCGGTTTGAATAGCAAGCTTGTTTCTTTAAAATGCACTATGCTGCATCAACAAGATTAACAGACGGTCTCTCGCATAGTTATTCACAATCTGACAGCGTGGCTCCACGCTCTCAATTCAGTCAGAAAAGTTGTGGATTCCAGCCCCACTCCCAGTGTCACAAGCACCTGGTGCATTGCTGAGAGAATGCTGCATGGTTGCAATAGCAGTCTTTTAAACTAAACTTTAAATAGACGTCCTGCTTGTTCTCTCAGGTGGATGTAAAATATTTAGTCAGTAAATATAGTTAGTAAATAACAAGTGAAGTTAAAAGAAATCCAAAGATGTTTTACCGATTCACTAATGGTAAAAGGTTAGTTAAGGAAAATGTGGGACCTATCAGAAATGAAACAAAAATCGCTTATTGTCAATGAAGGAGGGAGCTTGTGTGTAAATGCAGAAGCTATGGGAAGGGTTTAAAATGAATATTTTGTCTCCTGTTTACAAAGAAAAGGGATGATGCAAATATAGTAGTCCAGGAGGAACACAGATATTGAACACGATAATCAGAGAGAGGAAGTTCTTGAACGGCTGGAATCCTCGAAAGTTGATAAGTCGCCAGGGTCAGGTTGTTTCTGAGGCTGCTGAAGGAGGTCAGGGAGGAGATAACAGATGTTCTGAGGATGATTTTTCAATCCTCACTAAATACAAGGAAGGTACCGGAGGACTGGAGAAATGCAAACGTGGTTCCATTGCTTACAAAGAGATCAAAAGAAATGCCAAACAAATATGGGCCAATTAGTCTTACGTCTGTGTTGGGCAAATTAGTAGAATCAATCCTGAGAGATAGGATTAACTGTCACG
Organism: Scyliorhinus torazame; assembly: GCF_047496885.1. Lineage (NCBI taxonomy): Eukaryota > Metazoa > Chordata > Chondrichthyes > Carcharhiniformes > Scyliorhinidae > Scyliorhinus > Scyliorhinus torazame. Next base: position 13,253,276 of record NC_092724.1, on the reverse strand, counting down.
TAGAAAGGCATGAACTGGTCAGAGATGGTCAGCATGGATTTGTTAAAGGAATGCTCTGCCTCACAAATTTGATTGAATCCTTTGAGGAAGTGACAAGAAGGATTGATGAAGGTAGTGTAATGAATGTTGTGTACATGGATTTTGGCAAGGCGTTTGATAAGGTCCCACATTGGTCAAAAAAGTACAAGTCCATGGAATACAGGGTAATGTGCAAACTGGATATAAAGGTGGCTTAGTAACAGGAAACAAAGGGTAATGGTCAATGGATGCCCTTGTAAATGGAAGGTTGTTTCAAGTGGTGTTCCACAGGGCTCGGTGTTGGGACCCTTACTAATGCATTTTGGAAGGTCTAATGCAGGTGGGGAATATACAGTGAATGGTAGAACCCTCAAGAGTATTGAAAGTCAGAGAGATCTTGGTGTACAGGTCCACAGGACACTGAAAGGGGCAACACAGGTGGAGAAGGTAGTCAAGAAGGCATACGGCATGCTTGCCTTCATTGGCCGGGGTATTGCGTATAAGAATTGGCAAGTCATGTTGCAGCTGTATAGAACCTTAGTTAGGCCACACTTGGAGTATAGTGTTCAATTCTGGTCGCCACACTACCAGAAGGATGTGGAGGCTTTAGAGAGGGTGCAGAAGAGATTTACCAGGATGTTGCCTGGTATGGAGGGCATTAGCTATGAGGAACGGTTGAATAAACTTGGTTTGTTCTCACTGGAACGACGGAGGTTGAAGGGCGACCTGATAGAGGTCTACAAAATTATGAGGGGCATAGACAGAGTGGATAGTCAGAGGCTTTTCACCAGGGTAGAGGGGTCAATTACTAGGGGGCACAGGTTTAAGGTGAGAGGGGCAAAGTTTAGAGTAGATGTACGAGGCAAGTTTTTTTTACGCAGAGGGTAGTGGGTGCCTGGAACTCGCTGCCGGAGGAGGTGGTGGAAGCAGGGACGATAGTGACATTTAAGGGGCATCTTGACAAATACGTGAATAGGATGGGAATAGAGGGATACGGACCCAGGAAGTGTAGAAGATTGTAGTTTAGTCGGGCAGCATGGTCGGCACGGGCTTGGAGGGCCGAAGGGCCTGTTCCTGTGCTGTGCATTTCTTTGTTCTTTGTGTTATATATTAACAATTTGGATGTGAAAGTGGGGACGTGATTGGGAAATTTGCAGACGACACAAAGATTTGCCGAGTAGTGGACAGTGTCGGATAGCAATCATCTCTAAAATGATATAGATTGGATTGGTGGAGTGGGCGATAAAGTAGCAGATGGATTTTAACACAGAAGTGTGAGGTTATGCATTTATAGATCTCAAACAGTTACAGGGAGTACACAATAAATGGGAATATACCAAGAGGGGTAGATGAAGTGAGAGATCTTGGTGTACAAGTAGACTGGCCTTTAGAGGCAACAGTTCAAGTAGACAAAGTTGTAAAGAAAGCATATGGAATGTTCTCCTTCACTGGCAGAGGTATAGAATATACAACTAAGGATATAATGTTTGAATTGTATAAAACACTGATAAGCCACAACTGGAATAGTGTGTGCAGTTCTGGTCACATTACAGGAAGGATGCAATTGCTCTGGAAAGAGTGCAGAGGAGGTTTACAAGAATGTTGGCAGGGCTAGAAAAGTGTAGCGATGAGGAGAGATTGGATAGGTTGGCAATATTTTCCTTGGAACAAAGAAGGTTGAGGGGTGACTTGATTGAGGTGTACAAAATTGAAGGGAAGAGATAGGATGGACAGGATAAAATTGTTTCCCTTGGTGGAGAATTCTAGAACCACGGGACATCAATTCACTGCCCGAGATGGTGGTGGAGACAGAGAACCAGAACTCGTTTTTAAAAAAGGATCTGCATCTTAAGTGCTGTAAGGTACAGGACTATGGACCTGATGAGGAAGGTGGGATTAGAAGCGACACTTGAAAAACACAATAAAAGCATTTTTAAATAAAGAAACGGCACTTGAGTGCCCTGGGGCTGGCATGGACAAGATGGGCTGAATGTCCTCCCTCTGTGCTGTAACATTTCTATGGTTCTATTAACTGTGCAGACGGAAGTCTGACCTGCGGCTGCAGTAATTCTGTGCTTGTCCAAGGTGTTTAAAAGTTCACCTCTGCCAGCACTAAGTCCTGCTGGAGAATGGGTTTCAATGGTTCCAGTTGCTATTCAGCCTCACGCACAGTCATATTTCAGGTGTGAAGAAAAGATCAAACTTGATTCTGTGACGTGCCATTCAGAACTTCAGGACACCCAAAACACCGCTCGGGTCAAACTCTATGTTCGGAAATGCACACCATGTAAAAATGAAGGCCAGGGATCTACACTGGGCCCTGAGATTTCACCACATATATAAATACCTTTCATTAAGGGAGGATAGGTGTGGGCGCATGTTCTGGGCCTGTCCGAAGCTGGAGGGATTTTGGCAGGGTGGGGGGCGCTGATGTGATGCTGAGGATGAAGATGGTCCTGAGTCCAGAATGGGCAATTTATGGAGTGTCGGAAGACCCGGGAGTCCAGGGGGTGCGAGAGGCCGCGTTTTGGCCTTTGGCTTTCTGGTAACCCGGACACGGATCCTGTCAGGATGGAGGGACCCGGAGCCACCAAAACTGGGGGGTGTGCGTGAGCTGGAATTCCTTAGGCTGGAATAAATCAAGTTCAGTCGTTGGAGGAGATTGCCCAGAGACGGAAGCCATTTATCGACTTCTTCCAGGACAGTTAAGTCAGCGGGGAATGGGGGGGGGGGGGGGGGGGGTGGTACTTTGGGGAGGCAGAGAGGGCAGCACGGTGGCGCAGTGGGTTAGCCCTGCTGCCTTACGGTGCCGAGGTCCCAGGTTCGAACCCGGCTCTGGGTCACTGTCCGTGTGGAGTTTGCACATTCTCCCCGTGTTTGCGTGGGTTTCGCCCCCACAACCCAAAAATGTGCAGGGTAGGTGGATTGGCCACGCTAAATTGCCCCTTAATTGGACAAAATGAATTGGGTACTTAAATTTATTTTTTAAAAAGGAGGCAGAGTGGGTGGGGGACACGGCAGAGAGGATGGGGCACAGTGGTGTTGGTTATTTATGGGTTAGATTTCCGGTTTGTTCGCTTTTTGGTTGTGTTTAATGTATACATATATTTTATATATATAAATGCCTTAATAAAAACAATCTTTTAAAAAACTTGAAGAGCCATAGGTAAAAAATCAAATTAAGGGGCAATTTAGCGTGGCCAATCCACCTACCCTGCACATCTTTGGGTTGTGGGGGTGAGACCCACACAGAGATGAGGAGAATGTGCAAACTCCACACAGACAGTGACCCGGGGCTGGGATCGAACCTGGGTCCTCGGTGCAGCCATATATTCATAACTTGCTGATGAAATCAAGTTGTCTAGCACTTTAAATAGTGTAAACGGGGGTAGAAATTTATAAAGGGGCGAGTGGGGAAAAAACTCTGGCAGATGGAGTTCAATGAGGAACAAGTGTTGAGGTCATCCACTTTGCACTCGAGATAGATAGATTGGAGTAATTTGTAAACAGTGAGCAATGAGGAATTGTTGGAGAGTAGATTCAGGGGTTCACGAATCATTATTACAAGATAATGGACAGGTACAGGAAATAAATTAAGACCAATGGAATAAAGGTGTTTATCTCCAGATGTCTAGAATACAAAGGGGAAAAGATTATATTAAAATTACATAAAACACTGATTTACGCCACCTGGAGTATCTCAAGAGTCGTGGAGGGAGTGCAGAGCAGATTTACCAGAATGATACCCGGATAAAAGGGTTAAATTATGAGGTCAAACTACACAGACAAAACTGGCATTCCTTTGATTATCGAAGATCAAGGGACAATCTAAATGAGGCCTTTATGGAATGATTGAAGGATCTGATGGGGTAGAGAGAGAAAAAATATTTGATCTCGTGAAGTGGGGGAGGGGGAAGTGTCCAGAATAAAGGGGACATAATCTTCAAATTAGACATCGGCTATTCGGGATGAAGCAGGAAACACCTCTTCACGGAAAGCTAAGGAATCTACAACTCTCCATCAAAGCTGCTGATATCAATGAAAATTTCAAAACGGAGATTGATAATACCCCTGTGTCACAAAAAGATTAAGGGTAAGGGAGCGTAGGCCGATGATTGAAGTTAAGCTACAGATCAACTGTGCGAAGGGCGGAACTGTCTCCTATCAGGGTGGGTGAGCTGAATGGCATATGCTCTTTGCTCAACATTCACACCCAGGTTTATGCATACTTTCCACCAATAACCACTGGATACTGAGGAGGGGGAACTTTGTCTCATCCTTCACCCTGGAGCACAGTTGCCAAGTGTTATGTCCTTACACTGTCCTGAAATCAGCAAACTGTTCAGAGTTAAACTTGGCATTTTGCTGGTCAGATCAGCACTGGTTATTGAGTTTAGTTGGCTTCCTTGATTTGTCAATGGATAGAGTATTATTGGACAGAAAGGCCTGAAGTTATGCAGTAGGACGCGACATTGCAGCCAATCAAGCATTTTTGAAGTTTAGTCACCATTATAATGTAGGAAACACAGCAGCCACTTTGTGCACAGCAAGCTCCCAAAAGCAGCAATACGATAATAACCAGATAATCAGCCTTTTCAGATGTCGGTTGATATTGGTCTGGACACTGAGGGGGGAATGTCCCTGCTTTTCTTTGAATACAGTAAGAAGTCTTACAACACCAGGTTAAAGTCGAACAGGTTTGTTTCGAATCACTAGCTTTCGGAGCACTGCTCCTTCCTCAGGCGAGGAAGATTCACCTGAGGAAGGAGCAGTGCTCCGAAAGCTAGTGATTCAAAACAAACCTGTTGGACTTTAACCTTGTGTCGGAAGACTTCTTACTGTGCTCACCCCAGTCCAACGCCAGCACCTGCACATCATGGCTTCTTTGAATCGTGCTGGGAGATCTTTTAGGTTCATTTGAGGGGACAGGTGGGCCCTCGGTTTAATGTCCCCGTGGGAAGACGGCACCTCTGACAGTGCAGCACCCCACCGAGTGTCAGCTTCGATTGTTGTGTTGAATGGGACTTGGACTCTCGTGACTCAGAGGCGCGAACGCGGACACGTTTACCTTTAAATCGGCTGGGTGTAGTCACGGAGATTGGCAGTTAAACTCCTGTGCCATAGCTTCCCCCAGCTGTCCCAATGGTGATGGGCTCAGAGCAGGAAGAAGTGACATGAACGGGGATCGAAGGAGAGAAATGGAAGATAAACAGTTGGGGAAGAATGAATACATTTCACTCTGCAACCTCAATAATATGGATTTTTATTTTTTTTTGTGTTTCTCCGTGAAATGACTGCAGCACATCACAACTAGAAAAAATACCAGACATTTGTTGTTGTTTAATAAGCAGCATTTTCTTCTCTCCCCCCACCCCCCCGCCCAGTACCACCCCTCCTGCCCTCCCCCCCCCCCCCCCCCCCCCCCCCCGACCCAAACCCCATTTTAAAATGCTGCTGCTTCAAAGCAGTTGTTAGTGCAGGTTTTGATGATGTAGTTGCTCTGAAAGCTGTCGCGATTCTGCCTGCTGAGAAACAAGTCAGTTCTAACACTGAATAGTTAAATGTTAAACATAGCAATTATTTACAGAACGGGGGTCTTTCCACAAAGGCAACACTTGTGGGCAGATAGAGTGAAATGTTCTCCTGTTCCGATGTGGCTGAAGACTTGAACTTCTTCCCAACCTTTTTATGATCCATTTAAGTCTTTCATGAACCCTCCCCCACCCCGAAAAACATTAATCATTCTTCTTTAATTAAAAAAATTTAGTGTACCCAATTCATTTTTTCCAATTAAGGGGCAATTTAGCATGTTCAATCCACCTACCCTGCACATCTTTTGTGTTGTGGGGGCGAAACCCACGCAAACACGGGGAGAATGTGCAAACTAAACATTAATGATTCTTGCTGGGGTTCAGTTCCACTGGCATTCCCATCTTAAAACAGCCATTTTTCACTTGTGCACCTGGACACTCAATCATAGAATCCTTACGGTGCAGAAGGCCATTCCGCCGGAGTCTGCCCCGACCCTCCAAAAGAGCACCTGATCCAGACCCCCCCACCGGCTTTATCCCCGTAACCCCACCTAACTTTTGGACACTAAACAGCGATTTAGCAGGGCCAATCCACCTAATCTGCGCATCTTTGGAATGTGGGAGGAAACGGGCACACCCGGAGGAACCACAAGCAGACACTGGGAGAAAGTGCAAACTCCACACAGTCACCCAAAGTCAGATTCGAACCTGGGTTCCTGGCGCCGTGAGGCAGCAGTGTGAACCAAGCGCTTGACAAGTTGCTCGGGATCGGACTCACTCCTTTCCTCACCTGACATCCATATTTTCCAACCAGCCGGTGAGCAGCAGTGGGAAATCCCGAATACTTTCATCCGTCCTCCCCTCTCCCTAGCCTAGAGGGGTGTGGAGACTATCGGTGGGGCACCGACGTCCAGTTAACACCCGACCTAGAAATTGAACCTGGAGTCCTTTACTCAATAACAAACTGGGTGACACCTTGAAAGCAAAGATTTGAAATAGATCCTATGGATGTTGCACATGGGTCAGTGACACAGAAGACAGGGGAACTACAAGGTCACTTAGCAGCTACGGCTTGCACTGCAGTGTCACCAAGACCCGTTTCCTGAAGGAACTCACAGTCTAACCGATTAGAATGGTACCTCCAACGGTCTTCACCAGAAGTGTGAGCAAAAATCATAACAGGTATGTGGCAAAGGTTTACATTTTTATTACTTGGGATTGTTACTGGTGTTTTGTGATTCCATCCATCTTCCTCCGAAACCTTTTTGTAAATATTTTAAAAAACGTAATTTCAAATCGAAACATCCAGATCTGCTCCCCATAACCAAAACAAAATGATGACAGACAATGGTGAGTAACCAACAGCACAGAGGGTTTGTCAAATGGTTCCATAAGATAGAAGTAACTAAATCTTTCCGGGAGGAGTTCAAGTCTTCCCCAACAATGTGGATAAGGGAACATTCCTAACAATGAGAACATATACATTGCAAATAATATTCAGAGTAATAAAACTATAACATTTACAATGCCTTTAGCAATCCACCAACAACTATTAATCATTGCAACATTTACACTTGTTCCCAGACACTTGCCTTTAAATATATATATATTTTTGAACGATTTAACCCTTTAATTGTCACGGCACAGCCAGAGGCTGGTTAGTTCCAGGCCTGCATTCCTTTTCCCATTCACATGGTAGGGAATTGGTGGCAGTTCAGCACTTTTAACAAAGACCCCAACTTTATTGTTGATGCGGCAAACCGATTGCATAGACCATGCTTAACCCTTGCCGTGGCCTTAAAGCACACAGCCATTTTAAGCTCATGTGTGGTACAACTCTCCGCCACTGTAAGCAAGGTTTCAATTTTCCTTTATTCTCAGAACTGACGATGGTGGAAAGAAAATGGTCGGATGCACGTGTGCTGGGGTGGGGAGGGAAGGGGGACCGGGTGTCAACTGACCCTTAACAGAGGTGTTAGCTTTACAGTTTTAAAGAAATGTCAGTTGGCCACAAATTCTTTCAGTTGGGAGTTGCGATCCGAAATCTAGTAATAGCAATATCCTCAAAGTGTAACTAAATTAAGCCTAAGATAGAGTCTGAATTTCTGGTTTCACTATTGTTTACATTTAATTCAGCAATGCCATGTGACCGCAGCAATGGCCCATTCTGCATGGGATCTGTTTAATACTTTTAAAATCTAAAGTCAAACAAACCTTCTTGCACTCAAAACTAAAAAAACATTTACACAATTTGGTGAAATTGACATAGACTTTTAACCTTCCTAATTTGGTTATTTTTCTACAGTCTCCAGCTCAGAGTAGGCGTTGCATGGTTCTGGTCCGCAGCAGGCCCAAGGCCCATGTCAGCTTGTGTCTTCCTGCCCTTTATCCGCATTGTGGATGAGCGCTGTCTCCCACCGGAGGAAACCATGGACCAATGTCTTCACACCGTGGCCACCATACCAGTACACTGCATTAATCAGGCTCAGGATGATACTTGGAAATGAACAAGCCTCCCCCAAACTCTATCCCCTGTTGGTCACGCTACAGTGAAGACTGTGGAGTGAAATGCCGTCCGTTCTTCCCCCTCCCTGTTCATTGGATTCACAATCATTTTTCGGGTTTGCATCCTTCCAAATAGTCTAATTTTCCCAGGTTGGCAACAGATTTTTCTGGGGGATTTTCGCAGTAACTTCACCGCAGTGTTGATATAGGCCTACTGGTGACACTAATAAAGATCATTATTATTACTACAAGTCGGCCCTCAAACAGAGTGTTTCCACTTGTGGGGAAGAGCAAAACCGGAGCCCATCAACATAAAACAGTCTCTAAGAAATCAAATAGGGAATTCAGAAGAGTCATCTTTAACTGGAGTGTGGTGAGAATCCAGAAATGACAGGGAGTAGTTGAGGTGAATTATATAGATGCATTTAAGGAGAGGTTGAATAAGAATCTGAGGGGAAGGGAATAAAAGGTAACTTGGATGAGAGTTAGGTGAGGAAAGATAGGAGGGAGGTTCAAGTGGAGCATTAGCACAGACTTTGACTGGTTGGACCAAATGGTCATATTTCCTCAGATAATTCGGTGTAAACCTGGTCCAACAACTGAGAGAAGGGCGCTACCTTTAAGGACTTGAGCTTGAGACTTTGGTCTGTTGATGTAGCAGTTTACCAGGTAGTCGAATCGAAATAGCGAATCAATACAAACGACTACAGTACAGTGTCTCAAATCCGGCATTCCGAAAACCGGATGTTTTCAAGAATGTGCCATGCATCAATTTTAACAGAGTAGAATTTTAAAAAACTTACCTGGACATGTTAGGCGTTGCATTGGCGCAGTTTGCATCTCCTTTGCGACTTGCGTGCCTGTTTATTCCCGTTCTCCAAGTGAACCCTGACCCCCTACCTGACCTGGTTTGACCAGAATCGCCCATGGCCTGAACCACTGACCCGAAATCCAACCAGGTCTAAAACTCGACGTGGCCTCGGTCCCGAGGGTGCCGGCTTTGAGGCACTTTACCTGTACTGGATTGGGTCACATATCCAATAAACTAACGAGCTGCTGCTTACTTTTTGCAATCTAAACAAGTTCCTAGAAATAATTTCACCATCACCTAATTAGTTGAGAGAAAGGTGCATGTTGCTGCTCTTTTAGTGAGGTACTTTGGCAAAGTAGTCAAGCTGCCAAACAAAACAGGAACACAAACCTCTGTAGCCAGTAACTGCACAGTTAGTTAGGCACATCAAAAGTTTATAATTCAATTGATATTCATTGCCATATGAAACTTGAGTTTATTTTGAATAGTGGGAAACAAAACACAGTGGCACAGTGGTTAGCACTCTCAGTGCCGAGGACCCGGGTTCGATTCCAACCTCGGGTGACTATGTGGAGTTTGCACATTCTCCCCGTGTTTGCGTGTGTTTCCTCTGGGTTCTCCGGTTTCGTCCTACAGTCCAGAGATGTGTGGGTTAGGTACATTGGTCATAATAAACTGCCCCTAAAGACCAAAAGGTCTTTACGGGGTTACGGGGATAAGATCTAGATAGGGTTCTCTTTCAGACAGTCGATGCAGGCTCGATGGGCCGAATGGTCTACTTCTGCACTGTAAGGGTTCTTGGAAACCCACTATATTCGATAACTGCTCACAAGACATTCTCTGTAACCTCCAAAGCCCAATGAATCTTGGAGATCTCTGCGCTCCTCCAATTCTGGACTCTTATACATTCCCAACTTCCTTTGCTCCACCATCAGTGACCGAGCCTACAATTGCAAACAGTCCTAAAGCTCTGGAATTCCCCCCCTACACAACTCATATATTATCATAGAATTTACAGTGCAGAAGGAGGCCATTCGGCCCATCGAGTCTGCACCGGCTCGTGAAAAGAGCACCCTACCCAAAGTCAACACCTCCACCCTATCCCCATAACCCAGTAACCCCACCCAACACTAAGGGCAATTTATCATGGCCAATCCACCTAACCTGCACATCTTTGGACTATGGGAGGAAACCGGAGCACCCGGAGGAAACCCTCGCACACACGGGGAGGATGTGCAGACTCCGCACAGACAGTGACCCAAGCCGGAATCGAACCTGGGACCCTGGAGCTGTGAAGCAATTGTGCTATCCACAATGCTACCGTGCCCCCCCCGGCAACCTCTTCAAAACCTACCACTTTTACCAAACTTGTCTTCCACCCTTAGTATTTGCTGATGTAGTTCAGTGTCAAGTTGGGATGAATGTTTGGGAGCTAAGGAGTTGCCCTTGAAACAAGAGGAATTTGTCCAACCTAAAGATGCTTCTTAAACTTGCCTCAGTGGTTCACAGTCCTCAAAATTAACCCATCTTTTCTCAGATACTGACAGACCTGCTGTGCTTTTACAGCACTCTGCTTTAAATCCAATAAAAAAAAGTTTGGATGAAATATTTTCTTTCCCCCCCCCCACCACCCCATAATAACCACAGTGCAAACAATTGTCACAGGTGATCTTCATTAATCTCCTGAATGTATTCAGGTAAGTTTTAAGTTTAAAAACAGTGAAGAGGATACCTGTTGTCCTCACAAATGATATTAATGGCTCGGTTAACTGGGCAGAGAAGTGGCAAATGGAATTTGAACCGGAAAAACAAGTGTGAGGGAATGCACTTGGGAGGGCAAACAAAGCAAAGGAATACACAATAAATGGGAGGATATTAAGAGTGGTAGAGGAAGTGATACGCTTTGGGAGTGCACGTCCACAGTTCCGTGCATGTGGCAGGACAAGCGGATACGGTGGTAAGAAAACACAGTGAGGTATTGAATATAAAAGCAGGGTTGTAATGCTGGTTAGGCCACAGCTGGAGTTGTGTACAGTTCTGGTCACCACATTAGATTGAACAGGCTGGGGTTATTTACCTTAGAACGGAGGAGGCCACTGGTTGACCGAATTGAGGTGTACAAAATTCTGAGGAGCCTAGACAGGAAAGACTTGTTTTCCCTAGCTGAGGGGTCAATTACCAGGGGGTATAGTTTGAAGGTGATTGGTAGAAGGACTAAGGTCAGCACAGTGGCTTCACAGCGCCAGGGTCCCAGGTTCGATTCCCGGCTTGGGTCACTGTCTGTGCGGAGTCTGCACGTTCTCCCGTGGGTTTCTTCCGGATGCTCCGGTTTCCTCCCACAGTCCAAAGACGTGCAGGTTAGGTGGATTGGCCATGCTAAATTGCCCTTAGTGTTCAAAAAAAAAGGTTAGGAGGGATTATTGGGTTACGGGGATAGGGTAGAAGCGAGGGCTTAAGTGGGTCGGTGCAGACTCGATGGGCCAAATGGCCTCCTTCTGCACTGTATGTTCTATGAATGGCCAGAGGGCAAATGAGGAAACACAACTTCACTCAGAGGGTAGTGGGCCTCTGAAATTCATTGTCCAAATTGGTAGTTGAGGGAGAAATGCTCAACTCATTTGAAAGGTGCCTGGACCCTGTACCTGAAGTGTTGTAACCTGCGAGGAGACAGACCAGGGCTGGAAAGTGGGATGAAAACGAGCATCTACTTTCCTTTCTCTTTTCAGCTGGGTGAATGGCCTCTTTCTGCACGGTAACCGTTCTACGGTTCCACTACAGATCAGGGCATTCTGCAGTGTGTTATTGAAAATATGGAAAGATGTGTCATTTGGAACTTGGACGTCTGGCAATATCTGGTCTGAGAGAAACATGAGAGGATACAGGGAAATATCCCACAAAGGGTTAACAGCAGCTGCCAGGAGAGGACTGTAAAATGCAGATATCCTTGTTCATCAAGCTTAGCAAACAAGGCAAACAGGATTTTGAATGAAGCCAAAAACAATGGCTCACACCTTCATTGAAAGTAACTATCTTAGTAAGCATCTGGAAAAGGAAGGATGAGGTTCAGTTGAATTTGGTGATAATTCTAGGTGTGAAATTTTGCTAATACCAGGTAAATTAAAGAAAACTGGAGACTATCAGTCTATGAGAAACATAATTCAAAGCCAAAATCAAAGTCAAAATTATGAGCCGAGGACACAATTGGAAAATACAACTATAGAAATGACAGGAACCAAACTAAAATTCACACCTCTTGAAGTCAAAGCATTTTGAACATCACAAAGGAAACAATGTAATCTGATCTATGAGGCGAAGTCAAGTCAAAATGAGTACTTAGTTGGATTAGAATGTTTAGATCAGATACTTTTTACAATCAAAGTGAAAAATTTTACTTTACAATAAAGTCATAAAAACTAGAGAACTGTTAGAAAAATATATAAACCCGAAGAAAGGGAACCAGAACCAGAACCAGAGGGAGAGAGAGAGGGGAGAAGCAGTTCAGAGTCAGATTACAGTCAGCTCGGTCATGGGAAAGAGACAGTGCAAAGCAGCTGAGCTAAAATAGCTAATACATCTAAGGAAGACTAGAATTTAAAAAGTAGGTAGAGTCAGCTCAGAGACAGTCAGCAGAGTCAGCTCTCACAGCTCTGTACATGGGAAAGATAGGACACAGCAATCGAGCTAACCAGCGAATACATCTAAAGAAGACCAGACTTTAAAGAAGATTGATTGTCAAGGTAGGCCTGAAGGTCCCTTCAACCAACCAGAAGGATCCAGAAGCAAGATCTTTTTACTTTTCTGTAAAGACAGTAATTGCAGCTTTTAAAAGAAAAAATATAATAATAAAATAACTTAATTTAACCTGAAATAATGGTTATTCCAAAGTCTACTTTACTTACTTAGCAATGCAGGACCCAGGATTGATGCTACTAAGTGGTAAGTAGATGAAATCTTCAGTGAAGGTATGGGTTATACCAGGGGATAACTTGAAAACATAAGTTTGACCTGAATAGCACCCACTGAAGCCTGTATCGGAGTCGGGGAGTGAGAACTCTGATCACCATTTAGAATGTCGGCCCTTTTTGGTATCGGGGGACTTCTAAGAATAGTGGTGAGTTTTCAAAATCAAGTGAGAAACGAACTTTCTAATTCCACAAACCTTCTCCCATCACCTATCCTGACACCAGACAGGAGTGTGTTTGAATACTCTACGTTTGTCTGCACGGCTGAAAAAGCAACAATACTCATTAATTAAGCTCGGCACCATCCAGCACCTCACCCACCAACCATTGGTGGTCCTTGGCTGTAATGGGCACCATCGTTAAGATGCACTGCAGGAATTTAACACAATTTCTTCAGCGGCATCTAGTGAATCCACTGCCTCCATGGCTCAGAAGGACAGGGTCACCATCAGGGTCATCAGGTACGAATACCATCAGCATCAAGTCACACAATACCCCGACTTGGATATAGCATACCTTTAGTGTCACTCGGTCAAAATTCTGGAATGCCGCTACCCAATGGCACTGTGGAAGCAACTTCTCCATTCAAGGTGGCAGCCCACAACTACTTTGTCACGGGGAACGAGGTATGGATAATAAATGCTGGCCTTGCCAGCGAGGCCCAAATTCAGAGAATGATGATGAGATCTTTTGCCCAAAGCTTCTCCAGGGTTGGACAGAGAAAATAAAAATTCTGATGAAAATACATTATTTTCCAACTCTACACTTCAGGACACCATGAATGCTCCAGTTCCTAAACTATCCTGCAGGTATTTGACTGCAACCAAATGGGCAAACATAACGGCTCCAATCCTGCCTGCTCTTCCGACAGCTTTCCAGAGGGAAAACCCATTCAATTTCAGACTCAAAGCCTGACCCCGGGGAAATCTGTTTGATGAGAGGTCGCAGACCTGAAACCTTAACTCTGTTTCTCCCAGGACAGCACTGCTGCCTCACGGCACGTCCCAGGTTCGATCCCGGCTCTGGGTCACTGTCCGTGTGGAGTTTGCACATTCTCCCCCTGTTTGTGTGGGTTTCGCCTCCACGACCCAAAGATGTGCAGGGTAGGTGTATTGGCCACGCTAAATTGCCCCTTAATTGGAAAAAAATGCATTGGACACTCTAAATTTATTTTTAAAAACTGTGTTTCTCCCTCCACCAATACAGGCAGACCTGCATTTCCTGCAAATTTATTCCCCCTCCGGAACAAACAGGGTTAAGTCGACAAATTCAAATGATGTTATGCCACATTGCACCAAACAACTTATCCTATTCATAACAATGCAATATGCTACGGGGAATATGCTACAAAACATTTAAGTGAATCGGCTTGATGGAAAAGGTGTTACTGTAGATTGTAGGCGTCTTTCCTATTTTAATATAATGTTCTTACATTGGTAGGTGTAAAAAAAATTCAGCTAAGAAAGCTTGGGCCAGGAAGCCAAATAATCGGGTGGCCAAAATGTGGTGTTCATAACAGCTACTGCGTGTGTAACAGAGAAGTTAACAGAGGTTGGACCGGCTCTACTACTATTCTGACTGCCACACATCTAACCAGAGTGTAGGTACAGTGAACATAATTACTCTCTCTTCTCAAGATATCAGCAAAAAATAATTAAGACCGAGTAGTGTAGAATTAGCTGAATTAGGTAAAAAAAGCATGCAGAAGGTTGCTAAGTTATTTATACAGAGCGCAATCACATGTGGAGTGATGGACGCAGCGCATAAGTAATGCGCCTTCCCAGCTCCAAGAGCAAAGAGCAAACTAAACATGGTTTACATACACAAACCAATAACCAGTATATTTATCCTCTACGCGTAGTATATTTTATAACTATGTACACATATTTTGAAAGCATCTTGGCATCTATGCTAGCAGCATACAACCCGACAAAGCTGCAGAGTTTAAATAGCAGCCCCAGAAGGTATGCTTGATATCACGTGTCACAGGCTCGCCGCTGGTACTGTTTAACTCTCAATTCACCACCATAGCTAGTAAACAAGAATTTGGAAGGGGTGACGAAGCTTTGGAGTTGGGTAGTGATCTGACAGTAGAGTGGTGACTTTCCCGCAGGTAAGGAGGAGGTCACATCCCTGTTTCCTCAATGGATTTCCACCTTTTCTTCACTCTGGTGTTCCCATTTAAATACTGGTCAGAAAACCGTGGGCCTCTGTACCCCAAATGACTTGCACTGCCAAGATCTCCTGTGAGCTCTAACCCTTCCCCTCTCCAGTCAGGTGATTTAACCTGGGAAAGCAGTATCTGACCTATTCCAAAGTCTATGAATGCCAAATGCCATTGTATTTCCGTCTAACCCGCTCACTCTAACTGATAACATACTGTACACCTATGCAAACTGGCTATCTTCCGTAAGTGCATCAGGAATTAGAAACATAACATCTTCTGGAAGGAATCTACGGGTGTCCTGGCTCTATGAATGTGTACTTTGGGGGAACAACCCTAAAGCGGAGTAAGAACTACGATGACGGGCTTTATAAAAATATACGGTCATAAATGAACACGGAAATGGAAACAATGTAAAAATGAACATAGAGTGAACTATTTTCGACGAGGGTGGAGATTTTTCCCACTCCTCAAGCAATGTTATTGTTAGGATTGTACAATATGTTAACAAGATGAAAAAAATCATACCTAAGCCAACATTACTTTAATAATCCGCCTTGTGCAATGGTCTTAATTCATCACCTCAAATTCCTTGCAGCATTGCAACTGCGACTGACAGAATCTGTAAACATCAGCACTTGCCCCTCAATTCAGATACAACACAAAGGACAACAAAGAACGTCACCATTACGCCATTTTTCACAGTTCCAAGAGGACATGGGGTATGGAAATATCTCACGTTTCTGCGATTACATTTCAGTGAAATCCAAATGAGACTGCCAGGGGCAGCGATGGAATCAGGATGTGTGGGGGTGGGGGGTGGGGGTGATGGCAGGGTATCTAGGTTGCTGGCAGTACCATCAGTAAAGTTATTATAACTCCACTAGGTTGTAATGGGCAAGGACATGTGGAGACCCCTTTCAGTTCTCCATGAGAAACCCTATGCTGGACCTTCCTCCCTTTACAAATTTGATACACTTAAGACAGAATCAGTAAAACATGGGAACGCCCAACTCCTACAATGAAGCACACAGCTGGGACTGAAAAATGGACCAGTTTTGCTCTGAAAGGAATAAGGCCATCAAGTCCAAAATTCTACTCAGTTATTTGCCTTTACTTTTGTAAAACAAAGCAGAAGACACAATAAAAGACGGATTTGTTATCTGATGAGTTTTGCAAAAGTTGCACAACAAAGAGCCAATATTCTTTCTGTTAGCCTGTGTATGGTAGATATGACATGCACACACACACACATACATATAAACACATATACACACGAACAGACAGTAGACCTTCCTTATGTGCGGCCTATGGGAGCCATAGAAAAAGTGCGTCATAACAAATGGATGCTTTACATGATCTTCTGTATTGTAAGGGGGCCACTGACCATGTGGATCAAAGGAACAGAGGAATTAGAAGCAGAAGTCGGCAATTCAGCCCTTCGAGCCTGCTCCGCTATTCAATCGGATCATAGTTGATCTCTTCCTGGTCTCAAATGCACCCCCCCTACCTGTGCCAGCGGTCATGGCAAATCAGAAGATATCACAAAACAGTTACCATGAAATGTGTTGGTTTTTTTTTTTAAAAAAAGGGTACCTTCACATAATTCCTTTCCCAAGTTATTTCTTACGGTTTTGTTAAATTTGCTACTTTGCCATAATTTAGAAAACAGTTTCTAGCTTAAGGAAACCCTGCACATTAAAACCAAACGTGAATCCTTTCAATAATTCAGGATCTTCTCAACCAACTTTGACTAAATTGGGCAGAATCCTATCCAATCTTCTTCAAGAACCAAAACCACGGCCCACGACATGGCCCCCCGCCCCGCCCCCCACCTCACCATACCGCCATCATATTAAAGGTTTGCACTATTTTCAGAAAGGGTGCTTCCATAGCCACTGGGAACATGCTTGTTGCAGCCCAAAGTGGCCGTAGTCATATTTGCCCACTTTTTGGGGCAAGATTCTCCATCGCTGGGGGCTCCCAGCTAAAAAGGTGTCACCGGAAACCGACAATCCATAACAAGGTGTCCATTGGTGCTGGGACCACAGAACTTCTACAGTGAAAGACCTTTCCTGTGGCCTCACAGTCAGCGTTACAACCATGGAAGCTGCAATGATCACTATGGCAGGCACGACAAACACCATGTGCACCAATTGCTGGGGATATCAAAAGGGAGACGGATAAAATTTCACCTTTCGAAGTTTCAAAAATAAACACATGGAGGGGCTAACATAAAGAACACAAGTCTCTTCAGTGATCTGCTCACAGTTCACAGTAAAAATCTCTTAGTGAAGGCAATGGCAAGCGTTGCATGCAGCTAGGACGTTTTGACCAAGTCATAGACATAAATGTGAAAATCGTCATCAAACTTGATGAAATAGACGGATGGTTTGGCCTGCACTTGGTGAATCACCAATCCCGTTCTCTTTGTGCTGTCCTCTGTCACATACTCCACCTGTTTCCCCACAAGACTTTCGATCACTTCACCGGGCTCAGTTGGCAAAACTTGCTTGTTCTCTGTTGTAAGAAAACGTACCAATCAAAACTTAATCCAAAGCAATGTGCTGACTTATGTCTATTGCAATCAACAAATAATGACATATTTATATTATTGGCTGGCTACTGTCTTTACGTACAGCATGTTCAAGTTAAATACATTAAACGATAATAAAGACCCATTTCTCCATCAAGCCAGTCCTCTAGTGTTAACCCCAATTTGAGATCTGAAATGTATTTTGAAAGTATTGTGGCTTCAATAACCTACATAGTTCCAAACATTTGTCATTCTTTTTAAAACATTGTTTTAAGTTAACTTTTCACTCATTTCCATTTGTATCGCCATCATCTTGTCCTACTTGCCTGAATTATACTATAACTTAATGCTCTGGGTTAATAATTTCTGTACTATTCGATCTGCATATTTTTATGCAGTTCCTGAACTGGTAAATACAAATAAGTGGTAGATACAGACACATTATTTTGTGCAACATTTAGTGAAATAAAAGCGAATAGCACCACAGTTGAAGCCACCACATACAATCCTGCTCAGGAAAACCAGTCTCCATCAGAGTTGTCTTGGTGCCCGTGATGTCTGCAGGAGATTGAAAATGGAAAAACAATTTGAAACCAGGTTCCACATGAAGATGGCCGTTTGTGGAGGAGAGCTATGCTATGGTTGGTATACGGTGTGGATACTGCATGCATTGTTTTAAGTGGGGCCAATTATTATGAGCACATATGAGCACATTTGCACCATCAAGAGCTCCATAACATCTCCCATCTCCACTTCAGCTCAATGGCTGCTGAAGCCCTAATTTCTTCCTCTCGTCCCCGCCGGACGCATCTGTTCCAATGCTCTCCTTGCCAGCCTTCCATCGTCCAACGTCAATAAACATGCGCTCATCCAAAATTCTACTGCTGGTATGCAACCCCACATCCAGTCTTACTTGCCTGCGCCCATGTGCTCTCCACGCTACATCAGCTCATGGTCCCTACAGGTGTAGAATCAGAATCAATCAGCCAACACACACACACACTTCTTGCACAGTCCTGCAAACTTCAGAAAGTGGGGTGTTCCTCCTCCATCTCTGGCCTCTTGTGTATCCTGCTTTAATAGATTCCTGTCCAGTAGCTTCAGGGGACCCACAGTCAACACCTCAGCATGTATCTCGGCAATCTTACTCGCATGCAAATATATATGGGAAGACTGAAATGTACATTTTGCGGCAACTACTTTCTTCAATTTATTGTCTCCCTCACTGGGGTGCTGCTCAAGGGTCCAATATTCATGCATGGGCCCAGGCACCATGCAACTTGGGATTGTAACCGTGTTTCCCCCAGAGTCACTCCAAAATGGGCATATGGATCACTAAACAGCAACCGAGTAGAATTGTCACAGGCTTTATCCTGCCCGAACCAAAGATCGATCAGCAAAAGCAGACAGTGGATGAGGCTTGGGGGTTTTTCAGATGTCTGTAGCTCAGAGAAACATCGATGGACCAGCTTTAACATGCCTTCCACCTTAGAACTATTTACATTTGTAGGCTTTTTAATTTAAAAAAAAAGAAGGGGGTGCTCATTAATGTGAAAGATTCTCTTCTGGGTCTCACGCTGGATGTGATGTCGAGCCATGAGTTACAGGAGGTCGGTTAGCTCAGTCGACTGGACGGCTGGTCGGGCTGCAGAGCGAGGCCAACAGCGTGGGTTGAGTTCCCGTAACGGCTGAGGTTATTCATGCTTGCCCCTCAACCTTGCCCCTCGGCTGAGGTGTGGTGACCTTCAAGTTAAATCGCAACCTGTCAGCGCTATCTCTCTCTCTAAGTGAGAGCAGCATGTGGTCCTCTGGGGCTACGGCAACTTTCATTCCCACCAGCTCTGCATAACCGGACTATGGCAGTAGAGGGCGCAGCAAAAAATGATATGAAATGAAATGAAATGAAAATCGCTTATTGTCACAAGTAGGCTTCAAATGAAGTTACTGTCGCCCCTAGTCGCCACATTCCGGCACCTGTTCGGGGAGGCTGTTACGGGAATCGAACCGTGCTGCCGGCCTGCCTTGGTCTGCTTTCAAAGCCAGCGATTTAGCCCTGTGCTGAACAGCCACTGCAAGTATGAGTTCTACAGGCTTCTTGCCAACAGGATGATCGGATCAACTCGAAAGCTTCTGCATCAACTGTGCTAGCCCTAACTGGCACACCGGGCGGCTCAGTCTATCTCCATCACCAGAGTGGCAGGCATTTGGGCAGCAGCATGAGCGGCACAAACTGGTTCCCCCTGTCATAATATACACCAGTATATCATGGTGCAGACACACACTGATGGACACACAGTGGGACCAATCAACATACACAACACCGCAGCCAATTACCAGTGAGAGCACACGCACTATAAAGACAGGGGGCATCAGAGTTCCCGCTCATTCGAGTAGCAGCTAGCTAGGAGCACAGAGCTCACAGCCTGCAACACAGACATTCACCATGTGCTGAGTGCATCAACTGGTTAGGACAAGGCAAAGGTCTTTAGCTAAAGCTAGTATCGTACTTACCCACAGTTCAAGTATGTTTAAATAGTAAACCTTTTAATAAAATAGTGTTGCACTACTTCAAGTGTTGGTGACCTGTATGTGATCCAGAACACCCAACATATCATTATACCAGGAGTGGTTGCATACTAGCACTTCTTAGACCTACCTGCAAGTGATCTGCGTTCCGCCAGCATTCCGTCATTCTGCAACATGGACAACATCAGCCCACCGCCGCCGCTCCGCATCGCCGGCAACCTCGGGGCCAACTGGAAGATTTTCAAAAAGCGCTTCCAGCTCTTCCTCGAAGCCACGGACAGGGAGGGTGCCTCGGACACCAGAAAGATTGCTCTTCTCTCTCCACGGCCGGGGACCATGCCATCCACATTTTCAACTCTCTCACCTTTGCAGATGACGTAGACAAGACCAAGTTCAAGACGGTTCTCCTCAGGTTTGACACTCACTGCAGCGTAGAGGTGAATGAAAGTTTCGAACGCTACCTGTTCCAGCAGCGTTTGCAGGGTAAGGACAAACCTTTCCAATCCTTTCTAACGCACCTCCGCATCCTTGCGCAATCTTGCAGTTACGGGCCCACCTCCGACTCCATGATAGGCGACCAGATCGTTTTCGGTTTTCAGTCGGACCCCCTACGTCAGCAGCTCCTCAAAGTAAAGCAACTCACCCCAGTGACTGCTGTCGAGACCGGTGTCCTACATGAAAACGCCACGAGTCGGTATTCCCGTATACAAGCGACTGAAACAGCGCGGCAAGGTCCCCACGAGGCGGAACGGGTCCAAGTGATTGAGCACCTCCAGGGCCTCAGCCTGGATGAGGGCGGCCATTTTGCACGCTTTTCGCAGACTCCCGCGCTTGTACGCACCAAACGAGGGGACGGCAACGTGGAGGAACGTAATGCGCAGGCGCGCACCACGCAAGACCGCACCTCGCATGCGCGGTGGCGCAGCAAACGTGCTGACATCACGACGTGCGGCAACTGTGGCTCTGCCCATTTAAAGCGGCAATGCCCCGCAAAATCTCGACAATGCCTACGATGTGGAAGACTTGGCCACTATGCTGCCTGCTGTCGAGCAGCTCAGCCTGCCAATTCATATCGCTTCAGCCAGCCTCGCAGGAATGTTCGGGCAATTCAACCCACGGTCACCGAGTCCGATGCGGACCTCCCACACAGCAGTGACACCGAGGGCCCAAAGGCACCTTTTCGAGTCGGCGTCGTAACAAAAAACAGGCCGTCCCCGGAGCAAAGACACCAGCCGCTGTTGGTATACAGCATCGATCCAGACGATGAGTGGTGTGCCACCCTGACGTCAACCGTTCCCAAATACGATTCCGCCTGGACACTGGTGCCTCCGCCAATCTCATGGCGTGATCTGCTTTCCAAAGTCTTCGTGTCAAACCAACCATTCTTCCATCGGCCTGCCAGCTATTGGACTACAATGGCAACATCATTCCTGCTACCAGCTCAAGCCAACTTGAAGTGACGCACAAGTCACGAAAAGCCATCCTTCCTTTCGAGATCGTGGGCTCCTCGAAGGACTCTCTGCTTGGCGCACAGGCGTGCAAGCTGCTAAACCTCGTTCAAAGAGTTCACTCTCTCTCTCCTGATGACACGTCTGCCTTCCAGGATGCTGACTTCAGGGTGCAACTCAACGCCATCATCGACCAGCACCGCGACGTCTTCGAAGGCATGGGCACGCTCCCATACACTTACAAGATCCTACTCAAACAGAACGCCACGCCTGTGGTGCATGCACCTCGCAGAGTCCCAGCACCCCTCAAGGACCGCCTCAATCAGCAGCTGCAGGACCTCCAAGACCAAGGAGTGATCTCCAGAGTTACGGAACCAATCGACTGGGTCAGTTCCATGGTGTGCGTAAAGAAGCCTTCCGGCGAGCTCAGAATCTGCATTGATCCAAAGGATCTGAATCGCAACATAATGGGGGAGCATTACCCAATCCCCAAGCGCGAAGAGATCACATGCGAGATGGCTCGCGCCAAGCTCTTCACCAAACTGGACGCCTCGAAAGGATTCTGGCAAATTCAACTAGACAGATCCAGCAGGAAACTGTGTACCTTTAACACCCCTTTTGGCAGATATTGTTACAACAGGATGCCGTTTGGGATCATATCGGCGTCAGAAGTGTTCCACAGGATCATGGAACAAATGATGGAAGGCATTGAAGGTGTTCGCATCTATGTCGACGACATAATAATTTGGTCCACCACCCCGCAGGAGCATATCAGTCGCCTCCAGCGCGTGTTCAAACGCATACGGGAGTAGGGCCTACGCCTCAACAGAGCCAAATGCTCCTTCGGCCAGATGGAACTCAAGTTCCTAGGGGACCACATCTCCCAGTTGGGTGTGCGGCCGGATGCGGACAAGGTGGCTGCCATCACAGCCATGAAAAAGCCAGAGGACAAGAAGGCGGTCCTCCGATTTCTGGGCGTGGTCAACTTCCAAGGGAAGTTCATCCCTAACTTCGCCTCTCATACCACAGCTCTCAGGAACCTGATCAGGAAGACGACAGACTTCCAATGGCTTCCTGCCCACGAGCACAAATGGAGAGAACTTAGAACCAAACTTACCACGACCCAGATTGGCCTTTTTTGATCAAACGAAAGAGACAAAAATTTCGACCGATGCCAGCCAATCTGGCATTGGGCCAGTGCTCCTGCAACGCGATGAGGCCTCATCATGGGCCCCCGTTGCATATGCGTCACGCGCCATGACCCCCACGGAACAGCGCTACGCGCAGATAGAAAAGGAGTGCCTGGGCCTTTTGACCGGTGTCATCAAGTTTCATGATTATGTGTACGGCCTTCCCCAATTCACCGTCGAGACCGACCATCGCCCGCTGGTCAGTATAATACAAAAAGACTTGAACGACATGACGCCTCGCTTCCAGTGCATTCTGCTCAAACTCCGGCGATACGACTTCCAGCTCGTATACAACCCGAGCAAAGACCTGATGATAGCCGACGCTCTGTCCAGGGCAGTCAACACCCCGTGTGACCCAGCGGGATTTGCCTGCCACGTTGACGCCCATGTGGCCTTCGTGGCCAGCTTGTCTTGGAACAGCTACACGAGGGCCATGTTGGTGTGGAGAAGTGCCGCCGACGGGACCGAGAGGCAGTGTACTGGCCCAGCATCAATGACGACATCGCCAACACAAGTGCTCAACTGCCCCACCTGTCAGCGGTTCCAGCCGGCCCAACCACGTAGACCCTACAGCCCCATGAGTTAGTCACGTCCCCTTGGTCCAAGGTCGGCATCGACCTGTTCCACGCGCTGGGCAGGGACTATGTTCTGATTGTAGACTATCTTTCAAACTACCCGGAGATGGTACGTTTGCACGACATCACATCGTCTGCAGTCATCCGTGCCTGTCAGGACACCTTGCTCGTCACAGCATCCCACTCACTGTGATGTCGGACAATGGCCCCTGCTTCTCAAGCATGGAATGGTCCAACTTTGCCAGGAGGTACAACTTTGTGCATGTGACATCCAGTCCCCTGTACCCCCAATCCAATGGCAAAGCGGAGAAGGGCGTCCACACAGTCAAACGGCTCCTCTGCAAGGCTGCCAATGCGGGATCCGACTTCTACCTCTCCCTGCTGGCCTATCGCTCGGCCCCACTGTCCACTGGCCTGTCGCCAGCCCAGCTGCTCATGGGTCGCACACTGAGGACAACGGTGCCGTCCATTCACGTCCCAGACCACGTTCCAGTCCTTCAACGAATGCAACTGTCTCGTGCACAGCACAAGGCGGCTCATGACTCCCGTGCAGCTGATCTCACTGCTCTGGCTCCAGATGACAACGTCCGCATCCATCTTCAGGATGGTGGCTGGTCTGCAGCTGCTGTGGTTCTTCGGCAGGTGGCTCCCCGCTCGTTCCTAGTTCATCTACCGGATGGTTCCATTCGGCGCAGTAATCGACGTGCCCATGTCTCGTTCTGCGCACGCTACGTGATCCTATTTAGAACATAGAACATTACAGCGCAGTACAGGCCCTTCGGCCCTCGATGTTGCGCCGACCTGTGAAACCACTCTAAAGCCCATCTACACTATTCCCTTATTATCCATATGTCTATCCAATGACCATTTGAATGCCCTTAGTGTTGGCGAGTCCACTACTGTTGCAGGCAGGGCATTCCACGTCCTTACTACTCTCTGAGTAAAGAACCTACCTCTGACATCTGTCCTATATCTATCTACCCTCAATTTAAAGCTATGTCCCCTCGTGCTAGACATCACCATCCGAGGAAAAAGGCTCTCACTGTCCACCCTATCCAATCCTCTGATCATCTTGTATGCCTCAATTAAGTCACCTCTTAACCTTCTTCTAACGAAAACAGCCTCAAGTCCCTCAGCCTTTCCTCATAAGATCTTCCCTCCATACCAGGCAACATTCTGATAAATGTTGTGTGACACACTGTTTTTTCTGTACCAGGCACCTTCCCATGTAAATAGCTTAGTTTTATGTACATAGTCCTGTAAATATTTTGCACACACGTAGTCAGGAACATTCACCACACACTATTTGTCACGCAGGCACATTTTTTAATATAAAAGGAGGGATGTCATAATATACACCAGTATATCATGGTGCAGACACACACTGATGGACACACAGTGGGACCAATCAACATACACAACACCGCAGCCAACCACCAGTGAGAGCACACGCACTATAAAGACAGGGGGCATCAGAGTTCCCGTTCATTCGAGTAGCAGCTGGCTAGGAGCAGAGCTCACAGCCTGCAACACAGGCATTCACCATGTGCTGAGTGAATCGACTGGTTAGGACAAGGCAAAGGTCTTTAGTTAAAGCTAGTATCGTATTTACCCACAGTTCAAGTATGTTTAAATAGTTAATCTTTTAATAAAATAATGTTGCACTACTTCAAGTGTTGGTGGCCTGTATGTGATCCAGAACACCCAACACATCACCCCCAGCATCCCGGAAGCTCTCAAACCAAATTTGTGTGCCTGTACAGAGGTGGGCTTTCAGCAGAGGGCTTTCGGCCCCACTCGGTGACACGGCAGAAGAGCCCCCCCCCCACACCCCGTCCTCGCCCCATGGGAGATCCCCTGACACAGGAGTGAGTTCCACTAGCACAATTTGCAGTGTACAGGACCCAGTTCTTCAACGGCTGAGAGCTGTGTTCATAATTGTTGGGGTTGAAACTAGAGGTCAGCGACCTGAAACATTAACTCTGTTCCTCTCTCGCATTCTACCTGTGTGTGTGGGGGTCTCACCCCCACCACCCAAAGATGTGCAGGGTAGATGGATTGGCCACGTTCAATCCATCGTAATTGGGAAAGATAATTGGGTATTTTAAATTTATTTTTTAAAAACTCAGTTTCTCTCTCCACAGATACGATCTGACCTGGGGAGTTATTATTACCAGCATTTTAATTTGCACTGGAGCCAAAACTGGGGTGCCCTAGGCAATCATTTGCCTGCTTTGAGTGTACAATGTTACAACTAATCCTGAGCATTATGTACCTGAATCTGGCAGGATACGGAGATCGCCCTCTTTGTAATCCTCCAGCAGCTGATACATATACAGAACAGGGTCCTTTTCATACGTGATATAATACCAAGTCGTCATAACGGGCGCACGTGCCAATACCATCCCTCGCCATTCGTTCTTCGATCCGTCATCCTTTTCAAACATGTGTTCGACCGCTTTCCCCACGATCAGCTCTGCCAGATCACCGTCCATTATTTTTGTTCGACCTGTTGGGAAAAACGGAACCACAAATCAATCCAGTTATGGAATCGTGCAGCACAGGAGACCTTCGGAGCTGCAGAGTTTGCGTGTGGTCATCTGAAGAGCAGTCCAGTCATCCCCGCTCCTCCGCCCTTTCTCCATAACCTTGCAACTCATTTCCCTCCTTCAAGTGTGTACCCAATGCCCTTTCGAAGGCTGCTATTGAATCTGTCAGCTCGTCAGGCAGCAATTTTCCATTCCTAACCACTGGTTGTGTAAAGAAAGGTCATGTCATCTCTCGTTCGGTGGCCAAATCACCTTAAATCTGTGTTCTCTGGCCATCGACTCTTCCGACATTGGAAATGGTTTCCAATTAATGTGCTACTCAGGTTAATAATGTGGGTTTTGCCAAACAATTTCAATTCCAGAAGTTGGCTTTTTTGGGCAGCTGCTGTATTGGAACCCACTGGAAGCAGGCACAAGTGGCCTTGTGGAAGCCAGGACACCAAACGTCAAGAGGCTATTTTGCACGTGGACCATCACAGCTGGGCACCGCCGTGTCCTTATTTGAGTCATGCCCGTTTTCTGAGAAACTGACTTGCTGTTTTTGAACCCAACTTAATCGCGAAAAACATTCTTTTGAAGTTCTTTTGTCTTATATGAAGCAGAGAATGGGTATAACTTATTGCTCACGTCTCAGCGAGTTTTGTAGATTGCTGACTTGCCAAGTCAAGGGCAAGCAGGGAAGAGCAGGAATGCTATTTCAGCCATAAATTTTACTTGCTCCAGCGTCTGCAATGTGAAGTATCATTGCAGAAAGCAGGAAAGATTTTGAAACATTATTGTTTTTGTAAATAAGGACAATAGCTTCTGAACTCCAGTAAATTCTGCTGCGTTTTCAGCTTGCATGTTGAACCAAATGGCCTGCTACGTGTTATTTGTCCATCTATCACAGGGAACTAGAGGAGATGAAGCATCTCATATTTCCATCAGCGACATAATGGATTTATTACGTAACCCGGCTTGCTAACCGTCATCCATTATGACACTAGAAATGCAAGCTGGCAGGTGGAAACTATCATCATCTTGTACTTAATACAGAGGACAGATAAATAAGGTTTCTTCAGAGTTCTTAAATCATAAAAGGTGTCCCTAGGGACGCATCAATATTTGCAGCAGTGATATCCATCTAAAGAAAAGGTGATTTCTATTTGGATTGCATTACCAAGATGGTCGTAAAATGTACCCCCCCCCCCCCACTGTTTAGCAAGTTAGCTATTCTTCGTCAGGTCAACTGTGGTGCCTTTGGCTTTATTCCGTGTACCAGTTCCGACGATTATGCAGTGTTCTGCTGCTAGAAAGTGCACTTACATGGATGTCGTAGACAGTATAAGCCTCGGTCGCCAGCACAGATAAAGTGACCAAATGGCCTGCGCCTGTGCTGTAGATCACATGAAATGAAATGAAAATGAAAATCGCTTATTGTCACAAGTAGGCTTCAATGAAGTTACTGTGAAAAGCCCCTAGTCGCCACATTCCAGCGCCTGTTCGGGGAGGCTGGTACAGGAATTGAACCGTGTTGCTGGCCTGCTTTAAAAGCCAGCGATTTAGCCCAGTGTGCTAAACCAGCCCCCACCCCTCCAATGCAGTTGATGTCCACTGCATATGCTCACCAGCCTTTTGAGCAGGATAATGGAGGAATTCTGATCTCTCAATGTCACACCTGGACCTGAACAATGGCCCTCAGAGGAGAGGGGAAGCGGCACAATTGGGGGGGGGGGGGGGGGGGGATAAATCGTCAGGAGGTAAAACAAACTAAAAAACTAAATGTCAGTGACTGAACACCCCATCACCATAGATAAACTCTTATTTAGTTCCAGTCTCTGCAACAGTACTCAAGGCTGTCATGACTCACATAAGCTCTGCAATCACGGAAAGCACGAAATGGAAGAGACCAACAGGTAATTCAATCCTATTTTAACAGGGAATGAAACATAGCGACTGTTTAAAAGTGTCAACCGTGACTCACTCGATGGTGATTTGTCATTGCACTCCCCATCCTTCTCCAGGATCACAGTAAGGCACAGCATCAGATATGTAAACGAGATCTTAAATTAAATCAACTGCCACAGTATATACAGATGGGACTTGTAAATTTCAGTTCAGATCGTACAGCATGGCTTTACACCACATTAATGCGAATCTTAAAAGCAAAGCAGTGAGGATTTGAAGGATGTTTTAATCTGCTAATGGAGATCACCAAGCTTTCTGATGTATTCAAAATGTCAACAGGGACTTTCCAACAATGGTGAACATTGAAAGAAACCTGTGCAAACTCACTTTGGGGTTTGGAGCACAGCTCTCTGGTACTACCTCTACCGCTCTCCTCTAAGGGGCAGCACGGTGGCACAGTGGTTAGCACTGCTGCCTCACAGCTCCAGGGTCCCAGGTTCAATTCCGGCTTCGGGTGGCATTCTACGTGGAGTTTGCACTTTCTCCCCGTGTCTGCGTGGGTTTCCTCCGGGTGCTCCGGTTTCCTCCCACAGTCCAAAGATGTGCAGGTTAGGTGGATTGGCCATCCTAAAATTGCCCCTTAGTTAGATGGGGTTCCTGGGATACGGGGATAGCGTGGAAGCCTGGGCTTAAATAGGGTGCTCTTTCCAAGGGTCGTTGCAGACTCGATGGGCCGAATAGCCTCCTTCTGCACTGTAAATTCTATGATTCTAAGATTCTCTTTAAGCTTTTGGTCACTTGTCCTAATATTGTTCCATCTGACTCGGTGTCAAGGTTCGTTTGCTAATGCTCCTGTAAAACACCTCAGGATATTGTCCCACATTGAAGGAGCTCTATAAAAGCAGGTTGATGTTGTTGTTGTGGACTTTGAGGAATTTTATTTAACTTTACAAATCTTTTGAACCTATATGGGGAGAGAGTTCTCGAAGCTGTTTGGGTTTAATTGCAAATGCACGCACACAGCACAAGTACAGAAAACAGGAGGCCAGCGATGAATGACTTACCACTTTTATCGGGCAGAATTTCAAGACCCGAAACTCTTTCATCTTTGAAAAGTTCGATCCCGTACACGCAGTCAAATTCATCGTACTTGACCAAGAAGAGTGAGGGGTTAACTGGCAGCTGGTCCAGCACTGTCCCCTTCCACTGCGTAACCACTCCAGTCTTCTCCCTCCATCCATGCTGCACTTTACTGCCAATAATACTGCGCTGTTTATAGGCAACTGGGTCACTTGAATCTGCTTTGGTACGCTTCCTTGAAGTTAAAACACAAGAACAATATTAATTTTGATTGGTTCCATTTCAGTGCACCTTCCTTAGCAATTTCTCAGACCGAGCACAATTGAACAATCATGTAAAGCTACTTGAAGCACTTTCACTGTATAGATAATGGCATGTGAGAGTGCCTTTAAGAAATGGGTGTTTATCAAATAGCTGCAGTGATGTCAGTGTGTGGGTGGAGTTGGGCTCTGCTTTTACTTTTGTTTTGTGCTGAAAAGCTACTTTGTGGCTCTGTTTAATTCCGCTTTGAGTTGGAGAGCTGCAGTCAAAGCAAGCAGATGTATACTGACATCTCTCTACAAGCTCTCTATGAGCTGTCTTCAGCTCATTTGATGATTTCAAAGTAATACCTGTTTCTGTAGAGAATTCAAACCTACTGTCTTTGTTAAAAAATGTTTTGGCTGATGGATGTTGTTAGGAAAGTTACTAAGGGTTACCTACAGAATACTGTATTTGGGAAAGTATCAGTGTTTGTAGTTGATAAGATGTTTACTGTATGTTTATAAAGTGTTAACTGAATTCATAGAATAAACATTGTTTTTGTTTAAAAATACTTTTAGATCTCTGTTGCATCACATCTGTAAAGTGGGCCCTTGTGCTCCCCGTAACCAAAATCTATTAAAAGTTGTGGGTCAGGTGAACTCCATGATATAGTTTGGAGTTTTCTAAACCCTGGCCCTTAACAATAACAGGACCCAACTTCATTACCAACCCTACTGGTTTTAGGAGTCTTGCATCTTACATAGAATTTGCACCATAGAAATTGGCCACCTCTGCTCAACAAGAGCCTCCTCCACCTTACGCTGTTATATTATTCTTTCTCTCCCATGTGCTCATCTTGCCATTCATCACAACTACTCCTTGCGTTTCTAACTATTCCCTTGAGCGAAGACGTTTTGCCTTAATTCCTTACTGGACCTATTAGTGACTATCCTATGTTTAAGGCCTCTCATTTTGGAGGTATCCACAGTGGAAAGACTGGGTAACACTCGGTGAATTGCTTCTGTGGAGGACCAGCACAAGTATGACAGGCTGAAAGGCCTCTTATGTGCTGTAACCATTCAATGTTTCTATGCTTTTAAGATCCTACGTGTGCTGATCTTTAATGTGCACATCCCAGCCAAAAGAAGGCACCTCCAAGAGTGCAGCTCAGTACCACACTGGATTTGTTGTCCTGATTTTCATGCTCAAATCGCAGGAGTGGGACTTGAACCTCCAGCATCTGACAAAGAGGGGAGAGATCTACCCACTGACTATAGGCTGCTTTCCCCTTTTGAGGGGAAGAGCTGACTGGTGGTGATTTAGCCCAAGGATCACCACATTTTCTGACTGGCAGGATGTGATTTGTGCTCAACCTTTTACAATATATATTAATGACTTAGATGAGGGGAGCAAAGCTATGGCAACTAAATTTGCAGATGATGCAAAGATAGGTCGGAAAGTATGTTGTGAAGAGGTCATAAGGAAGCTACAGGCGGTTTTGGTACGGTAAAGTTCACATAATCCCAGATGACCATAGGCTGCTTTCCCCTTTCAGTGGGAGAGCTAACTGGTGGCGATTTAACCTGAGGGCCACCACACCTCGGGCAAGGGACAAGGTTGAAGGTGGGGCCTTCATGAATTGAACCCATGCTGCTGGCCTTGCTCTGCATCATAAACCAGCTAAATGGATATGGATAGTGTGGCGATATGCATCACTGTATATACACATGGGCTATGTAAATACACTACAACTAAGTAAACACTAGAGGGAGAAGCATCACACCCACCACATGGCTTGGAGCAGACTGGTTAGTTAGACTGAGTTACTATAGCAAGATTAGCAGGAGTGTCAAACTCATAGAGAACTTTGCTAATGGTTCAATAAATCACATTGAACTTACTTCAAAGTCTGGAGTATCTTTTGGTCAAAGCTGCATCGAGTTGCAGCCTGTGTTATCCCAGAGTACGTAACACATCAGATGGATTGAGTGAATGGCAATAATCTGGAGTATAATGCTGCAAAATGTGAAGTTGTTCACTTTGGCAGGAAGGGGAAAAAAAGCAGAGTATTGCTTACGGGGAATGGCTGTAAAATTGTAAGTTACAGAGGGATCTGGGCGCTCTAGTGCATGAAATGCAGAAAGTTAGTATGCAGATACTGCAAGTAATTATGGCAGCTAATGCAATTCTATCCTTTATTATGAGAGGAATTGAAAATAAAAGTAAGGATGTTATGCTTAACTTATACGGGATATTGGTGAGACCGCAGATCGAATAGTGTGCGCCGTTTTGGTCTCCTTATTTAAGGCAGGATGTAAATGTGTTGAAGGCGGTTCAGAGGAGGTTTACTAGATTGATACCTGGAATGAGCTTATGAGGGACGGTTGAACAAACTGGGCTTGTTTCCACTAGAGTTTAGATTAGTGAGGGACAACTTGATTGACATAAAAGAGTGAGGGGGTGATTTGATTGAAATATGCAAGCTCCTGAACATCTTGACAAGGTGGACGTGGAAAGGATGTTTCCTCTTGTGGGCGAGTCCAGAACTAGGGGGCACCAATTTAAAATTAGGGGTTGCGTTCTTAGGACAGAGACGAGGAGAATTTCTTTCTCTCCCAACTTTGGAACACTTTGCCTCAGAAAGCAGTGGAGGCGGGGTCATTGAATATTTTTGATGCCGAGGTACGAGGTAGATAGTCAAGGGAATCAAAGGTCATCGGGGATAGGTGGGAATGTGGAATTCGAAACAGAAACAGATCAGCCATGATCTTAATGAATGGTGGAGCAGGCTCGAGGGGCCGAATTGCCTCCTTCTGCTCCTGTTTCACTTGCTCGAATAGACGTAAATGGAATGTCCAAAACCAATGTTTATATCGACACATTAGGTGCTTCAGCACCACTTTGCAATCCTGAATACTTCAGCATGTATCTCGTTGGGTAGTTTCATCTTTGCATGTTTCTTCTTTGATGAGCTTCGATCTATCTTCAGAGACAGGTAGGTTTTCTTCAATAAGGGTTGCTTGAGCTTCAATGATCTGTACGATGTCTGTCATCCATGGACCATCAGTTGCACACGATAGTGCATCAGCTACAACTATCTCCTTTCCCGGCATGTAGACTAGCTCAAGATCCCCCGTGTCTGTTCAAAGCAGATACTACTGATCCAAGCCCATTTACTCCATCTGCTGGAGGGTGACCACTATGCGTCTTTACTTTGTCAAGACTATTCCATTGCTCTCAGACTGCGTGCAGTCAAATAATTGGGTGCGCGGGCATCGTGTAAATACTATGATGGGACTCACCGAATGTTGAAGATCCGCAACCAAAGGCTATTTTGGCGAAAGAGAACTGCTTGTGTGTGTGCGCGCACGCGTGTGTGTGTGTGGGGGGGGGGGGGGGGTGGCAAAGGTAAGGGGGGGGGGGGGGGGGGTAATGTTGGATTTCTGGCTGCAATTTCAAAATAAGTGAAGCCCAGTCCTCAATAGCAATGAAGTAGTCTGGGGGTAAGACACAGCCAAGGAGGTAAATGAGGAACTAAATCAGTAGACAGAGCCGTGACCTCAAAAGTTGCAATGCTGAAGACCTGGAATCATACAGACAACTCCATGCTTGGTTCTAGAGTTCTGTAATTTAGGAAGGGACATAGGAGCAAAGTAAGCCATTAAGCCCCTCGAGTCTGCTCCGATGTTCTACTCGATCATGACAGGTCATCTACCTTAATGCAACTTTCCCACGTTATCTCCCTATCCCTTGATGTCGTTCGTATCTAGAAATCTATCGATTTCCATCTTGGAACACACCCAAACACTTATCCGTCCTAAATGGCCTGCCCCCAATTTGAGACAGTATCCCCTTGCTCTAGATCCCTCAGCCAGGGGAAACATTCTTTCTGAATCTACTGTGTCAAGCCCTTTAAGAAGTTTGCTTATTCCAATGAAGATCGCCCATCATTCTTCTAATCTTGAGAGACCACAGGCCCACTCTCCTCAATCTATCCTCATGGATCGAACGAACTAGCCGGCCGAATTTCCGCTGCTCTCACTCTATGGCAAGTATATCCTCAATTAGGCCAGGGGGCCATAACTACACACCATACTCCCAAGTGCTGTCTAACCACGGTTCCACACAATTGAAGCTGGACATCTTAGTAAACGAGTTGAAAGGCATGTCAAATTTAAAAACGACAAAAAGCCTGGCTCAAGAGCCAGTATGCCATTTGACTGAAGATGAACATTGAACATACAGTGCGGAAGGAGGCATTCGGGCCATCGACTCTGCACCGGGTACCCACCTAAGCCCTCACTTCCACCCTATCCCCATAACCCAATAACCCCACCTTACTTTTTTGGACACTAAGGGCAATTTATCAAGGCCAATTCACCTAACCTGCATGTCTTTGGACTGTGGGAGAAAACCGGAGCACCCGGAGGAAACCCACGCAGACATGGAGAGAACGTGCAGACTCTGCACAGACAGTGACCCAGCGGGGAATCGAACCTGGGACCCTGGCACTGTGAAGCCACTGTGCTAGCCACTGTGCTATGGCCAGGCGCAGTTTTGAATCGCCTGCCAATTCAAGTGCCTGACCTTGAACCCGACGCTGCGCAAGCTTCCCATAATGGCACAGCCAATATTAGGAACGCGAGAAGGGAAAGTGTTTTCTAGCCACAAACCAAGACGCTAACATATTTGTCAAACCAAAAGTTAAATACACGACAGCGTGTTTTTTTTTTTTACATTGCTTTAAAATGGAAACATTTTTTGGGTGTAGCAACCACAGGAAAATAAAAGGAGATCCTTGAGTTCACGGAACTCATTACTGGGCCTCAGCCAACAAGCAGCTAACACCACAGAAAACAAAACGCAGACCAGTCTTGGGAACTGGCTTCTGTCAGTACTTAGCAACTGTATCCATAGTAGCAGGGTTGCCAGGGCTTAAGTCACTGGATGCAATACCAAAGGATGTTACCATGGGACTCCCATCTCCTAATTACAATTTGATTTCATATTATGCAAAGTTTCCCTTGGGCTAGGGATTGCTTCAAGTTGTCACCATGTCCAAGACTCAGTGGTTGGCACTCTCATCATTTTGAGTCAGCAGGCTGTGCAGTCAAGACCCACAACAGAGACCTGA
This sequence comes from Scyliorhinus torazame, assembly GCF_047496885.1. NCBI lineage: Eukaryota > Metazoa > Chordata > Chondrichthyes > Carcharhiniformes > Scyliorhinidae > Scyliorhinus > Scyliorhinus torazame. Next base: position 13,219,117 of record NC_092724.1, on the reverse strand, counting down.
ACATTAAATAATCCAGCTGATGCCCCCACTGCAGCACTGATGGAGTGTGCACTGTCAGGGGCATTATCATTTGAAAATTGAGGTACCCGCAATAATGACGCTTAGAGATTAAACTGTAAAGAAGGCTTTATTAGACTAATAACTATGCTAGAGCTAGAGACGAGAGCTGACTGTTACACAGATCATGAGGCAGCCCTTTATGTATGGCTCCCAGATGGGCGGAGCCAGAGGCGGAGTCCCCAGGGTTCCAAGCCCGGTCTTAAAGGGGACGTCACCTTACATGATGATAAGGCAGTAACCGTTCATCACAAAAATGAAACCTCTGCCCACTTGGGGGGCTGTTAAAGGTATCTGCGGTACCATTTTAGAGAGCAGGAGAGTTCGTTCCCCCATCACCACCATATAAAACACTCATTAGGCCACAACTAGAGTACTGTGTGCAGTTCTGGTCGTCGCACTACAGGAATTATTAGAGGAATGCATTAGAAAGGGAGCAGAGGAGATACACCGGGATGTTGCCTGGGCTGGAGCGATTCAACTATGAAGAGAGGCCGGTTAGGCCGGGGTTGTTTTCCTTAGGGCAGAGAAGACTGAGCAGGACCCTGATCAGGATGTACAAAATTATGAAGGACATAGATAGGTTGGAAAGGAAGGAGCTTTCCCCCCTTAGTAGAGAGGCCAATAACCAGGGGGCATAGATTTACAATAAGGGGCAGGATATTTAGAGGGGATTTGAGGAAAAGCCTTTTCACCCAGAGGGGGGTGGGAATCTGGAACTCGCTGCCTGAAAGGGTGGCAGAGGCGAGAACCCTTGCAACATTTAAGAAACACTTGTAACCCCACAGCATACAGGGCTACGGATCAAGTGCTTGAAAATGGGAACAGAATAGGTGCTTGATGGCCATGCAAATACAATGTGCCGAGGGGCCTCTTATTGTGCTGTAAAACTCTATGACTTCCTCATCACCCTACCCCCTCCCTCTCTCTCGCTATAATTTCCAGCTTTTCTTAGTTTCGGTGCTTTGGACTTACAAGTCTTTTTTTCTTCCTGTTCCAAAAGAGCATTGGGCACTCATCCCTGACCTTTTGCACTGAGGTTATTCATACTGGAATAAAAACAGAAAATGTTGGAAATACTCAGCAGGTCAGACAGCATCTGTAAAGAGAGAGAGAGAAACAGAGTTATCGTTTCAGGCCAATGACAGTTCTGGTAAACGGTCATCAATCTGAAATGTTAACTCAGCTTCTCAGTTTAAAGGTACTGCCATTGCCGTCTCCTACAAGAGAGGCTCTAATCATCGTCCCTTGACGTTCAATGGCATTACCATCGCTGAATTCCCCACAATCAACATCCTGGGGGTTACCATTGATCAGAAAGTGAACTGGACTAGCCATATTAATACTGTGGTTACCAGGGAAGGTCAAAGGCTAGGTATCCTTCGGTGAGTAACTCAACTCCTGACCCCCCTCAAAGCGTGTCAACCATCTACAAGGCACAAGTCAGGAGTGTAATGGAATACTCTCCACTTGCCTGGATGAGTGCAGCTCCACCAACACTCAAGAAGCTCGACACAATCCAGTAACCAGACAAAGTAAGCCACTTGATTGCTCCTCCTTCCACAAACATTCAAACCCTCCACCACTGACGAACAGAGGCAGCCGTGTGCACCATCTACAAGATGCACTGCAGTAACTCACCAACGTTCCTCAGACAGCACCTTCCCAACCCACGGCCACTACCATCTAGAAGGACAAGAGCAGCAGATACCTGGGAACCCCACCACCTGGAGGTTTCCTCGAAGTCACTCAGCACCTTGACTTGGGAATATATCGCCGCTCCTTCACTGTCACTGGGGCAACATCCTGGAACTCCCTCCCTAACAGCACAGTGTGTGTACCTACACCTCAGGATTTGCAGTGGTTCAAGAAGGCAACTCACCACCACCTTCTGAACGGCAACTCGGGATGGTTAATAAATGCCAGCTTAACCAGCGACGCCCACAGCCCGTAAATGAATATAAGAATAACATTTCCAATGTTTTCCATTTCTATTTCAAATTTTCAGCATTTTGCTTTTGGGTTAATCATGCTGGAGACTCTGGTGTGCAAAAGTTCCAAAATGTAAATGTACAAGATCAGCGCTCCCCCACAGGAGAAGTAACTTTTTAACTTGGGAGCCTCCTAAGCAACGATAATATTTTTCATTCCACCATTGGCAGCTGTGCCTTCAGCTCCTGAGGCCTGAAAACACTGGAATTTTCTTCATAAATCTTTCCACTATTATGATCCCAGATCAGAGCCCAACAGTGGCTAGAATACAGGACCGAACCCCCAAGCATGGTAGCACAGTGGTTAGCACTGTTGCTCCACAGTGCCAGGGTCCCAGGTTCGATTCCCGGCTTGGGTCACTGTCTGTGTGGAGTCTGCACGTTCTCCCTGTATCTGCGTGGGTTTCCTCCGGGTCCTCCGGTTTCCTCCCACAAATCCCAAAAGACGGTTTGAATTTTGAATTCTCTTCCGTGTACCCGAACAGGCGCCCGAGCGTGGCGACGAGGGGATTTTCACAGTAACTTCATTGCAATGTTAATGTAAGCCTACCCGCCCAGACACTGTCTGTGTGGAGCCTGCACGTTCTCCCCGTGTCTGTGTGGGTTTCCTCCGGGTGCTCCGGTTTCCTCCCACAGTCCAAAGATGTGCAGGATAGGTGGATTGGCCGTGATAAATTGCCCTTAATGTCCAATAAAGGTTGGGTGGAGTTACTGGGTTATGGGGATAAGGTGTAGGTATGGGCTTGGGTAGGATGCTCTTTCCAAGGGCCGGTGCAGACTCGATGGGCCGAATGGACTCCTTCTGCACTGTAAATTCTATGATCTAAAAATAAAAATTATTATTAGTTAATTTTATAAGACTGTGCGATTCGCTCCAGGAGTGACTGCACAAAGAAATAAGGCTTCGTAGTTTTAAAACAAAACTTTCTTATGAGTAAAACTCTTTAACCACATACCTCAAAAGAACTGCTTACATTTACCCCTTAAACACCACTATTCAACTCCCCATTGAACAACAAGAAAAAAAAACATACAGCTCTCAATCCATCTTAAAACCAGCATGGTATAGAATAATACTTGCTTCACAGAACAGATTAGAACCCCTGCGGACTCTGGCGAGATGTCACCAAAAGGCTGCTTCACCTGACATGTTGCAGCTTCTTCCTTGTCCTCAGACAAGACTGCTCTGCTTTAATAACTACCCCAACTATAACTATCCTGCTCTTTTTATCACTATCCTATTGGGAGAGAAAGTGTAGACTCAGTGTCAGGCAGATCAGACTTCAACTCTTTTCCAAACTTTGTCAAAATGTCTCTGAATCTCTTCGCTTCACCTAGCAATGACATCCCCCCCCCCCCCCCCCTACCCCAAGCTGAAAGACAAATTAACTTTCCAGACTAAAAGGACATTAATTCCCCAGGGACTTTCCCCCCAGTCAAACCACAGTGCATTAGCCCAGACTGAAAAACAAGTTTGTCTGGTCAATTTCACCTCTGGCTCCTAAAAGCTCCCAGGCCTTCACAGAACTTAATCATTTTTAGAAACATGACCGCTGCAGTCAAACACACACTATAACCCCAGGCTTTTAACCCTGAAATTGCACCAATACTTGGAATCCCATATTCCTCAAATTCTCCATCATCACACCACCTCTCTCATTTCAAGATGCTCCTCAATACTTGTTTGACCAAGCTGGAGGCCGTCTGTCCTGGCTTTCTCCCCATTTGGCACAGGGTCAAAATGTTATTTGACAGCCGCTCCTGTGACGCGTATTGGGGCTTCGTAATATGGCGAAGGCTCTACACAAAGGCCAAGTTGCTGTCGAGTGCGGGTTTATCGAGTCACGCTTCTACACCAGGCAGGATGAAGGATGACCAGTGGTTGACAACACATCTCTGCAGTGAGCCAAATTTGTGCTGGAGTAACAGCCCAGCGTCAAATTGCACACAGGTGCATTCAAAGCCTGTAGAGCCCCCCCCCCCCCCCCCAAAAAAAAAACAGTGCGCCTTTTACAATTAAACTATCTTCTTAAAAACCCAGCTGTACCAAATGTCGGCTGCAGATTCCTAGCATTATGAAGCTGGACCACAAACCACCCCCCCCCCCCAGGAATTCATTTCATTTCACTTCAGCATGACAAGCAACAGAGTCTGAAATTAAATACAGGAGGTGGAAAACATCAGCAGGGTGGAAATATAAACTTCCAGACGGCAGTCTCAGAGCAACTGCTCCGGACAGCACAACAGCTGCAGTTTTAAGCCAGTGCGAAATTAATAGGAGTCGGAAATTCAGAATGCCAGAGGAGCTAAAACCATGGATCATTCCGCCGTCTATTCTCCCACTGCCATTACGGCTGGCAGGAGAAAAGATGCTTAAAATAGCTAGGTTGGGCAGGGACAGAAGGGAAAGAACCAAGGGGAGTTCTCCAGTCTGAAACGGTCCTCATCCAACGTGCAAATACATTTCAATAGGTGGTCACTGGAATAATCAGCAGCAGCAGGAAACCAGCATGACATTTTCCTCTGGGGAACCCATAATCAGCTATAGTGTCCACACGTCACATGGCTGAAACCCGACAATTAAGCAAAACCCAAGGATTAAACCTGGGACTTCCCGAATGACGTTAAATGATTATTGCAGCACCATGCCATTTAACCTCAATGAATCTCAACAGCCGTGTTACATGCACCGGTGTAATTATATCGCAGCACAATTAAACCTGGTCGATCATCAATTTTTAAAATCCGGTCTCATCCTTGTGCAGTGCCTTGGGACGTTTGACTACCATATAAATGCAAGTTGGTGTTGTTGCATTTTGCCAGGACAAGCAAAAGAATCAAATTTGGAAGCGAGGGGCATCGTGGAGGAGGAGGATGGGATGGGATGCAGATTTTAACTGACAAGACATTAGGGTAATCAAACAAGAAAATTGGGCTGCTGGAGTTGGCAGGATTTAGTGCAGTGACTCCCAACCTGTGGTCTGCGGACCACTGGTGGCTCGTGCCAGTACTGCAGGTGATTCACGGGGAAAAGAAATACAGGGGGAATACAATTTGTTGTAACACTCAGATGTATCATAATCAACATTACATTACGACTCACAATGTAATTTGCTTCACAAACATCCTTGTCTAATATAACGTGCAATGTATTTGTGAGTGTGCATCATAAACTATTAGAAACAGCTGCGTTTTTTTTTCCTTTTACTTTTTAAAATAAATTTAGAGTACCCAATTATGTTTCTCCAATTAAGGTGCAATTTAGCGTGGCCAATCCACCTACCCTGCACATCTTTGGGTTGTGGGGGGTGAAACCCACGCAGACACGGGGAGAATGTGCAAACTCAACACGGAACAGTGACCCAGGGCCGGGATTCGAACCCGGGTCCTCAGCGCCGCAGTCCCAGTGGTAACCACTGCAACAGCTGCGTTTTTAATACCCGTCGATATATCCCGCCAGCCGTCGGCTACGGAAAAAAATAATGTTTAAAACGGCCTGCGTACTTTGTGGTCCGCAAAAGCTTTTGCTGACGACCTATGGTCTGCATAAAGGAAAAGGTTGGGAACCGTTTTAGTGCAAAGTCTCTGCTCAGATCCTCCCTGCGAGAGAGCTGTGAAATGACTGGAATGCAAAGCAAAACAACCAAAGTGTCACTAAGGCGGAGCTGGGAAAGAAATCCCGCTTGCAGGCTTGCCCCGGGGCAAGTGAGAAAGCAAGCCACACCTATAATGTGAATTAAAGGCTTGCTTTTGTATCGCCCACACAACCCCTCCCTCACCGAAAACTACAAGTTCTATTCTAATGGTGGTTAGCACTGTTGCTTCACAGCGCCAGGGTCCCAGGTTCAATTCCCGGCTTGAGTCACTGTCTGTGTGGAGTCTGCACGTTCTCCCCGTGCCTGCGCGGGTTTCCTCCGGGTGCTCCTGTTTCCTCCCAAAAGTCCCGAAGGATGTGCTTGTTAAGTGAATTGGGCATTCGGAATTCTGAAAAATGTGGCGACTAGGGGATTTTCACAGTAACTTCATTGCAGTGTTAATGTAAGCCTACTTGTGATAGTAATAAAGATTATTCTTATAATTAATGGCTTACTACACCAGTTCCTTTTCCAGCTCGTCCCACTGCTGTCAGGGTTGTTAGCTGCCCGCTTGTAACCAAAGCAGTGTGATTTTTTTTTTCAGTGCGTAACCCAGAAAGCCCTGGGTAAAATACCTCAGAAGCCGGATATCCGGAATATAAAGCAGCCTTGGCTCAGTGATAACTTGGGCTTCGAGTGGTAAATAGGCGGGTTCCAAATCTTACTTCGAGAGGGAGATGCACCACGGGGAATGCTACCTTTTGGATGAGGTGTCAAGCGGAGGACCTGTCAGCCCACTCAGCTGGATGCAGAAGATCCCATGAAACCACTTCAAAGCAGCGGTGCTCTCCCTGGACAATATTTGCCACCACCCCTCAGCCGACATCAATAGAACAGAATCTGATCATTATCTCAGTGTGGGACTACACTGCGGGGAAATTGGCTGCTGTGCTTTTTACGGTGCTTACGATGTAAATAAACTTTACTGGTTTGCTGGGGGGTTGCAAAAGGCACGTCTGTTTTTTCCTTAAAAGATACCAGATGCCCAAATTTTGAAACTAGAGACCCAGTTTTCCACTTCTGTTACAAATTAAAGGGTTGTATTTATGTAGAACCTATCATATTGCAAGTCTCAAGTGCTTCGCACACAATGACTTACTGTGATGTGAGGAGATTTATTATATCGCCAATTGTCATGGCCGTTTGCACAAAGCACAACATGAGAATTGAAAGATGTCAAAAATGAATATCTCGTAAGCAATAAAAATGGCGAAGGTACTCGGGTCAGGCAGCAACCGCCGAGAAAGGAACAGAGTTAACGGTTCAGGTCGATGGTCCGTCATTGGAACGAGTAAAGGTATTTTAGCAAGTACAGAGGCAGGGAAAAAGGAGACGGGTGAAGAAAAGAAAAGGGGAGTGCTTGTGAAATGGTAGAAGGCAGGAGAGGTTAAATGACAAATGGGCTCATCGAATGGTAGAATTTACAGTGCAGAAGAAGCCATTCGGCCCATCGAGTCGGCCCCGGCCCTTGGAAGGGCATCCTGCCTAAGCCCACACCTCCACCCTTTCCCCTAACCCAGTAACCCCAACTAACCTCTTTTGGACACTAAGGGTCAATTTAACGTGGCCAATTCACCTAACCTGCACATCTTTGGGCTGTGGGAGGAAACCGGAGCACCCGGAGGAAACCCACGCACACACGGGGAGAAAGTGTAGACTCTGCACAGACAGTGACCCAAGCCGGGAATCGAATCTGGGACCCTGGTGCTATGAAGCAACTGTGCTAGCCACTGTGCTATCATACTGCCCCAATGATGGCGGAAGGCAAAATGGGAAGGTAATTGTCATGATATGCAAACATGCAACCAATGAATACTCAGAATAGGACACAACCAATGGGCAGTCAGGACACTCAGAGGTGGCATCACCACAAGGGGGCAAAATATAAACACTATAAAAGGGATGAGGCACTCACACCCTGCCTCTTACCACAGACAGACATCTAGAGAGTTAGACAGGGTTCACACCCCAGCACGTGGCTTCGAGCAAGCTGGTACAATTAGACTGAGTTACTACAGTTAGATAAGCAGAGAGTCGAACTCTTTGAGAACTGTGTTAATCGTTCAATAAACACGTTGAACTCATTTCAGAGTCTGGAGCATCCTTTAGTTAAGACTGCATCAAGTAGCAGCCTGTGTTATCCGAAGCAGCATAACACGACAGTAATGAGGCAAATAAGGAAACAAAATGAGTCTAGCTCCAACTAACTGTAGAATCATTACCAGCTGCTATTGGCTGGAAGAAATGGGAGAATGATTATGATGTGAATTTGATGAACTGAGTGCTGGTTTTGGAAGGCTAGAAAATGCCTAATGAGGTTCTGCTGCTCTGAGGAAGGTTCGTCAACCTGAAGTGTAACAGTGTTTGGGTCTCCACAGGTGCTGACTGAGCTGCTGAGTATTTCCAGCATTTTATGGGTTTAAATTCAGAATCTGGGGGATTTTGCTTTTGGTATAAAAGCAAATCAAGACAGCCTTGGAAAAAAAACCCCAAGGGATGCTTCAGATGATTGCACCTCCACCCTCTGGTGGCGACATGTGGGAGGAGGTCGCACATTCTAGCTCCCGCAAGCGTTCTGGGATTTTGGTCCTCTCCACCGGTTTTTGGTGGGAAAATCTTCAGAATATTTGTGCCTGGGTGTCATAATATTCACGCATGTATATAATGAAGTGCAGACAGGCAGGGATTGACACACAGGATGACCAGTAAGCACACAGCACAGTGCAGCCAATCACCAGACAGGACACCGCCACTATAAAGTCAGAGGGCACTAGGTCTCCCGCTCTCTCGGGACCCAGCCACTGAGACAGTCAGAGTCCACGAGCTAGCACAGTGCAAACACCATGCGGTAGCTAGTAAGTCTGGTCAGGCTAGTACAAGGTCTCCAGTCAATTCAGTATAGTGTCGACCCACAGCTGAATATGTATATTAGTTCTATCGTTCAATAAAATGATGTTGGATCTTCTACAGTGTTAGAGGTCTGTTCCTCGCTTCGCTGCATCAAGTGCAGTCCACACCGAACCAACCTGCCTAACACATCATGGTACCACGGAGTGATACTGAAAATTGACGGACCTAGCTCGAGTGAATCAGCATTGACCAGCAAGCAGCCATCCGGTGACATGGAAAACATCCAGCCTCCTCCGCAGCTCCGCATCTCCGGCAACCTCGGCGCAAATTGTGAGCTCTTCAAGCAAACATTCCTCTGGTACATCGAGGCCTCCAATCTCAAAGCAGCATCGGATGCCAGGAAGATTGCGCTATTTCTCTCCACCGCGGGGGACCACGCCATCCACATCTACAACTCCCTCATGTTCGTTGACGACGAAGAAAAAACAAAATTCAAAACAGTCCTGCTGAAGTTTGACAGCCACTGCGACATTGAGGTGAATGAAAGCTTTGAACGGTACTTTTTCCAGCAGAGGCTTCAGGGTAAGAATGAACCTTTCCAGTCCTTCGTCACCCATCTCCGCATCCTAGCGCAGTCACGTAACTATGACTCGACGGCTGATTCCATGATCCGGGATCAGATCGTTTTCGGAGTCCACTCGGACTCCCTTCGGCAGCAGCTCCTGAAAGTTGACCCTCTCTGTCGCTATCGAGACTTGCGTTGTCCATGAGCATGCCAAGAATCATTACTCTCACATCAGGGTGGCAGAAACTGCGAAGCTGGCCTCCCATGAGGCGGAATGGGTGCAGGCCATTGCACAAATGCAGGGCCTGAGCATCGAGGAGAGTGGCCGTTTCGTGCACTTTTCCCGGGTCCCTGCGCATGTGCGCCATGACCGAGTGGACGACGAGCCCGACAACCTGACTGCGCAGGTGCGTACGTCCACCGACCGCACTGCGCATGGGCGCACGGAGCGCGCTGACGTCGGCGTCATGACATGTCCGAATTGTGGCTCCTCCCACTTAAAGCGGCAATGTCCGGCAAAAGGACGCCAGTGCCTACAGTGTGGCAAGCTTGGCCACTACGCAGCCCTTTGCAGATCTGCTCTACCGCTCAGCAGCCAGCGATCCCAGCTGCAGCGCAGAAGTGTCCGCTCAATACAACAAGGCATGCCAGATTACGATCCTGACAGCCCAATGGACCCTGATGCTGAGTGCCTTAAGTCCCCATACCAGGTGGGCATCATAACTATACATGTACTGCCTTCCACCACACCTACGCAACGCCTCTCGATCCTCAGTGTGGATCCCGATGACGAGTGGTCTGCTGTCCTCACAGTGAACAAGGCTCACATCCAGTTCAGACTGGACACCAGCGCATCGGCGAACCTCATCTCGAAATCCGACCGCGACACCATCTGCGCCAGACCAAGCATTCTTCCACCGGCCTGCCAGCTCCTTGACTACAATGACAACACCATCGCTGCCAGTGGCTCTTGTCAACTGGGGGTATCCAATAAGGCGATCAAGGCGATGCTGCGGTTTGAAATCGTCCGGCATGACAGAGCATCTCTGCTCGGTGCTCGTGCCTGCAAGCTCTTGAACCTTGTTCAACGCGTCCACACCATGTCATCATCACCGGCGACGGCCTCGCCCGATGGAAACTTGCAAGCCGCCATTGATCACAGCATCATGCAGTACCACAGCGTGTTCGACGGAATGGGCACGCTTCCATACCGATACAAAATCCTGCTCAAGCCGAATGCCACCCCTGTAATTCATGCACCTCGCCGGGTGCCGGTGCCCCTCAAGGATCGTCTGAAGAAGCAATTACAGGACCTCCAAGACCATGGCATCATATCAAAGGTTACAGAGCCCACAGACTGAGTCAGCTCCATGATCTGTGTCATGAAGCCGTCAGGGGAGCTTCGCATTTGCATTAACCCTAAGGATCTGAACCGAAACATCATGAAGGAGCATTACCCGATACCAAAACGAGAAGAGTTGACCAGTGAGATAGCTCATGCCAAATTCTTCACTAAGCTCGATGCCTCCAAGGGTTTTTGGCAAATACAACTGGACGCGTCCAGTCGCAAGTTGTGCACGTTCAACGCCCCGTTTGGTCATTACTGCTACAACTGGATGCCTTTTGGCATCACATCTGCCTCCGAAGTATTTCATCGCATCATGGAACAGATGATGGAGGGCATCGCGGGGGTGCAAGTGTACGTTGACGATGTCATTATCTGGTCCACAATGCCCCAGGAACACATCGTTCGCCTCAAGAAGGTATTCCAGAGAATTCATGAACATGGTCTTCAGCGCAACAGGGCCAAGTGCTCATTTGGTCAATCGGAGATCAAATTCCTAGGTGACCAATCTCGCAGCAGGGCGTACGGCCAGACGGTCTCGGCGATCAACGCCATGAAGACCCCGGAGGACAAAAAGGCGATCCTCCGCTTTCTCGGAATGGTCAACTTCCTCGGGAAATTCATTCCCAATATGGCATCCCACACCACGGCCCTCCGCCATCTCGTCAAAAAGTCGATGGAATTCCAGTGGCTGCCCACTCAAGAAGAGGAATGGCGCGAGCTGAAAGCAAAACTCACGACAGCCCCAGTCCTAGCGTTCTTCGACCCAACCAAGGAAACCAAGCTATCAACTGATGCAAGGCAGGATGGCATTGGGGCGGTGCTCCTTCAGCGGGATGACTCCGCGTCCTGGGCTCCAGTGGCGTATGCCTCCAGGGCCATGACGCCCACTGAGCAACGGTACGCTCAGATTGAGAAGGAGTGTCTGGGCCTCCTGACAGGGATAGTCAAGTTCCACGACTATGTTTATGGCCTGCCGAAATTCACGGTAGAGACGGACCACAGGCCTCTAGTCCACATAATCCAGAAGGATTTAAGCGACATGACATCTCGGTTACAGCGTATTCTTCTAAAGCTACACCACTACGACTTCGAACTGGTCTACACGCCAGGTAAGGAGCTGATCGTTGCAGATGCCCTGTCCAGGTCCATTACCACACCGCATGAACAAAGTGACTTCATCTGCCACATAGAAGCTCAAGTGCAGTTGTGTGCCTCAAACCTTCCGGCCTCCGACGAACGGGTGGTCCAAATTCGTGAGGAGACGGCCAAGGATCCTCTGCTGCAGCGTGTGATGCAGCACCTTACCAATGGCTGGCAGAAGGGACAATGTCCCCAGCTCTATAACGTAAAAGGCGACCTGATGGTGGTGGAGGGAATCCTTCTGAAACTCGACAGGATCGTAATTCCTCAGAGTATGCGTGCTATGGTGCCGGGCCAACTCCATGAGGGTCACCTTGGGGTCTAGAAATGCCGACGCAGAACTTGGGAGGCGGTCAATTGGCCGGGCATCAGCCAGGACATTGCCGATAGTCCTCAATTGCCCTACCTGTCAGACGTTTCAGCCAGCTCAACCCAAAGAAACGTTGCAGCAGCACGGGATTGTGACCTCTCCGTGGTTCAAAGTTGGTGTAGACCTTTTCCACGCCAAGGGGCGTGACTACGTGCTCCTGGTCGACTACATCTCCAGTTACCCTGAAGTAGTGAAACTGTCCGACCTCGCGTCGAAGGCGGTAATCAAAGCCTGCAAAGAAACGTTCGCCAGGCATGGGATACTGCTCACGGTAATGAGCGACAACGGTCCTTGCTTTTACAGCCAGGAATGGTCTGACTTTGCACAGTCCTACAACTTCCGTCACGTTACCTCCAGTCCCCAAGACCCGCAGTCAAACGGGAAGGCCGAAAAGGGGTCCACATTGTAAAGCGGCTGCTGTGCAAAGCTGCAGATTCAGGCTCCGATTTTAACCTGGCGCTGCTGGCATACAGGGCGACCCCACTGTCCACTGGATTGTCTCCAGCCCAGATGCTCATGAATCGCACTCTGAGGACCACAGTTCCCGCCATCCACGTTTCCGACCTTGACCACCTCACTGTCCTACAGAAAATGCAGCAGTCACGGGCCCAAACAGAAAGCCACGTGCGATGCTCATGCCACGGATCTGCCCGAGCTGGCCCCAACTGATGATGTTCGCGTACAGTTGCCTGAGGGCGGCTGGTCAGCCACAGCTGTTGTGCTCAAACAAGTGGCCCCAAGATCATTCCTTGTCCGCATGGCTGATGGCTCCCTGCTACGGCGCAACAGACGGGCACTGCGAAGAGTTCCGCGTCCACTACCTAACCGGTGTGCCTCGCCGTGTATGATGCCTCCTCCGGACGTACCCAACCACAAGGCCACCCATCTACCAGCAATCCTGCCGGTTCACGCGCCCACCGCGATGGCAGCCATTCTGCCTCTCCAAGCGCAGGCGGCTCCTCATCCGCCTCTGCGGCAATCAACAAGAATTTGGCGCCCACCACAAAGACTAAATCTATAGACTGAGCTTGTATACATTTTTATGACTTCACCAATTGGACCTCTGTAAATATTGTTTTGTTTGCCATGTATCTGCACTATCGCAACCTTCCTATGTACATACGTTCGTTTAGACATCTTTCTGTATATAGTCAGACACATATATATATTTATAAGCATCCACATCTTAGTCTTTATTTTAAAAAGGGAAAAAAAAGGGGGGGAAAATGTCATAATATTCACGCATGTATATAATGAAGTGCAGACAGGCAGTGATTGACACACAGGATGACCAGTAAGCACACTGCACAGTGCAGCCAATCACCAGACAAGACACCACCACTATAAAGCCAGAGGGCACTAGGTTTCCCGCTCTCTCGGGACCCAGCCACTGAGACAGTCGGAGTTCACGAGCTAGCACAGTGCAAACACCATGCGGTAGCTAGTAAGTCTGGTCAGGCTACTACAAGGTCTCCAGTCAGTTCAGTATAGTGTCGACCCACAGTTAAATATGTATGTTAGTTCTATCATTCAATAAAAGAGTGTTGGATCTTCTACAGTGTTAGAGGTCTGTTTCTCACATCACTGCATCAAGTGCAGTCCACACCGAACCGACCTGCCTAACACATCACTGGGGAGACTAAGTTGGCAAGGAATGTCTGGCAGCATGGGAAAGAATACTGGGAAGGATGGGAATGCCAGTGCGCAGGTAAGGTCGAGCACAGCGAAAGGCGCGTTGGCAGAGAAGATGACGGAGACCAGGTGGGCCCGCCTGCATGATGGTAGAGACACTGGCAGAGGTGATGGAACAAAGCCCTTTGTCCCCCACCCTATTCACATCGGCGATTGGGCGGTTGGCCATCGCTTTGAGAAGTTAGGTAAGGGGATGGGGGATAATGAAGGGGATGGGGGCTTTATGCGTTGATCTTTTGTTGTACATTACGGACCCGTTTCCCACGATAGGGGACATAATGGAGCTGTTAAGGCGATTTGGGGCTTTCTCCGGGTACAAATTGAATTTGGGAAAAAAAGCAAATGTTCTGGTGGCGGAGACAGTGACGCAAGGCCAACTGGGAGGAAGAATTAGGCAGGGGAAGTGGTGGAGGGGGTGTGGCGTGAAGCTGTGCGGAGGGTGAATGCCACCTCATTGTGTGCAAGGCTCAGGCTCATACAACTAAAGGCGATGCAATGGGCACTTAATAATAATAATCGCTTGTCACAAGTAGTCTTCAATGAAGTTACTGTGAAAAGCCCCTAGTTGCCACATTCCGGCACTTGTTCGGGGAGGCCGGTACGGAAATTGAACCCGCGCTGCTGGTCTTGTTCTGATTACAAGCCAGCTGTTTAGCCCACTGTGCTGAACCTTCACAGGGGCTAGGATGTGTAGAATGTTTGAGGGTAGAAGATAGGTGTGACTGGTGTGGGAGTGGCCCAGTGAATCATGTATATATGTTCTGGGCATGTCCTAAACTAGCAAACCTTTGGGGGCTCCTTCTTCAGCACCATGTCGGCGATCTTACAAAGGGGATTGGAACCTGGTCACCTAGAAGCCATTTATGGGATGTCGGACCTGCCGGAGCTGCAGACAGGGCGGGGGATGTCGTAGCTTTCGCCTCCTTGATCGCTCGCAGGAGGGTTCTGTTGGAATGGAGGTCAGCTTCTCCGCCCAGTGCCTCGGAGTGGCAGGGGGGTCTCATGGAGCTTTTTTTATCTTGAGCACGGTAGCATAGTGGTTTGTACAATTGCTTCACAGCTCCAGGGCCCCAGGTTCGATTCCCGGCTTGGGTCACTGTCTGTGCGGAGTCTGCACATCCTCCCCGTGTGGTGCGTGGGTTTCCTCCGGGTGCTCCGCTTTCCTCCCACAGTCCAAAGATGTGCGGGTTAGGTGGATTGGCCATGCTAAATTGCCCTCTGTGTCCAAAATTGCCCTTAGTGTTGGCTGGGGTTACTGGGTTATGGGGATAGAGTGGAGGTGTGGACCTTGGGTAGGGTGCTCTTTCCAAGAGCCGGTGCAGACTCGATGGGCCGAATGGCCTCCTTCTACACTGTAAATTCTATGAAATACACGTCGAGAGGTTCGATTGGGAGGTTTTACATAAATTGGCAGCCATTTGTCATGTAATTCAAAGAACTGGTCACCATCAAAAGCTAGTGTTTGTGGGGGGGGGGGGGGGGGGGTTGTTTATCAGTTTTGTATTTTTTGTATTTATATATTTTAAAAATGTTCAATGAAACTATTCTTTAAAAAAGATGGTTGCACCTCAATACGGTCATCCCCCAAAAATCAACATTTGAACCGTACTCCTCACACTGAGGAACATCTCAGAACACTTTTCAAGATGGATAAAATGACCACGGAGCAGGCAATGGGTGGAACTGCGGGAGCTGGGAGGACCAAAAGAATGGTCAAAATGCAGGTGTTTAAGGTTTATTTAGGGTGCAGTTAGCAAGGCATGATAGTTTTGGCTGTTATAATTACTACCATCCCCTCCCCTCCCAATGGTGCAGTTGATAAAAGAATAGCAATCCTAAAGCAGAATGTGTTGCAAGAACCATATAGGCTGGAACTCGCTTCAATGGGCTGGACTGTCAAGATCCAAACAAAGGCCCAGTTCCATGCTTTACACTTCCTAACGGTTCGGCTGATATGTCTTTGAAGTGTGGTGATTTACTTGCACTTTGAATCAGTGTAACAAGAGTTTGAACATTCACGCCATGCTTGGATCATCAGGAGGAAGGTGGAACTTCCACTTTGCAGCAGTCCCTCAGCACTGCCTTGAACGCGTGGCTCAGATTATCTCACGTCTTTAAGTCAGGTCATTGCAAGTTCATGAATCACACTGAAGCAGAAGTGCTACCAAATTATTAAAGCTAACCCTCAAGTCACCCTTTAATAGAAGACCTTCTTTATAAATGCTGGTACGAGTGCAAGGGATAAATCAGGTCCCTTGGTCACAGAAGCAGCAGAGGCTACTCCCATTTTACATGGGCATTCGCATGTTGCAATCCTTCCTCTGAAAGGCCCTGTACATGTTAAAGTGACAATGGATTGCAGCGAAGGCCATTGCTGTTTTCATTTCACACCGCGCAGTGCAAGCTGAATTATCTTCCTCATTGGAATGGATATTCCCAGTGGACCATGGAATTGCTTGGTTTTACCTTAAACAGGAAGCCTTAAAGGCTTACTCTAGAGTGTCTCACGGGTAAAAGACTTGCACTTAATGAGTCCTTCACAACATCAGGATGTCCCAACATACTTCACAGACAATGAAGCACTTTTGAAGTGTGGTCAAGATGGTGATGTCGGAAACATGGCAGCAAAACAGTGACCAGCCAATTCCATAAAAACAGCAATGTGATAATGACCAGATAGTAAAAACAGCAACCTAATGGTTGGGTAAGGGATAACTATTGACCCTGGACACAGGGGAAAACACCTCGCGGGACCTGTTTCCTACCATCCAGGGACGGGCAGAATCGAGGCCCCAGTCAGGCAGGTCAGCTACTCCTCGGCCACAATACATGGGTCGAAGATGCTCTCGGGAACCCAAGGCGAGAGGTCCAAGCATTGCCCCATTAATGATTCGCGGCTGCCAACCATCATCAAAGTTTTGAAATTGCACTTAAGACAACAGTTTGGATAAGTTTATTCATGCTGAGCTTGAACACATTTGTTATAGAACAAATAATTTTAGCAACTACATCCATGAGAAACTGGCAAAGCAAAATAGTGCCCAAAAGTATTTTTAGAATTTTAATTGGTTCCCTTCCACGTTCGTTGTTTTAATGCTGTATTGACGGTTTCCACATCTGCTTGCAGTTTAATCGTTGGTAAGCATTCCACCTTATCACTTGTAATGTAACATTTTACAAATACATTAGATTCAATCCTGATTTGTTTTAAGATCATGGAGTGATCACAATGTCTAACTGAGGCATTCAACACCTTAGCAGTTGGAAAAAAGGTTACAAGGAAAAAAATACTAGGTTCACCTCTGCTGGTCTCCCAACTTCACACAAGTTCTGGGGGACACTCAAAGGCTCTAAAGTACCTGACAGTAGACTCACCAATCAAAACCTTGAATGGAGATTTGGTGAAGGAGCCCAGTTTACAGAGCTGGCTCAATCCCTGCCATGCTTCTGTTGTAATATTTAGACCAGCTAAAATCTCTCATACGCCATTAACTTACAAAGTCGTGGTACGCTGCAGATGATCGGCAGAATTTGCGAAGCAATTCCAAATTTGGCTCAGTGCACGAACATTCAAGAACAGCGGTGAGAGACTACAGCCCTGTGGGCCACACCATTCCTCTTGAAGGTTTTCACTCAGCCTCGGAGCTGCATTGTGTTCAGAGTGGCCACAGGAAGAGGTCGGAGGTAAAGTGGGCAGAGGCTGGAGGCGAGGTTTTTCTGTGAATTGGAAACAGTGCAGTTGCGACCTTGAGAGGAGGACGGTGCGAATGTCACAATGAGGAGCACTCAAGCGGCACAAAGAATAACCTGTTGTTTGGCGGCACGGTGGCGCAGTGGTTAGCACTGCTGCCTCATAGCGCTGAGGACCCGGGATTCGATCCCGGCCCTGGGTCACTGTCCATGTGGATTTTGCACATTCTCCCAGTGTCCACGTGGGTCTCACCCCCACAACTCAAAGATGTGCAGGCTAGGTGGATTGGCCACGCTAAATTGCCCCTTCATTGAAAAAAAAAAAACAGAATTGGGTACTCTGAATTTGTGTAAAAAAAGAATAACCTGCGGATTGTCTTCTGATTTCTGCTGGCTGTGCGTTGAGAACTGGTGCAGATTTAACTGAAGTGGTTCAACGTTGTCAGTGGGCATGGTGTAGGTAGGTTAATAAATTTAACAGTTGCTGTGCCCATCAAATATTTTCACTGATCCGGCAAACAAGCATTTAGGCTGTTCAATAACTCAGTCCATAACACAGATTCAATCCTGGGGGAAGATTTGAATATCAGATAGTAAGTATCTGTTTGGGCCTTGCTGGGGTTCATTAATTTTAATGGGACTAACTTTAGTGTGGTCAGACCTGGCCATAAAAATGTCCTTGAAGCGTAACCCAAATTAAGGAATGACCTCAAAGAGAAGGTGGATATCGACCACTGTAAATTCAAAAAATAGACTTCTAAATATTCTATTAATACCCAAATAGCTCTTTTTAATACAATGCATCTCATGTGCTTAGCTGTCAAAAGCTCACCAACGCTTTAAGTGGCCCTCCAACCCAAATAATTGCCCACCCCTGTTGTTGAAGGTTGTTCTTTGCCCGATTCGGAGTGCACAACTTACAATAGTCACCAGCTTTGAACCAACTGCGTAGAGAATGTTTGATGAACACCACGAAGGGAAGAGGGGGCAAGTGTAGGACATCTGATTCACCAGGCTCATCTCCATTAAAGTTTGTACAGTACAACTCATGTTTCCCCACATCAAAACTGCATTTTCGGCTCACCAAAGGGTCCAAGGAATTAAACCAACGTGGATCAGAGTCAAGTATGTTAACATGCAGGTTCAGTCGGCAGTTAGCAAGGCAAATGCAATGTTAGTATTCATTCGAGAGGGCTAGAATACAAGAGCAGGGATGTACTTCTGAGGCTGCATTAGGCTCAGGTCAGACCCCATTTGGAGTACTGTGAGCAGTTCTGGGCCCCATATCTAAGGAAGGATATGCTGGCCTTGGAAAAGGTCCAGAGGAGGTTCACAAGAATGATCCCTGGAATGAAGGACTTGTATGAGGATGCGGTGAGGACTCTGGGTCTGTACTCGTTGGAGTTTAGAAGGATGAGAGGGGATCTTATTGAAACGTACAAGATACTGCGAGGCCTGGATAGAGTGGACGTGGAGAGGATGTTTCCACTTCTCGGAAAAACTAGAACCAGAGGACACCATCTCAGACTAAAGGGACGATCCTTTAAAACGGAGATGAAGAGGAGTTTCTTTAACCAGAGGGTGGTGAATCTGTGGAACTCTTTGCTGCAGAAGGCTGTGGAGGCCAATTCACTGAGTGTGTTTAAGACAGAGATAGATAGGTTCTTGATTAATAAGGGGAATCAGGGGTTATGGGGAGAAGGCAGGAGAATGGGGGATGAGAAAAATATCAGCCATGATTGAATGGCGGAGCAGACTCGATGGGCCGAGTGGCCTAATTCTGCTCCTCTGTCTTTATGGTCTTATCCAAAGTTTACTTTTACTTTGCGATGTCATCCAGGACAGGAGGGAGGAGAAAATAAAAATAAAAAAGGGTGAAAATTAAATCCCAATTCCTGATCCCCTAGCGAAGAGATGGAGTTTGCCCTTGATGCCCCTCATGGCAAGACAGTTCGCCAACACTCATTCCCTGGGCTCAGCTATGGCTTATTAACCTGGTTAAGAGGGGTTGATGCGGCAACTTCAGGATAGGAGATGCTTTTAAAAATGACATCAATAGCCTCCTTGCTCACCCAGATGCTTTAATGTTTCCTTCTGACAAAGATTAAATGTCTTTTTTCCCAAAACAAAACACACACACGAGCTATCAAATTATTTTGCAAACCGACGACTCTAAATCTAACTTTTCACAGAAGGAATTGACGTGGGAAGGTCAATTTCTGTGAGGCATATCCTCGGAGCTGTCAATGCCTTTGGCAAAAATAAAATTAAACTCATTCGTGCGTGACATTTTAATTCACCGATGGCTATGCTATGTGGAACCATCTTTGAAGTCATTAATCTCCATCTGTGTTCATGTTCAGCGCAATGTGTTACTTATAAGCACGGCATGACGTAGGAGTGTTAGACAGACTTTCAACTCCTGGAGCCAGGTGTTGAGCAAAGTGACAAGAACACCATGCCGCATCCATAGCTGGAGATTCTTTTGTACATCTCCCAATTTTTCCCTTTTCTTTGTGCCCCATTCTCACCCCCAGCCCCCTTACCATGCTAACTCTTAACTGGGCATAGATGCAGAGAATTGGCTGCCCTCCTCTCGTGCAAGTGGCCAATCTTCATGCGCGATTCGAGACGGAGGGAATCAATCTGTAAATTGACTAAAGGGGCACCGCAGCAGCCTGTCCTCACACTAATGCATTTGCTATTGGGGTTGGGAGCTAATGGAGAACAATCAAGAGTGGGATGTTTGGCTGACCTCTCTAAACCCAAGGAAATATATATTGATTGCGCCACTCTCACGTCTGCTTCAGCTCAACATCAGGGTTCATGCTGGGACTTCTATGCTCAGTATGGTTCACGCTCGGTATGTATTCACCCATTGAACCATTGGAGAGGCCGTTCGGCAATTGGTAACTCTGTACATCATTACTCGGCACACAAATAGGCCATTTGGCCCAACTGAACCATAATAGTGTTTGTGTCGCGCACAAGCCTCTTCCCATCCTACTTCTTCTCACCCCCATTAGCATCCTTTCCTTTCTCCCTCATGTATTAATCTAACTTTCCAATATGAACATCTGTATTATGCACCTACTATGGTGGTTAGCACTGTCGCTTCACAGCGCCAGGGACCCGGGTTAGATTCCGTCCTGAGTCACCGTCTGTGCGGAGTCTGCACATTCTCCCCGTGCCTGCGTGGGTTTCCTCTGGGTGCTCCGGTTTCCTCCCACAGGTCCCGAAAGACATGCTGTTAGGTGAATTGGACATTCTGAATTCTCCCTCGGTGTACCCGAACAGGCGCCGGAGAGTGGCGACTAGGGGATTTTCACAGTAACTTCATTGCAGCGTTAATGTAAGCCTACTTATGACACTAACAATCATTATTATTGTTAAAGTAATATACAGCCTGCAAAGTTCAAAATTCTGCAACTTCAATAGCACTTTCCTTTAGCAGTATGTTGTCCAGAAGACCCACACCATACTCATGCCCGTTGGCATACACGTATGCAGGACATAGGTTCCACACTTCCGTCCCCCCGGTCCCAAAATTCCACAGGTCCCAATGTAATAGACGTCTACTGGCGCCCTGGTGACTTCAAGAAACCAGACTTTCTAATGGGTCCCAGGTCTTGACTTGGAACTGCCCCATCAGTTGAATCAATGCCCCAAATGAAACAGGCAAGAGTGGCATTTTCTTGCCAGGGTCCACACTTACCTATGAGGCTTCTTTCTCTTCAACATGTTCACATGAATTCCAGTAACTCTGCAAGAGATCAGGCAAGAAAACATTTGATTACTTCAAAGCATAAATTCTAAATCCTCCACAGCACACGCAGCCAGTACAAGCGGCAACTGCTGTGTTTACTCGTTCAGATGGCCGAGATTACTCTTGTGCTTGGCTTTTCAACTCCCAACAATGATGCATCTAAGAGCCAAGGCTCCAGAGCCTTGGCCTACACTTGGAAGTGGAATAAAATGCGAGATAAGGCAGCAAGAGAGAAAGTAACAGGGTTTGGGTGGCTGGTGGTGGATTTTTAAACCATTTTAGAACAGCTCAATGATTGTATTGTCACTCATGCAATGGAAAATTACGAACCGATTGCTCAGACCTGACCCATTCCAAATTTAGTATTAAAACAAACACTATGATTCACGGGGAGCATTACATGTAATACAGACAGCCCCAAAATTCTCCACTCCCAGCCAAAAAGAAACAAACAATGCTGGTTGCCTGCACTTTGTGTCCAACATGAGTTAAACTTAAGACGCAGTTTGTTTTAAAACCAGAGCCAAACAAAATAGTATTAGTACGCGTGAACTCACAGCAGAATTTCCATGTTTCGTGCTCCAGTTACTCACCTTCTGGTTATCCACCAAAACCTTTGCTTGTGTGAGCCATCATCCTGTTACATAGCCCACTATCCCCCACTGGTTTAACTACGACATCAAATGGACCTCACAGCATAAAACCGATTTGGTCTCATTTATGATATTTGTGTCCTAACTGACTTGCATCTGCTACGCATATGGTGTTGTTTTATCAAGTCGGCAAGAACAAAATTTAGGATCCGATTCATCAATTCCCATTATGCAACGGGATGTCCCTCCAAATCAGCAGGTAATGGGAGTCCCACCAAATTTTTGAATGAGCCTAGGAATTGGTCAAGGATACCAGAGGCAAGTTTAAATTCTGCATATGGCGTACTCATTTTATGAGGAAAAATTAATATCATGGCTTAGTTTGGACACATCACCTTCAGTGAAGCTAATAAATTACTTCAATGAAGAACTCCTGCACAGATCCCCCCTCCTAGTTCCAGCTTTTGACAGTACAGATTTAAATATTGTCGAAATGGTAACCTATCTTTACTCTGCAGGTGCAAACAAGCCAGCTGTGCATTCACTACTGTTCCTGTTTTGATCTTTTATTTTGATATCCAACATTTGTAGGTTTCTTATCATCACTGGCACACTCTGACTGCAATGCGTACCATTTGTGGGGGGGTACTGCAACAATTTGCCACGGCATCTTTGATGACATCTCCTAATGACCTCCACCACCCAGTGGTACAAGGGCAGCAGATCATGGGAACACCACCACCTCCAAGTCACAGTCACCTTGACTTGAGCATGTGTCTGACGTTCCTCATCATCGCTGGGTCCAAATCCCGGAACTTCCAGTTGCTCCACAGCGCCAGGGTCCCGGGTTCGATTCCCGGCTTGGGTCACTGTCTGTGCGGAGTCTACATGTTCTCCCCGTGTCTGCGTGGGTTTCCTCCGGGTGCTCCTGTTTCCTCCCACAAGTCCCGAAAGACGTGCTGTCAGGTGAATTGGACATTCTGAATTCTCCCTCGGTGTATCCGAATAGGCGCCGGAATGTGGCGACTAGGGGATTTTCACAGTAACTTCATTGCAGTGTTACTGTAAGCCTACTTGTGACACTAATAAAGATTATTGCAAATTGAAAAAAACGTATACCAGAAATTGTCTGTGTAAACATATCGCACTGCAGTGTATTCTCCCACCAGTAGAGGTGATGTAATGTCACCTCATCCTATGTAATTACAGAAGAAAGGTTTATAAACACATTTCCCAATATAAATATGGCCACCAATATTAATAGGGAAAATAGAAATGCTCAGATGCAGTGTAATTTTAAAATGAGGACTGAAGTAAATCTGCACTGTTCAATTGCCCCATTGCTCCTTAAACTCTCCACAATTGTCATATCCTATGGGAGCGATTTTGAGTCCGCTGTAGCTGTGTGCGGGATCAGTGGCAAGGCCAAAAGTCCTGTGAGATAGGGAATCTGCAGCGACACATAGTATCAGTGCAGGAGGCAGCCATTTGGCCCAAAGAGTCTGCACTGACCCTGCGAAGGAGCACTCTACCTGGGCCCACTTTCCCACCCTATCCCTAAACCCCGGGCACTGATAATGGCCAATCCACCTAACCTGCACATCTTTGGACTGTGGGAGAAAACCGGAGCACCCGGAGGAAACCCACGCAGACACGGGGAGAAAGTGCAGCCTCCGCACAGACAGTGATGCAAGGCCGAAATCGAACTCGGGTCCCTGCACTGTGACGGCAGTAGTACCGGGATCAGGCCCTAGTCGGAGCCCCATTTGAGGTGGGGGGCGGGGGCGAGGTTGATGTGCGGCGGGGTGGGCGGGGGAGCTGACACCGGGGTTGGTTATACATCCGCGATGTTGGTGGCGGGGTATGGGGGGGGTAGAGCCCCGATGCCTCTATGATGGGGGCAGGGGGCCAGAAGGCTGCAATGATGATCATGGAACCCTTCAAAGATCGTGCCCCGATCTCTGTGGAGCCGGTTGCCAGTCCTGCCAGAGTGACGGTATAAACCACACCCACTCATTATGTTTCCTCTGCCATGCTCACTATTTGGAGAGGAAATCGGATCGGTCTGTGCGACTGGAGAGTAGACTTCAGTTTTCAGTCAGAGCCTGACACTTCGCCAAATTCTACTAAGATTCCGCCAACAATTCAGTTTAAAAAAAAATAATTAAGTAGCGAGTTGCTGTGATTAGAAAATGTACTGCCCAAAAGGGTGGTAAAAGCAGATTCAACAGGACAGGTATAATCGGTGGCTAAGAAGGCATATGGGATACCTGCCTTTATTAGCCGAGCAATATAAGAGCTGGGAGATTATGATGGAGCTGTAAAAAACGCTGGTTAGGTCACAGCTCGAATACTATGTGCAGTTCTGGTCTCCACACTATAGGAGGGATCATTGCACTGGGAAGGATGCAGAGGACATACACCAGGATGTTGCCTGGGCTGGAGCATTTCAGCTACAAAGAGAGGCTGGTTAGTCTGAGGTCAATGCCTTAAAGCAAAGATGGCTGAAGTGTACAAAATGATGAGGGACATAGATAGGGTAGATTGGAAGGTACTTTTCCCCCTTTGTAGAGTGATCAATAACCAGGGGGCATAGATTTAAGTTAAGTTGTAGGAGATTTAAGAGGGGATTTGAGGAAAAACGTTTTCACCCTGAAACGTTTTCAGGGTGGTGGGAATCTGGAACTAACTGCCCGAAAGGACGGTACAGGCGCCAGCCCTGACAGCATTTCAAGAAGCATTTAGAAGACCACCTGAAATGTAATAGCAGGCTAGGCTACGGGCCAAGTGCTGGAAAATCGGATTAGAATAGATAGGTGCTTGATGGCCGGCGGAGACGTAATGAGCCGAAGGGTGGGTCTATTTTTGCCCTGGAACACTCTTATGACTAACCTTCAAAATGGCTTGAAATGGAAAGATTTGCAGAGCAATGGGAAAAGAATAGGATAATGGGACTAATTGTATGACACTTTTATTGAGTCAACACAGGCAGAATGGGCCAAATGGCCTCATTCTGTGTTGTATGAACCTATTCTATCAAACAGCACATTCTGACAAACCACATTGTCTCAAACAAGGCTCCCAAAAAGCATCTCAACTTGGCATGGCAGTCTTGCTAGTTACAAAACATGGAAAACAATTTTTTTTAAAGGAGTGCCCAATCATATTTTCGTGTACCACACGTGCAAAAAATATTTCAGACAGTGAAAAGCCAGCCACTTCTTTCTGACCTCAAGATCTGCCTCAAGACAGCAAGCTAGTGACTGACCACAGCAAGGTGCAGCAGTTAGGTGAGGTGTTTTAAAAGGAACACACCAGGTGACACGCAGTTTCACCGTGGCAAAGGACAGACAGACTGGCATTTACTTGGTCCTTTTCAACAACTGTTGAACATCCCAAAATGTTGTACAGTCAGTGGGGATTTCTTTGAAATGTAGTCAGTGTTGTAATGTAGCAAACATGGCAGTCGATCTTGTGTAAGACAAACAGCGCTGTGACAATGACTGGAGTGTCCATTTCAGTATCTGCCCTGCCTCGGTTGGTAACGCTCTAGTCTCTGGGTCAGAAGGTCATGGGGCCAAGTCCCACTCCAGAAATTTAGAGGGCTGCGGAGATAGGGCTGGGGAATGGGACCAGCTGGGTAGCGCTTTGCGGAGCCGGCAGGGCACGGATTCGACACTTTGAACCGAGTCCACAACAAACAGGAGAAACAGAGCGAGAAAGAATTAACGATGGACTGGAGACGTCTTCATGCTGTAAGCTCGGACATTCCAGTTCAAAAAAACACACCTCAAATGGAAAAGGCTGTTCCGACTCGAAATAATGGCTGGGATTAATAAAGCAAGCATTTTTAATTTGCCTCCCCCCACATCTCCACCAAGAACTCCCCATAAGAACTCAGTGGAGATGCAGAGACCTGTTCTATCTGCACTGACTCAGCTGCTATGAGTTTTAACGTTACAGCCGATCTCAGTCCAAACATTCCTGATTGCAATCTTTGCTGTGCAGCTCATCAAATTCAGAATGGCAAACTAACTCTACGTAAACAGTGGGCCAGGCTGTGTTAAGCTGGCAACTAGGTCAATGCTGTTTCCGGGGCAAGGATAAACACGCAAGCGGGATATGCTCCATTTTCCACCACTCCACCATTGGTAGCCATGTTTTCATTCGCCCAGTGTCATGTGAGAGTATCTTTAAGAAATGGGTGTTTATAAAAGGGTGTGTATATAAGTATTGTAGTGAGAGTGCCTTTAAGACATTTATCATAGAGGAAATTCAACACGAGAGTTGTTAGTGCTTTGTTATTTTTCACAGAATTTACAGTGCAGAAGGAGGCCATTCGGCCCACCGAGCCTGCACCGGCTCTTGGAAAGAGCACCCTCCAAGGTCAACACCTCCACCCAATCCCCATAACCCAGTAACCCCACCCAACACTAAGGGCAATTTTGGACACTAAGGGCAATTTATCATGGCCAATCCACCTAACCTGCACATCTTTGGACTGTGGGAGGAAAGCGGAGCACCCGGAGGAAACCCACGCACCACACGGGGAGGATGTGCAGACTCCGCACAGACAGTGACCCAAGCCGGAATCGAACCTGGGACCCTGGAGCTGTGAAGCAATTGTGCTATCCACAATGCTACCGTGCTGCCCCATGGTTGTTTATTACTGCAGTGATGTCAGAGAGTGGGTGGAGCTGGGCTGTCTGTCAGCTTTTTACTTTCGTTTTAGGCTGTTTGCTGCAGGGTGTTTTATAGTTTCGTTTTCAGAGCTGGATAGCTGCAGTCACAGCCAGAAGGTGTATTAGAGTCTCTCCCTGTAATCTAAAGACTGTAAATCAATCCTGGTGATTTAAAACTAATAACAGTAGTGACTTTAACCTGATGTGCTTCTAGTAAAAGGTGTTTTAAGTCTTATGGATGTTAAAAGGAAAGCTTAAAGGATTACTTAGTGTTGTATTCCTTGGGGGTTGTATTTGAATTAATGGTTGCTAAGATGTTCACTGTATGTTTTAAAAAGATTAACTTGAGTTCATAGAATAAACATTGTTTTGCTTTAAAAAATACTTTTCCATTTCTGCTCTACCACACCTGTAGAGTGGGCCGTGTGCTCCCCATACCACAATCTAGTAAAAGTTGTAGGTCAGGTGAACTCCATGATACACTTTTGGGTTCTCTAAATCCTGGCCCATAACACCAGACACTAAGGTCTCAAATTCTCCCGAAATCTCTCCATTGCGCTCTCTCTCTCGCTCTCCTCCTTGGCAACTTTCCTTGAAACCTATCTCATTGATCAATCTTTTAGCTGCCTATACTAATACATTGTGTCAAATTATGTTTGATAACACCCCTGTGATTCACCTTGAGACTTAGTGTTCATGAATAGTAATTCATTGGTGTTGTAATGATCCTGGGCAGATTCAATGATAAAACTTGGCACATCTTGGTGCAATGCCAAAGTTTGCCTCTCTTTTCTATCATGGGACATGGGTGCCATTTGGCAAGGCCGATATTTGTTGGCCATCCCATTGCAGCAGGCGGTTAAGAGCCAACCACATTGCTGTGGGTCGAGAGTCATGTGTAAGCCAGACCAGTAAAATAATTATAATCGCTTATTGTCACAAGTAGGCTTCAGTGAAGTTACTGTGAAAAGCCCCTAGTCGCCACATTCCGGCGCCTGTTCAGGAATACCGGTATGGGAATTGAACCTGCGCTGCTGTCTTGTTCTGCATTACAAGCCAGCTGTTTAGCCCACTGTGCTAAACCAGCCCCAGTAACCAGTGTTACAGTTCCGGGCCAGACCCCAACTTATGTTAGGAAATCAGACGAGGCCCCAACAATTTTTTAATTTGTAGAACTGTGAGGAAAGGATACTTTGCCCCAGGGGTGATTCCACTGGCAAATAGGCATCTGTTATATTAAACCAAAGCTTATTACTAACACAGGATTGGCCACATTAACATCACAGAAAATAGCTTTACAATTAACAGTTGAACAATTCTTAAAATACAAGGAAACACTGACTATTAACTTATACCTTCTCTATCTCCAATTTAGCAAAGCCTATTACAGGTCAAAAGAGCGGGGGAGAGGGAGGGAGAGGGAGAGCGGGAGGGGGAAAGCGAGTGAGAGGGGGAGAGCGAGAGAGGGGGAGAGCGAGAGAGAAAGGGGGTGGGGGGGGCGCGAGAGAGAGAGAGGGGGAGAGCGAGAGTGAGGGGGGAGCGAGCGAGGGGGAGAGTGAGGGGGAAGCGAGCAAGGGGGAGAGCGAGAGAGGGGGAGAGCAAGAGAGAGAGGGGGAGAGCGAGAGAGAGGGGTAGAGAGAGAGGGGAGAGCGCGAGAGAGAGGGGGAGAGTGAGAGAGAGGGGGAGAGCGAGAGAAGGGGGGAAGAGCGAGAGAGAGGGGGGAGCGACGAGGGGGAGAGCGAGCGAGAGGGGGGTAAGAGCGAGAGGGGGGAGAGCGAGCGGGAGAGAGCGAGAGCGAGCGGGGGAGAGCGAGAGAGAGGGGGGAGAGCGAGAGAGGGGGGAGAGCGAGAGAGAGGGGGAGAGCGAGAGGGGGAGAGCGAGAGAGAGGGGGAGAGCGAGAGAGGAGAGTGAGAGAAGGGGGAGAGCGAGAAAAAGGGGAGTGCGAGAAAGAGAGGGGGGAGCGAGAGAGGGGGAGAGCGAGCGAGAGGGGAAGAGAGCGAGAGGGGGCGAAGAGCGAGAGAGGGGGCGAAGAGCGAGAGAGGGGGCGAAGAGCGAGAGAGGGGGCGAAGAGCGAGAGAGGGGGCGAAGAGCGAGAGAGGGGGCGAAGAGCGAGAGAGGGGGCGAAGAGCGAGAGAGGGGGCGAAGAGCGAGAGAGGGGGCGAAGAGCGAGAGAGGGGGCGAAGAGCGAGAGAGGGGGCGAAGAGCGAGAGAGGGGGCGAAGAGCGAGAGAGGGGGCGAAGAGCGAGAGAGGGGGCGAAGAGCGAGAGAGGGGGCGAAGAGCGAGAGAGGGGGCGAAGAGCGAGAGAGGGGGCGAAGAGCGAGAGAGGGGGCGAGCGAGAGAGAGGGGGGGACAGCGAGAGAGAAGGGGGAGAGCGAGAGGGGGGGAGAGCGAGAGAGGAGAGTGAGAGAGATGGGGGAGAGCGAGAAAGATGGGAGTGCGAGAAAGAGAGGGGGGAGCGAGAGAGGGGGAGAGCGAGTGAGAGGGGAAGAAAGCGAGAGGGGGCGAAGAGCAAGAGAGGGGGCGAAGAGCGAGAGAGAGAGGGGGCGAAGAGCGAGGGGGGGGCAGCGAGAGAGAAGGGGAGAGCGAGAGAGAAAGGGGGAGCGAAAGAGGGGGAGAGCGAGACAGAAGGGGAGAGGGAGAGAGAGAGGGGGAGAGCAAGAGAGAGAGGGAGAGCGAGAGAGATGGGTGGAGTGAGAGAGAGGGGAGAGGGGGAGAGCGAGAGAGGGGGGGAGAGTGAGAGAGAGAGGGAGAGCAAGAGAGAGGCGGGAGCGAGAGAGGGGGAGAGCGAGTGAGAGAGGAAGAGTGTGAGGGGGGGGAAGAGCGAGAGGGGGGGAAGAGTGAGGGGGGGAAGAGCGAGAGGGGGGGGAAGAGCGAGGGGGGGGAAGAGCGAGGGGGGGGAAGAGCGAGAGGGGGGGGAAGAGCGAGGGGGGGAAGAGCGAGAGGGGGGGGAAGAGCGAGAGGGGGGAAGAGCGAGGGGGGGGAAGAGCGAGGGGGGGAAGAGCGAGAGGGGGGGAAGAGCGAGAGGGGGGAAGAGCGAGAGGGGGGAAGAGCGAGAGGGGGGAAGAGCGAGAGGGGGGAAGAGCGAGAGGGGGGAAGAGCGAGAGGGGGGAAGAGCGAGAGGGGGGGAAGAGCGAGAGGGGGGGAAGAGCGAGAGGGGGGGAAGAGCGAGAGAGGGGGGAAGAGCGAGAGGGGGAAGAGCGAGAGGGGGGAAGAGCGAGAGAGGGGGAAGAGCGAGAGAGGGGGAAGAGCGAGAGAGGGGGAAGAGCGAGGGGGGGGAGAGAGCGAGAGAGGGGGGAAGAGCGAGAGAGAAGGGGGAGAGCGAGAGAGCAGGGGGAGAACAAGAGAGAGGGGGGAGAGCGAGAGAGAGTGAGAGGGGGGGAGAGCGAGAAAGAGGGGGGAGAGCGAGAAAGAGGGGGGAGAGAGCGAGAAAGATCGGGGAGAGCAAGAAAGAGCAGGGGAGAGCGAGAGAGATTGGGGAGAGCGAGAGTGTGTGGGGGAGAGCAAGAGAGGAGGGGGAGATAGAGCGAGAGAGAGGGAGGGTGAGGGGGGTAGAGTGAGAGAGGGGGAGAACGAATGAGAGATGGGGGGAGAACGAATGAGAGGAGGGGGGAGAACGAATGAGAGGAGGGGGGAGAACGAATGAGAGGAGGGGGGAGAACGAATGAGAGGAGGGGGGGGGGAGAGCATAAGAGAGGGGGGTGGGAAAGAGCAAAAGAGAACAAATGAACGGAGACCCATCCAAAATACACAATATCCCATTAACCCCCATATAGATAAGTAAGTATATGATTTGAATTAATGATGATCTCACTTTACAATACTTTAATTACAGCCCTAGGAGACACATCACCTGCCTGTATGTTAAAACTGGATTTATTTTTTTAATTTTGCAATGAATATATACACCTTATCTCAGGCTTTTAATAACATTACTGCAACTGGTATAACATACTATATATATATACCTAATTCTTACATTAATCACAGTAGGTAAGGATGACAGGCTTCCTTCCCAAAGGGCAATAAACCAGAGATTTTTTTGCAACAATTTATGATAGTTGTCATGGTCACCAATACCGATAAGAACTGGCAGAAAGACATATGCAATTTGGAGAGGTGGGGGGGTAAGAGGAGGCTGGGAATAGAAACAAGTTAGTACTTGTACAGCACCTGCTGCTCAAAACGCGCATGTGTGGATGTCTGGACAGCACGCAAGGCCATTCAACCCATTGAGCCTGTGCTAGCTCTTTAGAAAATCCACCTAATTAGCCCCTGACCCAGCTTCATCCCCAGAGCTCTACAATCCTGTGCCTTTCATATTCATATGCAATTTTCATATTAATTCTACCGTTGAATATGCCACCCTTCCAAGCAGTGAATTTTAGATCATAACAACTACTGTAAAAAAAATAATAATTCTCATCACCCTTCTGGTTATTTTGCTAATTATCTCCAATCTGTGTTCTCTGATTGCCAACCCTCCAATCAGTCGTCACAGGTTCTCTTTATTTATTCCAATTATTATGATCTTTGAACAGCCCACAACAGTGTCTAGGAAACTGGACAGAAATCCCAATATTTTATTTTAATTTTGTAACACTGTGCGGAACCCTCACTCCAGGAGTGATTGCACGAAGGGGGAAGGATATGGTATAGTAAAACAAACTTAATTTCTAACAGTATTAAAATATCTTTCACATCACACAATTAAAGTATCTTAATAATAATCTTTATTGTCACAAGTAGGCTTATATTAACATTGCAATGAGGTTACTGTGAAAAGCCCCTAGTCGCCCCATTCCTGTGCCTGTTCGGGTACACGGAGGGAGAATTCAGAATGTCCAATTCACCCAACAGCACGTCTTTCGGGACTTGTGGGAGGAAACCGGAGCACCCGGAGAAAACCCACGCAGGCACAAGGAGAACGTGCAGACTCCGCACAGACAGTGACCTAAGCCGGGGATCGAACCTGTGACATACGTTCCCCAACCAGAAACCATGGTTAAATTGGTAGATTCACTCCCCACTGAAGGCCAGGTCTGAGGTATTCAAGACATGCGACCCCGACCTATACAAGAAATCCAGGTACCACCTCCGCAAAATCATCAAGGATGCCAAGAGACAATACCAGATTAAGCTAGTGTCACAGACTAACATCACGGACTCGTCAGTTGTGGCAAGGCATAAACAACATAAGCTGCAAAGCAAAGTCGAGTAGAATCTCCGTCAGCAGCGCACCCCTCCTCGATGAACTCAATGCATTCTATGTTTGGTTCGAGCAGGAAACCATCAAACTGTTGTCAACTGCCCCACCAGCCTTGGACATAACCACACCTACCGTCGCAGCTTCCGAAGTCAGATCTGCCTTCTTGAAAGTGAACCCTCGGAAAGCGATGGGTCCTGATGGGGTCCCTGGTCGTGCACTCAGATCCTGCGCGGACCAGCTGGCAGATGTGTTCGCAGACACCTTCAACCTCTCCCTACTCCATTCCGAGGTTCCCACCTGCTTCAAAAGACCACCATCATACCGGTGCCAAAGAAGAACCAGGCGACGTGCCTCAACGACTACCTTCCGGTGGCCTTGACATTGATTATGAAGTGCTTCAAGAGGTTGGTCATGAGACACGTCAGCTCCATACTCCCAGAATTCCTAGATGGACTGCAATTCGCATACCGCCAATCGGTCCACAGCAGACACTATCACCCTGGCCCTACACTCATCCCTGGAGCATCTCGACAACAAGGACTCCCACGTCAGGACTCCTATTCATTGACTACAGCCAAACTCATATCAAAGTTCCAAAACCTAGGACTTGGCTCCTCACTCTGCAACTGGATCCTCAACTTCCTGACCCATAGACCACAAATTTGTGAGGATAAACAACACGATAGTCCTCAATATCGGGGCCCCGCAAGGTTGCGTATTTAGCCCCTACTGCACTCCCTATACACACATAACTGTGTGGCAAAATTTGGCTCGAACTCCATCTACCGGTTTGCTGATGACACGACTGTAGAGGGTTGGATCTCAAACAATGATGAGTCAAAGTAAAGGAGGGAGATAAAGAACCTAGTGGAGTGGTGTAGCGACAACAATCTGTCCCTCAATGTCAACAAAACTAATGAGCTGGTCATTCCTTCAGGAAGCAAAGTATTGTACACACCCCTGTCTGTATCAATGGTGCCGAGCTGAAGATGGTTGCCAGCTTCAAATTCCTGGGTGTGTGCATCACCAACAATCTGTCCTGGTCCACCCACAATGATGCTATGACCAAGAAAGCACAACAGTGCCTATACCTCCTCAGGAAACTAAGTGAATTTGTCAAGGCCACATCGACTCTTACCAATTTTTACAGATGCGCCATAGAAAGCATCCTATATGACTGCATCACAGCCTGGTGTGGCGACTGCTGGGCCCAAGGCTGTAAGAAACTACAGTGAGTCGTGAACACCGCCCAGTCCATCATGCGAACACGCCTCCCATCCATTGACTCTGTGTACACCTCCCGTTGCCTGGGGAAAGCGGGCAGCATAGTCAAAGATCCCTCCCACCCGGGTTATTCACTCTTCCAACTTCTTCCATTGGGCAGGAGATACAAAAGTCTGAGAACACGCACTAACAGGTTCAAAAACAGCTTCTTCCCCCCTGTCACCAGACTCCTGAATGACTCTCTTATGGACTGAACTGATCTCTTCACACATCTTCTCTGTTGAGTACTCCTGCACTCCGTAGGCTTCACCCGATGTCTGTGTCTCTGTATTTACTATGTGTATTTATCTGTGTCCTATGTTTTTTTTTCAAGTATGGAATGATCGGTCAGGACTGTACGCAGAACAATACTCTTCACTGTACCTCTGTACATGTGACAATAAACAAATCCAAATCCACGGTACTTATACGGCTGGTCCAATTCCATCTCTGGTCAATGTTAACCCTTCGAATGTTGATTGTGGGGGACTCAGCGATGGTAATAACATTGAATGTCAAGAGGAGTAGGTTAGATTCTCCCTTGCTGGAGATATTCTTGCCAGACAATGACTGTTACTTGCCACTTATAAGCTCAAGCCTCCAGTGTTGTCCAGGTCTTGCTTCTTATGGGCACAGGCTGCTTCAGTATCTGAGGAAATACCATTCCTGTTCCTTTGGGATAAGGAACTTGGCCAGTAGAGTACAGGAAGCCCAGCTTGCGGTTACTAGAATGGGCAAATTTGCACATTTTCCACCAATGAGCAGAACATGATATTTTAGAATAAATCAGGTATTCCAACTACTACAACAACAGTTACGCCTTCTCAGGGGGACATCAGGCCCCACATCTCTTCTCGAATGGCAACAACGCCTGTGATACAATTTAACTGTAACATCTGTGCCCTGATCTCTCTAAATGTAGCTGTAGTTTACATACCATTTCCTGCACTTTTGTGAAATGTTCTCCCACACACTATGTTCTCACCATTCACATTAACAAGCTGCAGATGTTAACCCTATCAAGGACACACAACCTGTGGGCCCATGCCCTACACCAAATTTTTTAGGTATTTAATCTAACTTTCAGATAAGATGTTAATCCGAGGTGCTCATTCGAACATAATTTGAAGCTCGGCAGAGAGCTGCGATGCTCCCATCCTTACTTCGCCCCGCTACTATACTCCCTATACACAAACGACTATGTGGCAAAATTCGCTCCAACTCCATCTATTCCTAGAGAGGACGGCACGGTGGCACAGTGGTTAGCACTGCTGCCTCACAGCGTCAGAGACCCGGGTTTGCATTCTGGCCTTGGGTGACTGTCTATGCGTAGATTGCACTTTCTCCCAGAGTCTCCATGGGTTTCCTCCGGGTGCTCCGGTTTCCTCCCAAAGTCCAAATATATGCTTTGACAAAGGGTCATCTGGACTCGAAACGTTATCTCTTTTCTCTCCCTACAGGTGCTGCCAGACCTGCTGAAATTTTCCAGCATTTTCTCAATGGCCAAAGATATACAGGTTAGGTTGAGTGGCCATGCTAAATTGCCCCTTTGTGTCCAAAGGTTAGGTGGGGTTACAGGGGGAGTGGCCTAGCAGGGGTGTGTCATGATATGCAAACATGCAGCTAATGAACACATAGAATAGGACACGACCAATGAGCAGTCAGGACACTCAGGGGTGGTAACTCACTATAAAAGGGATGAGGCACTCACACCCCGCCTCTTTCCACAGACCAACATCTACAGATTGAGACAGGGTGTATCCTCAGCATCACACCCCAGCACGTGGCTTAGAGCAAGGCTGGTTCAGTTAGACCGAGTTACTACATTTAGATTAGCAGAGAGTCGAACTCATTGAGAACTGTGCTAATAGTTCAATAAAACACATTGAACTCATTTCAAAGTCTGGAGCATCTTTTACTCAAAACTGCATTGAGTGGCAGCTTGTGTTATTCCAAATTACTTAACACGACAGGGTGCTCTTCCAGAGAGTCGTTGCAGACTCGATGGACCGAATGGCCTCCTTCTGCACTGTAGGTATTCTATGATTCTATGAAAACGACTTCAGTGTCTGTGAAAGCAAGGGGAGGGACTGGGGGCCTGGGAAAGAGAGTCTGAACAAAGGCACAACGTTGGAAAACACTGCGGGCCTGTAATAAAAAACAGCAAAATACAGGAACACTCAGCAGGTCAAGCAGCTTGCAGTTCTGACGAAAGTCCATCGGGCCAAAATGTAATTCTGCTTCTTGCTCTACAGAGGCTGCCTGACCTGCTAACTGTTCCCAGCATTTTCTTATGCTTACTGAAGAGATTCTGAAACCTCACTCAAATAACAGTGTAGCAGGATGCAAAGCTTCTTTACATTGTATTCTGCTCGTCAGTGCACAATGTCAAACTGGCCTCTAGGTACTACTGTCGCAGATTTATATTAGCCTTCCTCTCCCCTCTTCTGGAGGCCTATTAATGGCCAATTTGACAAGCATATAAGATCAGTCTTAATTTTCTGGACCTGCCATCAGTGGACATCCAGTAGGCTAGAGGCAATGCTGATATTTTTTTAAAATTCTATTCTATTTTTTTAAATTTTAGAGTACCCAATTCATTTTTTTTCCAATTAAGGGGCAATTTAGCGTGTTCAATCCACCTACCTTGCACATCTTTGGGTTGTGGGGGCGAAACCCACGCAAACATGGGGAGAATGTGCAGACTCCACACGGACAGTGACCCAGTGTTGGGATCGAACCTGGGACCTCGGCGCCCTGAGACTGCACTGCTACCACTGCGCCACCGTGCTGCCCCTTAAGTGACAATTCTTCAGTCAAAGCACTGAACCTGGACACAGAAACTGTGCCAGTGCGATATGTTACAAACACAGTGACCTGGCTCCCAGCACCTTAGAAGGAAAACAGAGAATGCTGTAGCTCCACTGCTAAACCAGCAGATCACCGCCAAATCAGCAATTCGCCGCCAAATCAGCACCTCACCGCCAAATAAGATCACCTCCAAATCAGCAGACCACCGCCACATCACCAGACCACCACCAAATCACCAGATCACAGCCAAATCATCAGATCACCGCCAAATCACCAGATCACCGCCAAATCACCAGATCACCGCCAAATCACCAGATCACCGCCAAACCACCAGATTCATAGAATTTACAGTGCAGAAGGAGGCCATTCGGCCCATCGAGCCTGCACCGGCTCTTGGAAAGAGCACCCCACCCAAGGTCAACACCTCCACCCTATCCCCATAACCCAGTAACCCCACCCAACACTAAGGGCTATTTTGGACACTAAGGGCAATTTATCATGGCCAATCCACCTAACCTGCACATCTTTGGACTGTGGGAGGAAAGCGGAGCACCCGGAGGAAACCCACGCACACACGGGGAGGATGTGCAGAGTCCGCACAGACAGTGACCCAAGCCGGAATCGAACCTGGGACCCTGGAGCTGTGAAGCAATTGTGCTATCCACAAGGCTACCGTGCTGCTCCTTCACCACCAAATCACCAGATCACCGCCAAAACAGCAGATCATGCCACAAGCAAAAGCTATAAATTTTTATTTCCTCTGCTTGGGGCTCGTGTGCTTGGATGTGATGGCAAGGGTGCTTTCCAGGTGCACTGGAGACGATGCAAATATAAATTGACAAAAATGATTTCAAAGCTGAGGGGTTTATACCAATCAGGAGACACCAAAAAAGCGGCAGCGTTTTGCTCCCGAAACAGAGAGAAGGGCGATCTAATAGAGGTCTTTAAAATTCAGTAAGTTTCCAGCACAATAGAAAGAGAGAAGGTGTCTTCGCTTCTGGAGAAGCCCAGAAATGGAGGTCATAAATATAAGAAAGTTGCGAATAAATGCAATCAGGAATTCAGAAGAAATGTGTGTGCGAATATGGAACTCACTCGCACTGGTCGCGTTCGAATCAAATAGCAAAGATGCATTAAACAAATCCATAAGGACAAGGGCACATGGTAATCGGGTTAGATTAAGGGGGGGGGTGAGAGGCCCATGCACAGTATAAACGCTTTGTGTGGACCAGCTAAGCCAAATGGCAAATATTTAAAAAGGAAGTAAGATGCTAGGGCATAAATCCACAACAATGGAATGAGGACAATGGGAGGGAGACTGTGGGAATATAACCAGAAAGTAACCAAGCATGAAGGATAGCGCTAGAATATTTAGGTAATTAGCCACGGAGTCCACAAAGGACCGTAGGCATCTCTTCCCATTAGAGGGAGAAAGAGAATTGATTACACAGTTTGAGGGACGCCAGTGTGCAAGCATGGGGCAAGGCGAAGAGGTAGGCCTCAATGAAATACCACAGCCAGTACAAGGATTGAAGCCGATTGTCGGCATTTTGCATCACACTCTAGCCATCTAGCCAACTGAGTGAATGAACCCCCCCCCCCCACCCCACATAAAAGCTAGAATATTATGGAAGATAGATCTAGGATAATGGCCAAGAGGCAGGGAATTGAATAGAGCACTGAATACTTAATTGAAAACAAAGAATGCCACAATGTACAGTAACAGGCATCAGAATAGGAACACCAAGACCGCTGTGGAGGGCTTGTTGCCTAGCTTGTTATTCACTAACCAGAACACAACATACACAGGCTTGCCTGGTCAACTGAAGGAACATTTGCATCGTGGCACAGCACAAAGCAGGCCCCTGCTGAGCAAGGAGAAACAATTTTCCTCCAGCCCTCAGCCATTGTAAACATCTGCCAGCAGTCACCCACAAGGTGCACTGGATCCAGAGAGAAGAGGCGTCTGACAGCAGGCTCACAGACCCAAGAACAAGGCCATGACTACGCAGGGCACAGGGTAACGGTGAAGGTAAAGTCGCCATAGTCCCAGGTGACCATAGGCTGCTTTCCCCTTTGAGGGGGAGAGCTGACTGGTGGTGGTTTAACCTGAGGATCACCACACCTCGGGCGAGGGGCAAGGTTGAGAAGGCGGGGCCTTCGTGAATAGCCTCAGCCGGTGCGGGAATTGAACCCGCGCAGATGGCCTTTTTCTGAATCACAAACCAGCTGACCAACTACCTGAGCTAAACCATAATGATACCAGAGTAATGGAATCAGACAGCACAGGTAGCCATTCAGCCCATCGTTCCTGTGTCAGCTGTTTGAAAGAGCTATTCAATTAGTCTCATGTGCCCGCCCCCGCTGTAATGCAAGCCTTGCAAATTTTTCTTCAGTAAATCGGTGTCAAATTCCATTTTTAAAATCATTATTTCACCTAACTCCATCACCCTGTCAGGCAATGCATTGTGGATCATACCTAATCAGTGTGTTACAAATGAACACCGCAATTCTTCAACAGTGCATTTTTGCCAATTATCTTAAATCCGTGTCGTGTAGTTGCCGACCCTCCTGCTAGTGGATATAATTTCTCCCCATCGACCCTAACAATCTGTGGACACTACTGACAGAGTGGCGGATACTCAGGTTCAATACTGGCGTTCAAAAGGGAACTGGATAAATACTTCGAAGGAGGACAAATTGCAGAGATATGCAGAAAGTGAGAGACTAACTGGATTTCTCTCCAAAAGAGTTGTGCAAACTTGTGATTAAACATATAAATACACACACACTTTATAAAGACAAAGCAGTCGACTGGATGGTGTCTGCGCCTGGATGATTTGTTCGGTCCTCTGCGACAGCCAATCTCTTCGGCAAGGGCTAATTTTACAACTAATTTGTTTTTCTATTTCAACAAAGTGTCAAATGGGGGAGGCCCACAAAACCTGTCACCGTCATCTGCAAGGAGTTAGAAAACAAGCAATACGTGGCAGCCCAGAAAGCCCTTTAACCATCCATCCACAGCGAACACAGGACCAAGGCAAAACCGAAATAACATCAACTAACAAACAACACAAAATCAAAACCGAAAATGCCAGAAACACTAAACAGTTCCGGCAGAATCTGTGGAGAGAGAAAAGCAGAGTTAAGGTTTCAGGTGCTTGGCCTTTGATTCAAACTCTTGTTGCAGAGCAACAGATAAAGCATCTCCACATGGTGCGTTTTTATTTCAGGTTTCCTGCAGCAGCGGTCTTTTCTTTTTCAATGAAATGCGCGTGGTACATCCAAAACATTGAATTGCTCATATTGATGATGAACGTCACAACCTTCAAAAGGGTGGGCAGCACGGTGGCACAGTGGTTAGCATTGCTGCCTCACGGCGCCGAGATCCCAGGTTCGATCCCGGCTCTGGGTCACTGTCCGTGTGGAGTTTGCACATTCTCCATGTTTGCGTGGGTTTCGCCCCCACAACCCAAAGATGTGCAGGGTCGATGGATTGGTCACGCTAAATTGCCCCTTAACTGGAAAAAATGAATTGGGTACATTACATTTTTTTAAAGAACTTTCAAAAGGGGAACTGAACAGATAGTTGAAGAGGGGAGATTTACAGAATTCTGGGAACAATGGGCGAAATGGCCTTCCTCCGCAGTCCTCTATCTCCTATGGTCTCACCAGCTCCTCCAGGTGATGCAACCCAGTGCTGAGGACCATCAGGAGGTGCTTTTGTGGGAAACATGTGTCAGATTTGGGCTGGTGCTCGAGGCAATGGAAAACTGCTGGCAGTTGTGAGTTAGAAGGCACCTCGCCGATCTGTCCACCAGGCAGACTGTACAAATTGAAGTGGTGAACTCATATGAGCAGAAGCTTAGAATCCCACCACCACCCCCAAATCCAAGTGTCTGCCGTGGCTCAATAGGTAGCATTCTGGCCTTGGAGGCAGAAGGTTTGGGTTCAGGCCCCACCCCAGAGACTGGAACACTAAATTCTAGGCTGAAACTCCAGAGTTGTACTGCGGGAGCGCCGCATTGTCGGAGGTGCTGTCATTCGGATCCATTGAACTGAGGCCCATTCTGCTGTCTCTAGATCTCTTGGCCAATATTGATCTCAACCAATATCAGGCAGATTAAAACAGGTATCATTGGTTTGACTGGTGTGAGCCAATTACTGGCAAAATGCCCTGTACTCCAGAAAGAGCTTTGTGGCATCCTGAAGTCATGGACGACACTCTCCAAATTCTTTCTTGCAAATAACCTGACAGACCGTGTACTTGCATCCCAAGTAACATTGCATTATATTTGTCACAATTCCCATCAAAACCCACTTCTGGAAGGTCAACTGCACCTCATGATTAAGGTCAAAGTCCTTGGATATCAAAGCGTTACATACAACTGAAGGCAGAAAAATGACTGGATGCTTTCAAAAAAGCGATTCCCATCATAACCATTCGGGATGGAAAGGTTGTAGTCATTTCCAAAGCTCCAGAATCTGTTTACTGACAACTTCAGTCAACTTGCTCTGCGGCCGACACAAGAGACACTAGAGGGAGTGTAATAATCAGACTGGTACAGATCCAGGTGGCTCCAGTAACCATCCCCAGAGCCAGCAGTCACACCTGACGTGCAACATAAACAGAAATTGGACTTCCGGTTGTGGCTATGCCTAGGTAGGTCGCATGTTCGGCAGCTCCCGCCGGGAACGGACTATTGGGCTCTTCAGAGGGGCCCCAACAGCAATTGTTCGACGGCTCCCAGTGTGGTAAGGTGACAGCAAGGTTCCCCCGACACTATATGGATTGGACAAGGAGTGGAGCGGTTAAAAAGTGATCCTGGTGCAGCGGAAAGTGCTAGGGAGGAAAAGCAAGATGGCGGCGGGTGGAGACCAAGCAGCGTGGGCGCAGTGGTCGCAGGAGCAGCAGGAGTTCCTTGAACGCTGCTCTGCGGAGCTGAAGACAGAAATGCTGGCGCCAATGGAGGCGGCGATTGAGAAGGCCCAAGGGGCAGCGATCCGGGAGGTGCGGTAAAAAGCCTCGGAGAACGAGGACAAGATCTTGGGCCTGGCGGTGAAGGTGGAGCCGCACGAGGCGCTGCATAAGAAGTAGCAGGAAAAATTTGTGGACCTTTGACAAGGTCCCTCATGGTCGACTAGTACAAAAGGTGAACTCACACGGGATCAGGGGTGAGCTGGCAAGGTGGATACAGAACTAGCTAGGTAATAGAAGGCAGAGAGTAGCAATGGAAGGATGCTTTTCTAATTGGAGGGCTGTGACCAGTGGTGTTCCGCAGGGATCAGTGCTGGGACCTTTGCTCTTTGTAGTATATATAAATGATTTGGAGGAAAATGTAACTGGTCTGATTAGTAAATTTGCAAATGACACAAAGGTTAGTGGAATTGCGGAAGCGATGAGGACTGTCAGAGGATACAGCAGGATTTAGATTGTTTGGAGACTTGGGCGGAGAGATGGCAGATGGAGTTTAATCCGGACAAATGTGAGGTAATGCATTTTGGAAGGTCTAATGCAGGTAGGGAATATACAGTGAATGGTAGAACCCTCAAGAGTATTGAAAGTCAGAGAGATCTAGGTGTACAGGTCAACAGGTCACTGAAAGGGGCAACACAGGTGGAGAAGGTAGTCAAGAAGGCATACGGCATGCTTGCCTTCATTGGGCGGGGTATTGAGTATAAGAATTGGCAAGTCATGTTGCAGCTGCATAGAACCTTAGTTAGGCCACACTTGGAGTATAGTGTTCAATTCTGGTCGCCACACTACCAGAAGGATGTGGAGGCTTTAGAGAGGGTGCAGAAGAGATTTACCAGAATGTTGCCTGGTATGGGGGACATTAGCTATGAGGAGCGGTTGAATAAACTCGGTTTGTCCTCACGGGAACGACGGAGGTTGAGGGGCGACCTGATAGAGGTCTACAAAATTATGAGGGGCATAGACAGAGTGGATAGTCAGAGGCTTTTCCCCAGGGTAGAGGGTTCAATTACTAGGGGGCATAGGTTTAAGGTGAGAGGGGCAAGATTTACAGTAGGTGTACGAGGCAAGTTTTTTTTACGCAGAGGGTAGTGGGTGCCTGGAACTCGCTACCATAAGGTGGTGGAAGCAGGGACGATAGTGACATTTAAGGGGCATCTTGACAAATACATGAATAGGATGGGAATAGAGGGATACGGACCAAGGAAGTGGAGAAGATTGTAGTTTAGTCGGGCAGCATGGTCGGCACGGGCTTGGAGGGCCGAAGGGCCTGTTCCTGTGCTGTACATTTCTTTGTTCTTTGACCTGGAGAATAGGTCGAGGAGGAAGAATCTTCGGATTCTGGGTCTCCTTGAAGGAGTGGAGGGGCCCGATGCCGGGGCATATATGAGCACGATGCTCAATTCGCTGATGGGCGCGGGAGCTTTCCCGAGCCCCCTGGAGCTAGATGGGGCTCATCGGGTCC
Source organism: Scyliorhinus torazame (assembly GCF_047496885.1). Taxonomy (NCBI): domain Eukaryota; kingdom Metazoa; phylum Chordata; class Chondrichthyes; order Carcharhiniformes; family Scyliorhinidae; genus Scyliorhinus; species Scyliorhinus torazame. The sequence goes on along the minus strand of NC_092724.1, from coordinate 13,177,017 downwards.
TGGCAAGGAGACCCAAAGCCAACGAGCCGCCAAGGGCTGTAGTGGTGAGGTTCCACCGTTTTATGGACAGAGAGTGTGTCCTGAGATGGGCCAGAAAAGAGCAGAGCAGCAGGTGGGAGAACACAGAGATCCGAATTTACCAGGACTGGAGTGCGGAGGTGGCTAAGAAGAGGGCTGGTTTTAACCGGGCTAAGGCGGTTCTCCATTGGAAGGGGGTGAGGTTCAGGATGCTGCAGCCAGCACGATTGTGGGTCACGTTCCAAGATCGGCACCACTATTTTGAAACGCATGAGGCATGGAACTTTAAACAGACTGAAAAGTTGGACTCAAACTGAGGGTTTGTCGTGGGAGGATGTTTACTGTGTTTACTGCGTTTGGGGAATGTTCTTTTTGTTTTGGTGCTGGGTGGGGGGTGGGTGAATGGATTTGATGTGGGGGCTGTGGGAGAGTGTGGGTGTCGGTGTTGGAGGGGAAGGCCCGCGGAGGAAGAGGGGGGTTGGAGGCCCAGGGATGGGGAGTTGGGGTAAGGCGGCAAAAAGGAGCCACACCAGAGGGGGTGGGGCCGGCTCAGGAATGCGCGGGCTTTTTCCCGCGTTAGGGAAGGATGGGGGCGGTGCTGGAGAGGAGCGCGCACTGACTGCCAAGAGGTGGGGGGGGGATTCTCACACTGGGGGGCCGATGGAATGGCAGGAGAGGCCGGGGTCAGCAGGAGTCAGCTGACTTACGGGAGTGTCATGGGGGAGCAAAATGGTTAGATGAGGATCTAGCGGGGGAAGGGGAGGGAACTGGGTTGCTGCTGTATTGGCCAAAGGGGAGCTGGAAGTAGAAGAGGTAGTCGGAGTGGGGGTCCACCGCCTGGGGGACTGGAGGGTGCGGGAGGCGCGGGCACGTGGCTGGCCTAGAAAAGGAGATGGCTAGTGGCCGGGGGGGGGGGGGGGGTGCGCGCGCGCGTGTAGCCCCCTGATCCGGCTGATAACTTGGAATGTGAGGGGCCTGAACGGGCCCGTCAAGCGGGCCCGGGTGTTCGCGCACTTAAAGGGACTGAAGGCAGACATGGTTATGCTCCACGAGACACATCTGAAGGTGGCAGATCACATTAAGCTGAGAAAGGGATGGGTAGGGCAGATCTTTCATTCAGGGCTGGATGCGAAGAACAGAGGGGTTGCAATACTGGTGGGGAAGCAGATGTCGTTCGAGGCACTGAATATTGTAGTGGATAATGGAGGTCGATATGTGATGGTGAGTGGTAGGTTGCAGGGGGTGCGGGTGGTACTGGTGAACGTATATGCCCCGAGTTGAGATGATGCCGGATTTATGAAACGCATGCTGGTTCGGATTCCGGATCTGGAGGTAGGAAGCTTGATAATGGTGGGGGGACGTCACACGGTGCTGGACCCAGCACTGGACCGTTCTAGGTCCAGGACGGGTAAGAGGCCGGCTGCGGCCAAGGAGCTCAGGGGGTTTATGGACCAGATGGGGGGAGTGGATCCATGGAGGTTTGCCAGGCTGCAGGCCAGGGAATTTTCCTTCTTTTCCCATGACCAGAGAGCCAGGTGCAGGTGGGGGTAGTCTGGGAGGCGTTGAAGGCGGTGGTCAGGGGAGAGCTAATCTCCATTAGGGCCCACAGGGAGAAGAGAGAGGGGAGGGAGAAGGAGAGGTTGGTGGTGGAGATTTTAAGGGTGGACAGGAGGTATGCAGAAACCCCCTGAGGAGGGGCTACTTAGGGAGCGACGGAACCTCCAGACGGAATTCGACCTGTTGACCACGGGGAAAGCAGAGGCACAGTGGAGGAAAGCGCAAGGGGCGGCGTACGAGTATGGGGAGAAGGCGAGTCGGATGCTGGCACATCAGCTTCGCAAGAGGGAGGCAGCGAGGGAGATTGGTGGAGTTAAGGATAGAGGGGGGAATACGGTGCGGAGTGCGGTGAGAATAAACGAGGTATTTAGGGACTTCTGTGGGGATCTGTACAGGTCTGAGCCCCCAGCGGGGGAGGAGGGGATGCGACGATTCCTAGATCAGCTGAGGTTCTCGAGGGTGTAGGAGGAGCAGGTGGCTGGTTTGGGGGCACCGATTGGGCTGGAGGAGCTGGTTAAAGGATTGGGGAGCATGCAGGCGGGGAAGGCCCCGGGGCCGGATGGGTTCCCGGTTGAATTCTACAGGAAACAAGTGGACCTGCTGGGCCCGTTGCTAGTGAGGACTCTTAATAAGGCGAGGAGGAGGGGACCTTGCCCCCGACAATGTCCAGGGCGCTGATTTCTTTGATCTTGAAGCGGGACAAGGATCCATTGCAATATGGGTCGTACAGACCGATCTCGCTCCTCAATGTTGACGCTAAGTTGCTGGCGAAGGTGCTGGCTACGAGAATTGAGGATTTTGTCCCGGGGGTGATTCATGAGGACCAGACGGGATTTGTGACGGGTAGGCAGCTAAATATAAATGTGCGGAGGCTCCTCAATGTGATTATGATGCCCTCGGTGGAGGGGGAAGCAGAGGTAGTGGCAGCTATGGACGCGGAGAAGTCCTTTGATCGGGTGGAGTGGGAGTATCTCTGGGAAGTGTTGCGGAGGTTTGGGTTGCGAGTGTGGCTACGAACCGGCGGAGGTCGGAGTACTTTCGGCTGTGCCGGGGGACGAGGCAGATCTGTCCCTTGTTGTTTGCACTGGCAATTGAGCCGCTGGCCATGGCACTGAGGGGATCAGGAAATGGAAGGGATTGGTTCGGGGGGGGAGGGGGGAGGAACACCGGGTGTTGTTGTATGCTGATGACCTGTTGTTGTATGTTGTGGATCCAATGGAGGGGATGGCGGAGGTCATGTGGATCCTGAGGGAGTTTGGGGACTTTTCAGGGTATAAACTCAACGTGGGGAAGAATGAGCTCTTTGTGGTGCATTCAGGGGACCAGGGAAGGGGGATAGACGAGCTACCGCTGAAGAGGGTGGAAAGGAGCTTTCGGTACCTGGGGATCCAAGTAGCTAGGAGTTGGGGGGCCCTGCACAGACTCAATTTGACGCGGTTGGTGGAGCAGATGGAGGATTTTAAAAGATGGGATATGCTGCCACTCTCACTAGCGGGTAGGGTGCAGTCGGTCAAAATGACGGTCCTTCCGAGGTTTCTCTTTGTGTTCCAGTGCCTTCCCATTTTGATCCCCAAGGCCTTTTTCAAATGGGAGCATCATGGGATTTGTGTGGGCGAATAAGACCCCGAGGGTGAAGAGGGTGTTTCTGGAGCGTAGCAGGGACAGGGGGGGGGGGGGGGCTGGCGCTGCCAAATGCGTGTGGCGATTATTGGGCAGCCAATGTGGCGATGATCCGTAAGTGGATAATGGAGGGAGAGGGGGCGGCGTGAAAGAGGCCAGAGGTGGCGCCCTGTGCGGGCACGAGCCTGAGGGCGCTGGTGACGGCACCGCTGCCGCTCTCGCCGACAAGGTACACCATGAGTCCGATGTTGGCGGCGACGCTGAAGATCTGGGGGCAGTGGAGGCGACACAGGGGTGAGGTGGGGGCCTCGGTTTGGTCCCCGATTCGGGAGAACCATCGGTTTGTCTCGGGAAGGATGGATGGGGGGTTTCGGAGCTGGCATCGGGCAGGGATTAGAAGAATGGGGGACCTGTTCATCGATGGAACGTTTGCGAGCCTAGGGGCATTGGAGAAGTTTGGGCTATCCCCGGGAAACGCTTTCAGGTACATGCAAGGGAGGGCGTTTGTGAGGCGGCAGGTGAGGGAATTCCCGCTGCTTCCGGCACGTGGGATTCAGGACAGGGTGATTTCGGGTGTATGGGTTGGAGAAGGCAAGGTTTCGGGGATTTACCAGGAGCTGAAGGAAGAGGAGGCGGCCTCGGTGGAGGAGTTAAAGGGCAAGTGGGGGGAGGAGCTTGGGGAGGAGATAGATGAGGGTCTGTGGGCTGATGCCCTGAGTAGGGTTAATTCTTTCTCCTCTGCGCCAGGCTCAGCCTAATACAGTTTAAAGTTACTCACAGAGCGCATATGACAGGGGCGAGGTTGAGTAGGTTCTTTGGGGTGGAGGACAGATGTGGGAAGTGCTCGGGTAGCCCAGAAAATCACGTCCATATGTTCTGGTCGTGCCCGGCGCTGGATGGGTTTTGGAGGGGTTTTGCGAGGACTATGTCCAAGGTAGTGAACGCCCGGGTCAAGCCGAGCTGGGGATTAGCATTATTTGGGGTATCGGATGAGCTGGGGGTGCAGGAGGCGAAAGAGGACGGTATTTTGGCCTTTGCGTCCCTGGCAAGGAGGATTTTGCTACTATGGAAAGATGCGAAGCCCCCTTGTGTGGAAGATTGGATCAATGACATGATCCAATTTTGCGAGGACTATGTCCAAGGTAGTGAACGCCCGGGTCAAGCCGAGCTGGGGATTAGCATTATTTGGGGTATCGGACGAGCTGGGGGTGCAGGAGGCGAAAGAGGACGGTATTTTGGCCTTTGCGTCCCTGGCAAGGAGGATTTTGCTACTATGGAAAGATGCGAAGCCCCCTTGTGTGGAAGATTGGATCAATGACATGGCAGGGTTCATCAAGCTGGAGAGGATAAAGTTTGCCTTGCGAGGGAATGTGCAGGGGTTCCTCAGGCGGTGGCAATCGTTCCTCGACTCTATCGCGGAGTGTTAGGAGGTCAGCAGAAGCCCGGGGGCGGGGGGGTTTCTTTTGGGGTGGCGTTTGGGTTAAGGTTAAATAGGTTTTAAATAGGTTTTAAATTGGGTGAAATAGGTTTTTTCCCTATTTGTGCTTTTTACTGGTATATGGGGGGTTATTGTAAATGGGGGAAATCCAATGTATAATTTTTGCTTGTTGTGTTCTTGTTTCTTACTTTTTGTTGGGGGGGGGGGGGGGGGGGGGTTGTTGAAAAGTTGACAAATTTGAATAAATATACATTTTTTTTAAAAACAGAAACAGAAACTGAGCTGTCACTGGTGACGCCCACTTAGGCCGGAGAGGTTATCAGGTGCCCAGAACTTGGTCTGCAAACCCCTCAGCTCTTCAGAAAGGTAAGGGTTTATGCACACGGACTGCTGGCATTGAGCCTGATTTTTCTGAGCGAGTGACAATTCACTGGCACCGTGGGGAGTGGCAGCCTTGATACAGACCAAGCCCCTTGGAGGAAACTACCTTCCTGCCACTTGAGTTCCAACATGCATATGCCACCTGTTGATTTCAATCCTGTTACCTCACAGTTACATGGCTCAATGACTCCTTGCATTCAATTCCATCGACCAAACCGGGCACATCGATTGTAAATGTTCAAGGAGACAAATCAATAGTACAATTAACAGCAAATCTTTGTAAAACAAAGAAATCTCAGAAAAGTTGTCAAGATGGGTAATTGTAAAGGACACCAGGTTGGAACCCAACCAAGACATATTGACCAGAATCTCTTCTCTCCGACTCAGGCAGGAACTCCAGCTAAATTGAAGTCATTTCAACTAATGTCCGAGCATTGAGTTTACAGCACCAAATTTGAGGTATCAAGCTGGCAGTGTCACAAGGAGTGGCATTTAGCACAGCTTGTGAAAGGCCTACCCCAGACATCAGTTGCTGTTGAATGCTATGTCCTGATCCTTCTTCAAAGTTTGCGCCATGACCCGCCACAAACACCGACACAAGCAACCCTGCGATGTTGAAGGCTGCCCTTTCCCAAATCCAACGAGTGTTACCCACCCAAACGTAAACTGTTAGCATTGAAAAATAAATGCTTTATTCAAATGCAGCATGTATACCAGTAAAGCAAGAAATACAGAAAGCGGCTAAACTCACTGATCCCTTGGACGTTCCTGTAGACTGCCCGAGTTCCAATTACCTTAGTTCCAATCGTATGAATGCACAATATGGAACAATATGGAACGAAGACATAAAAAAGAAAGATTCTGAGTTTGAACTTCTGTCTGTGTTCAGTTAGCTCAGGTGGGGCTGGGTTGCATTAGCCTTTCTGCTTCTTGGATACGAGGTGCATAAGAATCACAATGCAACATGCCACAGGTGTGACTTTGGAATTGGGATGTCGCAGCAAGGTTCTATTTTGTTAAATCTTAGAATCATAGAATTTACAGTGCAGAAGTAGGTCATTGAACCCTTGGAAAGAGCACCCTACCTAAACCCACACTTCCACCCTATCCCCATAACCCAGTCACCCCATCCAATCTTTTGGGACACTAAGGGCAATTTATCACGGCCAATCCACCTCACCTGCACATCTTTGGACTGTGGGAGGAAACCGGAGCACCCGGAGGAAACTCACGCACACACAGCGAAAACGTGCAGACTCAGCACAGTGACCCATCCGGGAATCGAAATTGGGACCCTGGATCTGTGAAGCAACAGTGCTAACCACTGTGCTACCGTGCAGCCAATATTTGTCAGACAGCAATATTAAGATCTGAAGAGCTTACAAACTCGAAATGTTATTTTTAGACATAAATGTTATTCTTAAACGTTATTTTTACTCTTCTATTTTCTCACTCCACAGATTCTGCCAAACCTGCTGAGTTTTTCCAGCACGTTCTGTTTTTGTTTCAGATATCAGTATCTGCAGTATTATGCTTTTATTACGATGGCATTAAGGAAAGTTTCATTTTACTATGTTAGGATCCCTACCCATATGAACACGGAATTTTCTTTCTAGTTTCGTCTTTCACGGGGAACAATGTTAATACCGACTGTTGGGCACAAAGCACTGAATGAATTTGATACGGATTCCTCGTCAACTTTCAACAGTGGCTAAGAGACAGGACCAGATACCAAAACCAGTTTCAGCCTTAATATGGTGCAGAAAGATCGATTTGTTCCAAGAATGACAATATAAGAAATAGGGCTTGGTTGTTTTATAAACAAACTTTAAAAAAAAAAGAAAACAATATTTAAACTTTTACTTTAGCTCTAACACTAACAGATTACATGCAGTTTCTTAACCTTAACATCCTACTTCCCATTAGACAATACTGCAACAGAACATGCATCTCTTGTGCCACTTTCACAGGCAGTCGAAGGCAATGCTTGCATTTAGAAAGCATTTTTCTTTTGTCTGGGGCATTTGTTCAGAAACTTTTTCCAAAACCTTCCTCGGTGGCAAATTTCACGATCTCTCTAGTCGGTTTCGACAGCCTTCTCCTGGAACAGTTCAAAACAGCATTTGTTCCTCTCTCTCTAAGTTCCGCCCAGCCTCACAAACAAAGATTCTCTCGGGTTTCCAGGCTTGAATCCTATTATCGTTATCTTGGCTGATTGCTCACTCCCGTTTATACAAAAGAACAGAACTATGTCATTCATATGCAACTAACGTTCCACTGACGGAAAAATAGGTCCTCAGACTCGTGATGGTATAATGACTAGTCAAACAAGGTTGTCCCGAATGACAATGTATCTTGAGTGCATCACCCCAGCTGAACCGGGGCATCCTGTGTATTCTCACTAATGAGGTTAAGTCTGAATCCAACTCCGCAATTTTTATTTCCAGAATTAAAATCTGTATAAAGCTGATAAAGCAGATAATACCTTCAGTATCTACGACCCCTGAATCTGCACCACTGCCCCCCCCCCCCACCAAAGTACGTACATACACAAAATACCTTAGAAAGCACAAAGCCCAAGGACATGCATGCCTTAGAAAGTGTATTTGAGCCATTAAGTAACCCCACTGATCATCCAACAATATTTACAGACTCCCCAAAGTTTTTAATTATGATTTTCATTTTTCCCCAATGGGAATTGGGTGGGTTGTGTTGGATGGCCATTTCACACTGCACCTTATTTATCACTCCTTTGAAGGCAGTGAGGTTAAAATTGGGACTCCTGTCTCTACGGCCCCTGTTTGGCAGATTATCGCCTTTTTTCTGAGTAAGGGAATTAGTTTTTCCTGAATTCTGTTTTAAATTCACTTTTCAAAATGTATTTATCCTCGGTCATTATTTTTCTGGCTTACTTTGAACTAATACATATCTCAGCCTTTGGCCAGATTGTTGACTGCCAATGGAAAGGAAATGGAAAAAAAGAAACTTACTGCATTCCTCATCGTTCTCACTGGCTGTATTGATACCAAATGTATTAAACTCAGTGGTGTATTCAAGCCAGTCGGACTCCGTGTTGTGTCAGCACAGCTCATGTGTGCCACATCTCTCAAACCTGTTTTCACCCGCAACCGACCTGCATTCTTCACTCCATTTTCATACAGACATAATCTAAGTCGAATCTTAATGTACACACCTCTTTTTAAAAATTGAACGTGCCCCCCCGTCCCCCCCACTCCAGAGACCTGAGCCCCATAATCCACAAAGACACTCGCGTGCACTACCGAAGGAGTGCGGCACTATCGGAGATGCTTTCTTTTGGATAAGACGTCAAACTAAGGCTCGCATCTGACCGTTCAAAAAGGTCACATGACACTATTGGAGGGAGAACAGGGGTGGTCCCCTCGTCAGCCGGGCTAATATTTATTTCTTAAAAAAATTGTCTGGATCACCATCATGTACGAACATACGAAATAGGAGCAGAGGTAGGCCATTCGGCCCTTCGAGCCTACTCTGCCATTCAGTAAGATCATGGTTGATCTGCTTGGGTTTCGAAATCCACATACCCGTTGTCATGTGAGAGTACCTTTAAGAAATGGGTGTTTATAAAAATATCTGTAGTGGATGTACCTTTAAGAAATGGGTGTTTATCAGTGATGTTAGAGTGTGGCTGTCTGTCTGCTTTACTTTCGTTTTAGGCTGTTTGCTACAGGGTGTGAGTGGTTTCGTTTTAGGCTTGGAGCTGCCCCCAGCAAGACAAGGTGTGATTCTGATTTATTTCTGTATGAAAGGAATGTCTTCAGATCACTTGCTAATTTAACAGTGATAACTGCTCTCAGTAGAGAATTTAAACCTGATCTGTGTTAAAAAGGGTCTTTTTTGTCTTATGGATGTTAATAAGGAAAGATTAAGGTTTACTTATAGAATATTGTATCTGAGGGGAAGATTGGTGTTGATAGTTGTTAAGATGTTTACTGTGGGTTTATAAAGTGTTAACTGGTTTCATAAATAAACATTGTTTTAATTTAAAAGTACTGTAGTTTCTGGTGTATCACACTTGCAGAGTGGGCCCGTGTGGTCCCCATAACGACAATCTATTCAAAGTTGTGGGTCAGGTGAACTCCATGATACACTTTGGGGTTCTCTAAACCCTGGACCATAACACCATCTATCTCCAATAACCCTCGATTCCCTTGCCTATCTGCCTTAAAAATATTCAATGATCCCGCCTCCACCACCTTCTTTGAGATGGCAGTGGCATGGTGGTATTGTCACCTGACTCGTAATCCAGGGACCCAGGGCAAGATCCAGGGACCCAAGTTCAAATCCCACCATGGCAGATGGATGACCATGAAACCATTGTCCATTGTCGCAAAAAACCATCTGTTCACTAATGTCCTTTAGGGTAGGAAATCTGCCATCCTTACCTGGTCTGGCCGACATGTGACTCCAGACCCACAGCAATGCGGTTGACTCTCAAACACCCTTTGAAATAGAACATATAATGCAGAAGGATTCAGCCCATCGAGTCTGCACCGACCCACTTAAGCCCTCACTTCCACCCTACCCCCATAACCCAATAAACCCTCCTAACGTTTTTGGTCACTAGGGGCAATTTTATCATGGCCAATCCACCTAACCTGCACATCTTTGGACTTTGGGAGGAAACCGGAGCATCCGGAGGAAACCCACGCAGACATGGGAGAACGTGCAGACTCCACACAGACAGTGGCTCAGCGGGGAATCGAACCTGGGACCCTGGCGCTGTGAAGCCACAGTGCCATCCACTTGTGCTACCGTGCTGCACATGGAGGGCAGCTAGCGATGGACAATAAATGCTGGCCCAGCCAGTGAGGCCACATCCCCATAGCGAATAAAAAGACATGTGATCTCACCAATCCCCTGTACAACATTCATGTTTAATTCCTCTCAGGATAAAGGATAGTATTCCATTATCCACCTTAATCACACACTAACTTCTAGAACACCAAGCTCCCTTTGCAACCTGCAATTCTACAGCATTCTCCATTTAGGTAATACTCTGCCATTTTATTCTTCCTGCCAAAGTGAACAACTTCGCACATTCCCACATTACACGCCATCTGCCAGACGTTTTGTCCACTCAATCTATATCCTTATGTCTTCTTTACAACCTACTCCCCCACTTATTTTTGTGACATTGACAAATTCAGTTACCAAGCCTTCGCAACCTTCATCAAAGTCATCGATATAAATAGTAAAATGTTGAGGCCCCAGCACAGACCATAAGACTTAGGAGCAGAATTAGGCCATTCAGCCCATCTAGTCTGCTCCGCCATTCAATCATGGCTGATATGTTTCTCAACCCCATTCTCCTGTCTTCTCCTCACAACCTCTGATCCCCTAATTAATCAAGAATATATCTATCTCTGTCTTAAACACACTCGTTGATTTGGCCTCTGCAGCAAAGAGTTCCACAGCTTCACCACCCTCTGGCTGAAGAAATCCCTCCTCATCTCTGTTTTAAAGGGCCGTCCCTTCAATCTGAGGCTGTGCCCTTGGGTTCACGTATCTCCTACTAGTGGAAACATTGGCTGGATTCTCCGCCGTCGGGGTGCTCCATTTTGCCGGCAGCCCGGGGGTTTCCCGACGGTGTGGGGCTGGCCCACAATGGGAAACCTCATTGACCAGCCGGCGAAACTGAGCATCCCGCCGGCGTGCTGAACCAGAACTCTGGTGCTGCGGGACGGAGAATCCAGCCCATCCTCTCTAAGTTCACTCTATCTCAGCCCCTCAGTATTCTGCAAGTTTCAATGAGATCCCCGCTCAACCTTCCAAACTCCGTCGAGTACAGACCTGGATCCCTCAACTGCTCCTCGTATGACAAGCTCTTCATTCCGGGGATCATTCTTGTGAGCCTCCTCTGGACTCTCTCCATAGCCAGCACATCCTACCCTAGATACGGGAGCCAAAACTACTCACAATACTCCAAATGTGGTGTGACCAGAGCCTTATACAGCCTCAACTCTACATCCCTGCCCTTGTATTCTAGCCCTCTCAACATGAATGCTAACATTGCATTTGCCTTCCTAACTGCCACTGAACCCGCATGTTAACATTAAGAGAATCCTGAACGAGGGCTCCTAAGTCCCTTTGTGCTTCCGATTTCCGAAGCCTTTTCCCATTTAGAAAATAGTCTATTATTCTTCCTACCAAAGTGCATAACCTCACACTTTTCCACATTGTATTCCATCTGCCACTTCTTTACCCACTCTCCTAGCCTGTCCAGGTCCTTCTGTAGCCTCTCTGCTTCCTCAACACAACCTGTCCCTCTACAATCTTTGTACCATCTGCAAACTTAGCAACAATGCCCTCAGTTCCTTCTTCCAGATCGTTAATGTATATCGTGAATAGCTGACCCCTGTCGGAACACTACTAGTCACCGGCTGCCACCCTGAAAAGGACCCCTTTATCCCCACCCTCTGACTTCTGCCAGTCAGCCAATACTCTCTCCATGCCAGTACCTTGCCCCCTTGCCTCTTATTTTATTCAGCAGCCTCCTGTTTGCCACCTTGTCAAAGGCCTTCTGGAAATTCAAATAGATCACGTCCACTGGTTCTTCTTTGTCTAATTTCCTCGTTATCTCCTCATAGAATTCTAACAAATTTGTCAAGCATGACCTCCCCTTGATGAATCCGTGCTGACGCGGTCCTATTTTACCGTGCACTTTCAGAGTACTCCGCGATCTCATCCTTAATAATAGACTTTAAAATCTTACCAACAACCAAAGTTAGACTGACTGGCCTATAATTTCCTGTCTTCTGCCCCCCTTCCTTCTTAAACAGCGGTGTTACATTAGCCATTCTCAATCCTCTGGGACCCTCCTGCCTTCAGTGATTCCTGAAAGATCACCATCAATGCCTCCACATTCTCCTCAGCTATGTCCTTCAGAATCCTGGGGTGTAGTCCATCCGGTCTGGATGATTTATCCACCCTCAGACCTTTCAGTTTCCCCCACACCTTCTCCTTAGTGATGGCCATTACCCTCACCTCTGACCCCTGACTCTTCTGGCATGCCATTGTTGTCTTCCACTGTGAAGTCTGATGCAAAGTACCTATTCAGTTCTTCTGCCATTTCTTTGTTCCCCATTACTACTTCCCCAGCCTCATTTTCCAGTGCTCCAATGTACATTCTTGCCTCTCTCTTACCTTTTATATATCAAAAAAAAAATTCCTGCCATCTTCTTTTATATTACTAGCAATCTTACACATCCATCTTCTCCCACCCAATTGCTTTTTTAGTTGTCCTCTGCTTGCTTTTGAAGGCTTTCCAATCTTCTGTCTTCCCACTAATCCTCACCACTTGGCATGCTTTTCCCTTTGCTTTTATGCTCCCTTGACTTCCCTTGTCAACCATGCTTGTCTTGTCTTCCTCTTAGCATGTTCCCTCCTCCTTGGGATTAATTTCTGTTGTGCCTCCCAAATAACCCCCCAAAAAACCCTGCCACTGCTATTCCACTGTTTTCCCTGCTGGGCTCCCCGTCCAATTACTTCTGGCCAGCTCCTCCCTCGTGTTACCCTTATTTAATTGTAATACCGTTACATCTGATTCCAGCTTCTCCCTCTCAAACTGCAGGGTGAATTCCATCATATTGTGGTCACTGCTCCCTCAGGGTTCCCTCACCTCAAGTTCCTTAATCAAATCTGCCTAATTACACATCACCAAATCCAGAATTGCCTGTTCCTAGTGGGCTCTACCGCAAGCTGCTCCAAAGAAAACACCTCATCGACATTCCACAAATTCCTTTTCATGGGATTCGCTACCAACCTGATTTTCCCAGTCCACCTGCATATTGAAGCCCCCCATGATTATTGTAATATTGCCTTTTTTACATGCCTTTTCTATCTCCTGATTTATTTTATGCCCCACATCCTGACAGTTGCTAGGGGGTCTGTACATAGCTCCCATCAGGGTATTTTTTTCCTTTGCGATTCCTCAACTCGACCCACGCAGATTCTATGCCTTCCGACCCTATGTCGCTTCTTGCTATCGACTTAAGTTAATTTCTTATATTTCTTATGAGCAATGCAACCCTGCTCCCTCTGCCCATCCTTTCACATATACTTGAATACTAAGATCCCAGCCCTGATCCCCTTGCAGCCACGTCTCTGTGATGCCCACATCGTATCCGCCAATTTAAATGTACACAACAAGCTCATTTACCTGGATTCGTACACTACACGCAACACCTTCAGTCCTGCGTTGATTTTGCTCTGCCTGAAGTTAGATTCCTGCCACTTTTTAGTCGCTTTCCTGTGCTCTTTCCAAGGGCTGGCGTAGACTCGATGGTGCAGCCACCTGGGTTGGCCGCTTCCCGACTTAAAATGGAGATCCGCAAAGACTACAGGGAAATTCAGCCAAACCAGGAAAAACTAGCAAGTGCAATGTCTCCTGCGTATTAGAACTTGCAGAAACCCAATCAGCACTGAAACCAGCAGCCATCTGCATATTAATGAGCGATCCCTGGGAACAATTGAAACATTTAAGGTGAATAAGGCCAAGCCAGACTCCTCGGCGCCAGCAGGAGCCAAGACAAAGGAAGGCCAACGGACACCTAGGGACCGCCCAGCGATCAGGGAACGGCTCCAGTATTGGAGAAATCGATCCAAGTGATCGGAACGCAGTCCAATCACTTGGAACCAGATTCAGGGTCCACCCCGAACAGAGCAAAGCCCCTGGGGACTATAAAGTAGAGTCCCCAAGTTCAATTCGTCCTTCTTGGCAGGGTCACTCAGCAGATCGAACCAACCCTTGACAGTGAACTGCCTAAGTTGCTGCACCAACCAAGTAAGTCTCCAGCCAAAGCACGCTACGAGATAGGCGCTCCTAGCTACTAGTCCGTACCAGCTTTGAAGCCTGCAGATTCAGAACCCAAACGAAAGGCCATTTGTTCCCCTGACCTGGTGGGCCAGTCCAAAGCTAAGTATAGGCCTATAGTGTTAGAGATAGTCTAGTAAGTAGAGTTTTATGCATGTGTAGTGATTGACTGTGTATAATAAATGTGTTTTGATTTGAAACTTACTAACTGGTGTATTGAGTTATTGATCAGTACTTGAACTTGAACCTCGTGGCAGTATCATAAAGATACCTGGCGACTCTAGAGCAAAGGTTATAGAAACAGAGCAAATTGAGCAAAGATACAACGGGCAACATTTAAGAGCCAACCAAAAGTTAGTAACAATAGGCCGAATGGTCTCCTTCTGCACTGTAAATTCTATGATTCTATACTCTCTGCACTATTACGTGTTCTGGAAGCTTTACTAACATCTCCTGAGCTCCCGGCCCCTTTAACTTGTTTAAAGTCCTCATCATTAACCTGCCCTCTCACCTTCTCCTTTAACTTTGATTTTCTAATTTTCCATACAACTAAACCCTGCATTTGGTTTAGACCCCGACAGGATTCCACTGGCCACCCATTTAAGCATATTCTTCATTTAATGTTAGCCAACCAATCTTCTATCCAGGATATATGTCACCCCAGCACCATAAACTTTTATTTTCCGCGATAAACGGTTGGCGCGGAATGCCCCAAGCAGTTGCTTTTTTTCCCCCCAAACCATCAAAACAGCGATTATGCATCACAAATCTATCATTAGCTGGAGTGCCCTGAAGACGTGAAAAGTGGTATATAAAAGCAAGTCTTTATTTTCTCTTCTATTATATTAAATAATACAGCACAGGTTGGCAACATGCCACTCAAATGCACTTGGCACAAGCCAAAATTAAAATACTTGGAGGCCAATCTTTAAGGTTTTATTTAAAAAAGATGGTAAGATGATTTATGTTGGCACATTTATATCCCAGCAGCATTGTGATTCAATAGAGTTGGAAATGAGAGAGAGAGAGAGAGAGAGAGAGAGAGAGAGACGGATGGACGGTGTAAAGAGAACAGAGACAGACTTTTCTGGGGACTGGCATTGGTCCATCTAGCATCCTAGCTTTGTGTCCTTTGATTTGGCTAGGACAATTGCAGATTTTGTTGGAATTAATTAGGAGAAAACAATCCTTTAAAAAGGTTAACGTGAAATGATTTTACACCACCGCTTCACAAGTACTGACAAGAGGTGGATTAAGGTCATCATGGTGACATTTTGGGAGCAATTGAAAAAGACTTGCATTTATAGAGACCTGTATCAAATTCTGAAAGAAGAACCCAATGTGCTAACTACAATGAATCACCTTCCAAGTGCAGTTACTGCTGTTATGTAAACAAACACGAGTCAATTTGAGCATAATGCAATCTCAAAGACGAGCAGTTGGGGACATGTCCAATTAATTTGTTGCCCGAGGGAGGAATATTTGGTCAGGCCACCAAGAGAACGGAGAACTCCCCCAATTTTCTCCAACACCATGGATTCTTTTGAATGTCCACCTACATTACAGGAAGAGACAAGGATTCAATCTAGTCACTATTGTAGCCAAAGGATAACCCCCTCTAACCAGGTAGCATTCTCTCAGCATTACATTTGGCAATCAGCCTCAAGTCGCAAGTCCTGCATTAGGATTTGAAGCATGTGGGAAAAAGATTGTGCGGCATGGGGTTAAGGTCAAGAATGCTCTTCCTGAGAATGCGGTGGAGGCAGGAGCAATCGTGGCTTTCAAAAGTGGATTGAACAAGCACTAGAGAAGAAAATAAGTTGCTGAGCTACGGGGGAAGAGGTATGGAAACAGAATTTCTGCAGCATGGAGACAATGGGCTGAACAGCCTCCAATTCCGTAATCCTTCTCTGAACCAACAGCTTTTTATTCGGAGACTAGAACGTCACCAACTGAGTCAAGTTGATGCTGGCACAATGCAAGAATTTGCTTACTCTTCCTCGATTAGGGCCATGGGATCTTTTAAACCGAAGCCCTTCCTGAGGTGGATGTAACATTTCATAGTTTAAGATAACTAGTTTAAGATTGGGCAGCACGGTAGCATGTGTGTCTAGCACTGTGGCAGCGCCAGGGCCAGGGCCCCAGGTTCGATTCCCTGCTGGGTCACTGTCTGTGAGGAGTCTGCACGTTCTCCCCGTAAGACGTGTAGGTTAGGTGGATTGGCCATGATAAATTGCCCTTAGTGACCAAAAAGGGGAGGGGTTATTGGGTTACGGTGGAAGTGAGGGCTTAAGTGGGTCGGTTACAGGGATAGGGTGGAAGTGAGGGCTTAAGTGGGTCAGTGCAGACTCGATGGGCCAAATGGCCTCCTTCTGCACTGTATGTTCTATGTTCTATAAGCCAGCCAATGTTCTGTTCTTCATCTTCTTGATGCAGTCATGAACTTGCACATCTTTTAACTGACTGTCATGGTAATCTAAGCGTCAATTTCCTTCCCAGCAAGTCTAGCCATACATGATTCAATTATCACCTTTGCACCCATTTACCATTAATTTGTTGAGTAGTTTTCGATCACACTTGACAACTTGAAAACCTAACAAAAGTAGGCCAGTCAGCCTCGATACAGGGTGGTAATGCGTAACTGTACTCAAGCTATAGAGTGTTTCAGTCTCTATGGTACAATTGGTCAGCGCCTTTGGCTATTAACCCAAAGGTTGGTCATTCAAGAACACCCAGGAAGGAATTCTTCACTATTTAACCAGTTGTTTCTGTAGTATAGTGGGTATTGCATTTGCTATACACCCAAAAAGTCTCTGTATCGTAACCTCTCTCGCAGAAATGTCATCGAAACCTGTTCAACTATGTGGAAAAGTTGTTTAATTCACATCCTGCTGTGTTTGTTTACTTACAGGGTCAACTGTAGCTCAATAGAAAGCACCATTATCCTGGTGCTATGCGTTCAAATCCCAATCCTGACGCTGATACTAACCGAGTGTTTTTTATTGAAGGTCAGTGAAGGTTTTCAACAGCAACATATCCGGTTGCAGTAAAACTGGATCCAAGGGTGCGCCAAGGTCAATTCCGCTCCTCCACAGCGGGTCTTCTGCTCCCTGTCGACCTTCTGCTGCGCAAGGGACAATATGCCAAACTTGTTGGCATCCCACCCACCAGTCTGCCGCCCTGGCCGGCAACACAGTCCGGGACAACAAGACTGTGGCATCATCCCCTGCCATCTGCAGCTCGCCACCCGCAATGACAATGAACTCAACAAGCTGCCTGGAGTAGTCACCATAGCCCAGGGCGGTGTCCTGCCCAGCATCCAGGCTGTTCTGCTGCCCAAGCAAACTGGCACCTCGGCAAGGTTTATGCCTAAAAGGAAGGGGTGGGGGTGCGAGATGAGACACTAACGTGGCGTGGAACTTGTCAGACCAATAAGTTGGGAGTTATACCAATATCCCATCACCTAGAATGATATGGCTCGATTTGGAAGGATTTAACCTCCTTCCTTTGCCGAAATTATGGACTTCTTTGGATATATACTATTCTTCCTAATGGCCACTTGTAGACATGTACTGACCCTTTGGATTGGTGCAGTGAAGATGTGATCGTCCTGTGTATTGGCACATAAACGTTTACTGCTCCACTTTATTACTAAACCGGATTGCCAAATTTATGTTGACACTATTGTCACAGTGACAGAGGGACTTGTCCTTCGCCCTTCATCCCCCTGCCCATACTGACGTGATCGTCCGTTCTTCAGCTGTTCCGTCCAATTCTCAGGAACACTGTCCTTCCAGTCATCCCTTGAAAAGCCTACCCAAAACCCAAACTGCTGGAGGCACCTCTTCTAGTCACTCCCTCCTTCCTTGCCTGTTGCATCTAACTATGAAGCACCTCGAGGCATTGATAATATCTAAGCAGGGGAAACAATCACCCAGAATGTGGCTGCACATGCATCAGTATCATCTCACTACAATTCCGGCACTCGAACATCTTCTGCTCTTTATCAAATCAGTGAACTAAAATTCGTTAAAAGCTTCTTGCTCACAAGATGTGCACTTTAATTTGTTTTCAAATAGAAGATAAGCGCTGGTGAGCAGTGAAATATTCTCCATTCCTACTGCAGTTGGCCTTGTGAAGAATGGCTTATTATTACAGTACAATGACCTTTCTGAAGGATGTGGTTTACTGAGTCTGTTTATGTATAGCTACACACTACATGTTCTCCTCGAGGCGCGGTGCCTATAGACTGCAGAAAGATTTATAATTACAGTTGGTTCAAAAAATACGCATTTTATCATTCTCCCAAAAATGCGTCGGGGCTTTTTGTCGCTGTATTTATGTAAAACATAAGGTTATTTGGTGAAAAGCATTCTTACAGAAGAGGTAAAATGATGTGCTATCAAAGAAAAATGTAGAAAAATGTCTGTGTTTGGAAAGATTATAATTTCCTGTTGCCCTAGTGCTATGCTGTTATCAGCTTTCGACTCACCCATGTCTGCACTTTAAACTTTGGATTCTAAATCTATGATTTTTACAGTTGCTGTCATGCTGTTATGGAAAGTAAATTAGGTTCCTCCAGTGGCCCCGGCAACATTTATCTCACAGCCAACATTGCCACGGACCATCTGGTCAGTATCACATTGCTGTTTGAGTGGTTTCATTGTTCCTACAATTCAGAAATGCTTCACTGGTTCTGGAGTACTTTCTGAGATATCCCGAGGTTGTGAAAGACACTAGACAAATGCAACTTCTTCCTTCACCCCAGATTTGTTACGAATAGTCATTGTACACGGATCTTACATTTGGTAAACTGAAAGGTTATGGTCACTGAGCATAGAGCACACAGTCCCCATGATTAGTCTACATTTCAGGGAGGCCAAACAAAGCTAAAGCAGCATGCAGCCAAGTCATGCAGACCCCGAAGTTCCCAGATTCAATGTCCCGTGTGTCCCAAATTATCCCGCCCCCGCCCCCCCAATACCTCCGGTAGGCTGGTAAACTGACTCCTGATCACAAACCTGGTCATAAACTTGTTATCCTCACCAGAGGTCAGGGTGGGCAGATGAAAGAATTGGACTTGGCAGGGATGCCCCACCCAGCCAAATAACCAACTAAGACACCCTTGTCCGCAGTCGCTCATGAAACACCGACTGCTGTGTCTTCTTGCTTCCATAAGTATGAAATAATCTCACTCCTTTTCCCGCTGTGACCTCATTTTAATGCTTCACATTTGGTGTTGGCAGCGATGGGGCCTCAGATCTCATAGTTCCCCATGTGGTTTCTGGACTAATACATTGTTATCTAGCACATGACTGCAGCGCGACAGTGAAATGTGGCATCTTGGGCTTTACATTCTCATAATTAGTTTCTACCTCTTTTTTTTAAATAAATGTTTTTATTGGGTTTTTGAACAAAGTATATTTACTGTTATGTACACAGAATAAGAAATATATATATATATATATATATATATATACACATACATATATAGAGAAGGGCATACCCAAACATACCAAAAAAAAATGTAATAATAAAAAATAAAATAGAATAACTGGTAGGGTATTGTGCACCAGCTCAACAGCAGCAACTTTGTACAACTGGCAAAAATTATTTACAACACATAAGTAGGTGACTGTTTGCGTGTGTGGTGGTGGTGGTGGTGGGGGGGGGGGGGGGGTAAATATACATTTGGGTGCCGGTAGTTTCTACCTCTTGACCAATAATAAAACAGCAACACCCAGGAGAGGATCGGATGGTGACTGGTATTTAATGGAACTGGACTTCAGTCAAGAGTCAACGAGGAAAGAAAATTAGCGGGAAACGGAACTGTACTGATATCAGTAAAGTATATAAACAAAAATCAATGCACTTCCTTTGTAAAGCACAACAACAGAATGTCAGAACTACGGCAGTCCATTCAAATCATTTAGTTTCACCCTGGAGACACCTTTCCAGCCAACTCCATATATACAATGCACAGAAAATTGAACTGAAATTGCCCCATGGTGTGAAGAATACACACTGATAGACAGCAGATTGGATTGATGAGGCAATAACGCTTCAATCCTGCAGCTCATGTTTTCCGATTATCGTCACCCTGTCCTGTCATTTATGGGGTACAATGGCAGAGGTTTTTGGAAACCAAAGGTTTCCAAAAACCAAAGGTCAGGAAGGATAACCAAAAAAATATGAGTTTGAATTCCACCAGCATTGTTTGAGAATATGAATTTGGTTTAAATAAAAATCTTACATAGTGAAAGTGGCGGATTGTCATAAATATCCAACTGGTTTACTGATGGCCTTAAGGTTATACCCATGGGGTGGCATGGTGGCGCAGTGGTTAGCACTGCTGCCCCATGGCGCTGAGGACCTGGGTTTGATCCCGGCCCCGGATCACTGTCCACGTGGAGTTTGCAGATTCTCCCCGTGTCTGCGTGGGTCTCACCCCACCATGTGCGGAGTAAGTGGATTGGCCACGCTAAATTGCCCCTTAATTGGAAAAATAATAATTGGGTACCATTAAAAAAAAAGGTTCTTACCCACTTCTGTATTGTCACAAAACCTATCCTATTCGCATCCGAATCCAGATTCTGGTGTACATAACCCAAGCTGACACTTCATTGCAGCTGTGAGGGTACAAGCCAACATTTCCCCTTCAACTAATATCGCTATCTTCTTGGGCGGTCATTCGTGAATGGGTATGATTGTCCAAATATATTGGGTCATCAACTCACTGCTGTGTATTGGTTTTGCTCTGTACAAGTAGTCTGCCACATCACAAGAAGGGCATTTCTAAAATACGTTGTTGACCGTAAAGAGCTTTAGGACGCTCTGAGACTGCAAAAGCATTTACTGTAAATGGGGAGAGGGTTGTGTAGTGGCACGGTCACAGGACTAGTAAGCCAGGGGCCCAGGCTAATGCTCGAGGACACAGGTTCAAATCCCACCGTCAGCTAGTCTCTTAAATTTATTTAAATACTAAATCTGGAATTGAAAGCTAGTCTCTGTAATGTTGCCATGAAACTATCTGCTAGCTGTAAAAACCCATCCGGCTCACTAACGCCTCTTAGGGAAGGAAATCTGCCATCCTTACCTGGTCTGGCCTCTAGGTGACTCCAAACCCACAGCAAATAGTTTGACGCTCATCAGTCCTCTGAAATGGCCTAGCAAGCCACGTAGTTGGACCAAATTGCTACGGATACCAGAGGGGCTCAGTGGTTCAAGGCGGCATCTCACCATCTTTGCAAAGACAATTAGAATTGTGCAACAGATGCTTGCCTTGCCAGTGGTATCCACGTTCCATGAGAGAGTTTTTTTGAAGTTTTATTTTAGTCCCAGAACAGCATTGTTGACCTTCAACTGGAACTCTTCGTGGCCTAGCAAACCCATCAATCATCAATCGCATCAAAATACTGCAAAGAACATTGCTATTTACAGTGGAAAAAACTTTGAAGCGGACTGCAACAGTTCAAGAAGACAGCTCCCCAAAATCTTCTCAAGAGTTACTAGGGATGGGCAATAATTGTTAGCCTTGCCAGTGATATCCGCAAGCAGAGGATGAAGGTTTTTTTTAAATTCCAGCCCATGGTTTACTCAACCCACACATTTCCCTCCCCACAATTTAGTCCAGCCTACGCACTACTCTCCAATGTGGCTCATTCCCACATTCTAGCCTGCAAACCTCCCTCTCCTCTCACTCAAATTCATTGGCGCGATTTTCCAGAAAAACTTGTGCGCTAGCGAGCAGGAATTGCCGCGAGTTTCCCGATACTCGGCCCAGCGAGGCCGGCAATGCTATTCAACGTTGATTGGTCCACTTAACGAGGCCTCACGGGCTTCTCGCCCCAAGTAACGGCTCACCAACACCGCGCTCGCCAGCCCCCCACTAACAAGGTTGAGGAGCACTTAAGCTGCACTTGCTGGGCCAACCCCAGCCAGCTCGCAAGAATGGCGCCCAGGAGACCGGCCCCAAGATTCAGGGATGCTGACCTGGGGAGGCTCCTGGACATGGTGGAGACCAGGAAGGATGTCCTGTTCCCCGGGGGGTTCCGGGAGAGAGTGAGCCACAAGGCAGCCACAAGGCTACCTGGGATGAGGTGGCGGCAGCTGTCAGCTCGGGGGAGTGTGACCAGGAGGACTGGCCTCCAGTGCCGTAAGAAGGTAAATGACCTACACCGGGCAGCACGAGTGAGTAGACACCAACGCCCCCACTTCCCCCAACCCGGCGAACCACATGTGTGGCTAACAATGCTCTCTGTCTCCCCTGAGGAAAAGCTCTCCCATAATCGGCGGGAGAGAGACCGGGGGGTGGCTGAGGACTGGGCAGCCACCCACGTAATCGCTGGCTGATGTCACAGAGCTGAGGAGCCACCAGGCTCCACCTGGAGGACGTGCTAAACGCGAGTTATTATTGCCTTACTGACTGACCCATCCCTCTCACTGACCACATGTCCATTCTCCGAACCGGTAATTGTCGCAAATTGGGGACCAAACTGATGCTCTCACTTCCCCCACATGCTTTCTCCATTGGCCCCAGCTCCGCAAGGTTGCCACCAGTAGAGGGCTGGTGGAGTACCGTGCCGCGGGAGCGGCAGGGGCGCCGGAACAAGGGCTGCCAAACTGGTGCCCCTGCACGAAGCGGCCTCCATTCACCCCCAAACCGACCCCGCACCCACCATCTACTTCCTTATCATAGCTATGTTGGCCGCCCAGTAGTAATTAGGAAAGTTTGGCAGCGCCAGCCCCCCTTCCCCTCGGTTCCTCTCGAGCATCAATTTCCTCACCCGCGGGGACTTTCCCGCCCACACAAATCCCATAATAATTTTATTGACCTTCTTAAAAAAGGACCGTGGAATGAAAATGGGGAGACACTGGAATACGAACAGGAATCTCGGGAGGATCGTCATTTTAACCGTTTGCACTCTCCCCGCTAGTGTCAATGGGAGTGCATCCCACCTCCGGAACTCGACCCTCATTTGCTCCACCAACCGAGATAAGTTCAACTTGTGTAACCGGCCCCAGTCCCACGCCACCTGTATCCCTAAGTATCTAAAACTGTCCCCTACTAGCTTGAACTGCAGCCCCCTCATCTGACCCTCCTGGCCCCTCGCCTGGACTACAAACAACTCACTTTTTGCCATGTTCAGTTTATACCCTGAGAACCGGCTGAATTCCCTCAGGATTCCCATCATTTTATTCATCCCAGCCACTGGATCCGTGATGTATAAGAGCAGATCGTCGGCGTATAACGAAACTCTATGTTCCACCCCACCCCCCGCCCCGCCGTACCAGCCCCCTCCAACCCCTAGAAGCTCTCAGGGCAATTGCCAGTGGTTCTTTTGCTAGCGTAAACACAGTGGGGAGAGGGGGCACCCCTGCCTTGTCCCTCGGTATAGTCTAAAATAGTCAGACGTCGCCCGATTCGTCCTTACACTAGCCTCCGGAGCCTGGTACAGCAGCCTAACCCAGTCGATAAAGCCCTCCCTGAACCCAAATCGTCCCAGCACCTCCCATAAGTTGTCCCACTCAACCCGGTCGAAAGCCTTCTCGGCATCCATTGCACAACTACCTCTGCCTCCCTACTCCCCGGGGACATCATGATCACATTCAGCAGCCTTCTTAGGTTGGCCACCAACTCCCTGCCCTTGACGAACCCGGTTTGATCTTCCATAATAACGTCCGGCACACAGTCCTCAATCCTAGCAGCCAGGCACTTGGCCAGTAATTTTTCATCTACATTGAGCAGAGAGATTGGTCTATAGGATCCACATGCCTCCGGGTCTTTGCCCCGTTTCAATATCAGGGAGATGGTGGTCTGTGACATCGTCGGGGGTAAAACCCCCCATCTCTTGCCTCATTAAAAACCCTAACCAGCACCGGCCCCCCTATCTCAGAGAACTTTTTATAGAAATCCACCAGATACCCATCCGGCCCCGGGGCTTTACCCGATTGCATGGTCCTCAAGCCCACCACGATTTCTTCGCTCCTAATCGGGGTCCCCGCCAGTCTACCAACCCTCTACCCACTTTTGAGGAGGTCAATCCACATCCCCTCCGGCCCCGCGGGGGGATCTGAGGTATAAAGCTTACCGTAGAAGTCCCTGAACACCTTGTTCAGCCCTGCCGGATCTCCTACCAAGTGCCCCCCCCCCCCGTCGACTACCTTCCCTATTTCCCAAGCCACCTCCCCTCTTCCTCAATTGCTGTGCCAGCATTCTACTGACTTTCTCCCCATGCTCGTAGATCGCGCCCCTTGCCTTCCTAAGCTGCTCGACTGCCTTACCTGTGGACAACTCCCCAAACTCCGTCTGTAGCCTTCGTCGTTCCCTTAAAAGCTCTGCCCTCGGGGTCTCCGCATATCTCCTGTCTATCTGTAAAATCTCCTTCACCAGTCGGTCCGTTTCTGCCCTGTTCGTCCTGTCCCTATGTGCTCGAATCGAGATCAGCTCCCCTCTCACCACTGCCTTCAGCGCCTCCCAGAGCACTGCAGCTGAGACTTCCCGTGTGTCATTGACCTGCAGTTAGTTTTGCATACATTTCCTCACCCTCTCACACACAATCGCCGAATATTCTACGTCCGTCACCCCCGCCAGCAAATCCCTGCTCATGATAAAAAAATCAATTCGGGAATACACCTTATGAACATGTGAATAGAACAAAAACTCCTTCCCCGTCAGCCGACTAGCCCTCGGTCAGCTCCCCCCATTTGCTCCATGAACCCCCTCATTCCTTTGCCATTGCCTGCACCCTACCCGTTTTTGAACACGACCGTCCAGGCCGGGGTCAAGGACTGTGTTAAAATCACCTCCAATAATCAGTCTGTGCGAGTCCAGGCCAGGTATCTTCCCCAGCAGTCTCTTAATAAAATCCACATCAGACCTGGTCTGATTAGTAAGTTTGCAGACGACACAAAGGTTGGTGGAATCGCGGATAGCGATGAGGACTGTCGGAGGATACAGCAGGATTTAGATTGTTTGGAGACTTGGGCGGAGAGATGGCAGATGGAGTTTAATCCGGACAAATGTGAGGTAATGCATTTTGGAAGGTCTAATGCAGGTAGGGAATATACAGTGAATGGTAGAACCCTCAAGAGTATTGAAAGTCAAAGAGATCTAGGAGTACAGGTCCACAGGTCATTGAAAGGGGCAACACAGGTGGAGAAGGTAGTCAAGAAGGCATACGGCATGCTTGCCTTCATTGGCCGGGGCATTGAGTATAAGAATTGGCAAGTCATGTTGCAGCTGTATAGAACCTTAGTTAGGCCACACTTGGAGTATCGTGTTCAATTCTGGTCGCCACACTACCAGAAGGATGTGGAGGCTTTAGAGAGGGTGCAGAAGAGATTTACCAGAATGTTGCCTGGTATGGAGGGCATTAGCTATGAGGAGCGGTTGAATAAACTCGGTTTGTTCTCACTGGAACGAAGGAGGTTGAGGGGAGACCTGATAGAGGTATACAAAATTATGAGGGGCATAGACAGAGTGGATAGTCAGAGGCTTTTCCCCAGGGTAGAGGGGTCAATTACTAGGGGGCATAGGTTTAAGGTGAGAGGGGCAAGGTTTAGAGTAGATGTACGAGGCAAGTTTTTTTTACGCAGAGGGTAGTGGGTGCCTGGAACTCGCTACCGGAGGAGGTGGTGGAAGCAGGGACGATAGTGACATTTAAGGGGCATCTTGACAAATACATGAATAGGATGGGAATAGAGGGATACGGACCCAGGAAGTGTAGAAGATTGTAATTTAGTCGGGCAGCATGGTCAGCACGGGCTTGGAGGGCCGAAGGGCCTGTTCCTGTGCTGTACATTTCTTTGTTCTTTCTTTGTATCATCCCAATTTGGGCATATACATTGACCAGAACTACCCTCATCCCCTCGAGCTTGCCACTCACCATGACAAATCTGCCTCCCCCATCCGAGATTGTGCTACCCACCTCGAATTGCACCCGTTTGTTAACCCAAATCGCGACCCCCCCCTGGTTTTAGGAGCACGGTGCCCTCCCCCCCTCGCTGATCAGCCATTTCCTTTCTTGGGGCCGCCCCAGCCCCGTGTCGTGCTTCCCCGGCCCTCCTCCTGGCAGCCCCCACCTCCGACCTCCTCCATGTTACCAAACCCAAGTCCCTCCCTCGTCAGCAGATCAACGAACCCCCTTCCCCCCCCTAACAACACCCTGTAACCTAACCCCCGCCATAAACTAGCTATATACACACTCCCCACCTGGCTTCCGTAGACCAGCTCACCCAGCTAGCCTGGTGACTCTCGACTCCGGCGCTAACAAGTCTCCCACCTATTGTTCCCTCTGACCCATTCCTCCCCCCCCCCCGCCCGCCCATCGACACCTCTTCCCCAAACCAGCCATCCTCGAGCAATTGCTCTGAAAAAAAAAAACAGGAACAAAGAAAACCCCGATGCTAGTGCAAATCAAGTAATACAAAATAAGTAATAGACACTTCCAACCACCCCGATCAGAACACAAAAAGCTCCCAGCACCAAATACCTTAACTTCCCTCTTTTCCAATGAAAACTCGAATACAGAAGAAAAAAACAAGAAACAAGAAAAACATGTAAACATCGCTTAGTAACTTTTTAACTGAAGTCCAAAAGTCCTCAGTTCGGCACCAGCTCTTCTCTCTTGGCGAAGTCCATCGCATCCTTGAGCTCCTCAAAATAATGGTGCTGTCCCTCATGCGTGACCCAAAGGCTCGCCGGGTACAGCAGCCCAAACTTCACCTGCTTCTTAAACAAAATCTCTTTGACTTGCCTGTAGCCTGCCCTCCTTCTGGCCACCTCCACGCTCAGGTCCTGGTAGATGAGCAAGACACTATTGCTCCAATTGCAGCTCCATGTGCACTTGGCCCACTGTAGCACCCGCTCCTTGTCCAGGAACCTGACCACCACCGCTCGGGGGGGGGGGGGGGGGGGGGGGTTCGCGGCTGCCTCACCAGCACACTGTGGCAATCCTAGCAGCCAGGAGCTTGGCCCACCTCCCGCCGGCGAGGGAAGACATCATTCCCCAACAGCTTCTGGAACATGCCTGCCACATACGCGGCGGCATCCTCTCCCTCAGTTCCCTCCGGGAGACCAACAATTCTTAAATTCTGCCGACGGGACCTATTTTCCAGGTCTTCCACCTTTTCCAGAAGCCTTTCTTGTTGGTCTTTCAGCCTCCCCATCTCCACCTCCACCACCGTTTGGTGATCCTCCTGCTCCTCCAGCGTCTGGATCGTCCGATCCTGGGCATCCAACCTGTCCTCCAGGCGCTCGATTGATTTCTGGATCAGGTCTAAACTGTCCCGTTTCAGCGCGGTGAAGGCCTCTTGGATGACCTTCAGCAGACGCTCCATCGTTGGCTGGGCTGTCTGCACCGGGGTCCGGACATCGGCCATATTGTCCTCCTCCGCAGCTTCTACACTGCCCTTGTTTGCCCACTTCTTCAAATGTTTACGATTCTTTCTGCTTCTTAATTCCATACACCTATAACTGAAGTCAGTGCCTGAGTGCCTATGTCTTCAAATCCAGCGCTCAAAAGTACAAAAAAGTCGGGGAATAAGGTCCAAAAGTCCGACCAGAGCGAGAGCCACCAAATGTGCGACTTACTCCCTCATAGCCGCCACCGGAAGTCCAAAAGGCTATCTCTTGAACATTTGGTGAACTCAGAATTATAAGTGTTTTCAGTAGTGAATGCAAACCTGATGTGCTTCTGTTAAAAGATGTTTCTTCTGGATGTTGTTTGGGAAGTTAATAAGGATTACTTAGTGTTGTGTTCTTTGGGGGTTGTATTTGAATTGATGGTTGCTAAGATGTTCACTGTATGTTTCAAAAAGGTTAACTTGAGTTCATAGAATAAACATTGTTCTGCTTTAAAAAATACTTTTCCATTTCTGCTCTACCACACCTGCAGAGTGGGCCGTGTGCTCCCCATACCACAATCTATCAAAAGTTGTGGGTCAGGTGAACTCCATGCTACATTTTGGGGTTCTCTAAACCCTGGCCCATAACAATAGGGGGCGGCCGGAACATTCAGAGGGAGATATCAGCATCACTCCAGCAGATCCATAGCCGATTGGAGGAGTCCCACAGGCTATAAGCGCAGGAGATGGTGCCGGCAATGAGTGGCACCGAGGCCAACACTGCTAGGGTGGCGATTGCAGTGGAGAGCTTGGTGCACGGCGTCACGTATGAAGGTGTCCAAGGCATCGCTTAGTCGGCCATGGCCAAGAGTCTCGTCAGAATGTCTGCAATGATCTCACCTCTCCAAGCTAAAAAAACAAATTATCTCTGCAGGTTGCAAAGCACATCAACTCCCCAGGGACTAACCCAGTCAAACAACAGTCCATTAGCCCAGACTGAAAAACACATTCCGTTGTCAATTGCACCTTCTGGCTGTTAAAAGCATCCAGGCCCTGCTTTTAACCCATAAATTGCCCAATACTTAGAATCAAACATTCCTCAAGTCTTCTAGTCATCTCAATTTACACTAGCCCATCCCACCAGTGCAGTTTGTGATTGGGTTGGAGGCAAAAAGCAAGTCGCCCATTCCCCAGTAAGTATTATCCCTCGCACTGAGCACCGTGGGCCGGAAAACTGGCGAGGATCACTCCAGACTTCTTCCTTGAAGGTCTGGGGTGATTCTCCGTTTTCCAGGGGGCTAGCAGAGCCCCAGCATGCATCCCGCAGTTCTGGCTGCCGGCGGGGCCCTGCTCGCCAGACCGCGCCAGATGCGCTCATGCGCATGGCGGCCGCAAGCTGGTCCACGCATGCGTGCGGCGGCGGCCCACCTCGGCGCGGGCGCTGCCATGGCAGAGCCCGTGCGGAGGAAGGTAGGTCCCTCCCAGATCACGATGGCCCACCAATCAATGGCCCCCGATCGCGGGCCTGGCCACCACTGAGGTCCCCCCGGAGTCAGATACCCCCGCCACCCCACCAGGACAGCCACCGCGACCGCGGGTCCCAGCTCCCGCCGGGTGGTACCACGAGTAAACCACGCCGGCGGAAGTTCGGCTGGTCGACCGCAGAGAATAGCCGTGGGGGCCTGTTCCAACGGTCTCCGATCGGCGCCGCGTCGACTGCGTGCGGGACTGGCGGGTCAACGGAGAATCGCGGAAGCGCCGGATTTCCGTCGTGAACGGCTATTCTCCGGCCCCGCGCTGGGCGCAATTCCAGCACGGTGGGTCGGAGAATCTAACCCCATCACCAATTTTACCAACTTTTACTAGTGCACCATAGAAAGCATCCTAGCTGGCTGCAACACAGCCTGGTATGGCAGCTGCTCGGCCCAAGACCGCAAGAAACTACAGAGAGTCGTGAACACAACCCAGTCCATCACACGAACCCGCCTCCCATCCATTGACTCTGTCTACCCCTCCCGCTACCTTGGGAAAGCGGGCAGCATAATCAAAGACCCCTCCCACCCGGCTTACTCACTCTTCCAACTTCTTCCATCAGACAGGAGATACAAAAGTCCGTGAACACGCACTAAAAGATTCAAAAACAGCTTCTTCCCCGCTGTTACCAGACTCCAAAACGACCCTCTTATGGACTGATCTGATCTCTTTACTTAGCACAGGGCTAAATCGCTGGCTTTGAAAGCAGACCAAGGCAGGCCAGCAGCACGGTTCAAAGCCATCAGAGCTGCCAAGAGAGAATATCAAACCAAGCTAGAGTCACAGACAGACTCTCGGCGGTTGTGGCAAGGACTAAATAACATAACGGGCTACAAAGCAAAGCCGAACAGTATCTCTGGCAGCAGCGCACCCCTCCCCGATGAACTCAATGCATTCCATGCTCGGTTCGAGCAGGTAACCAACAATCCACTGTCGAGTGCCCCAGCAGCCCATAATTCACCCATACCCACCATCACAGCTTCCGAAGTCAGATTGGCCTTCCTGAAAGTGGACCCTCGGAAGGCGACGGGCCTGGACGGGATCCCTGGTCGTGCACTCAGAGCCTGCGCGCACCAGCTGGCAGAGGTATTCGCGGACATCTTTAACCTATCCCTACTCCACTCCGAGGTCCCCACCTGCTTCAAGAAGACCACCATCATACCGGTACCAACGAAGAACCAGGCAACGTGCCTCAATGACTACCCACCAGTGGCCCTGACTCCAGTCATAATGAAGTGCTTCGAGAGGTTGATCATGAAGCGCATCACCTCCATGCTCCCAGAATGCCTTGATCCACTGCAATTCGCATACCGCTGCAACCGGTCCACATCAGACACCATTTCCCTGGCCCTACACTCTTCCCTAGAGCATCTCGAAAACAAGGACGCCTACATCAGACTCCTATTTATTGACTACAGCTCCGCCTTCAACACCATAATCCCAGCCAAGCTCATATCAAAGCTCCAAAACCTAGGACTTGGCTCCCCACTCTGCAACTGGATCCTCGATTTTCTGACCAACAGACCACAATCAGTAAGAATGAACAACAACACCTCCTCCACAATAGTCCTCAACACCGGCGCCCCGCAAGGCTGCGTACTTAGCCCCCTACTCTACTCCCTGTACACACACGACTGCGTGGCAAAACTTGGTTCCAACTCCATCTACAAGTTTGTTGACGATACGACGATAGTGGGCCAGATCTTGAATAACAACGAGTCCGAATACAGGAGTGAGATAGAGAATCTAGTGGAATGGTGCAGCGACAACAATCTCGCCCTCAATGCCAGCAAAACTAAAGAGCTGGTAATTGACTTCAGGAAGCAAAGTACTGTACACACCCGTCAGCATCAACGGGGCCGAGGTGGAGATGGTTAGCAGTTTCAAATTCCTAGGGGTGCACATCTCCAAAAATCTGTCCTAGTCCACCCACTACCACCAAGAAAGCACAACAGCACCTATACTTCCGCAGGAAACTAAGGAAATTTGGCATGTCCACATAACCCTTGCCAACTTTTACAGATGAACCATAGAAAGCATCCTATTGGGCTGCATCACAGCCTGGTATGGCAACTGCTCGGCCCAGGACCGCAAGAATCTTCAGAGGGTCGTGAACACCGCCCAGTCCATCACACAAACCTGCCTCCCATCCATTGACTCGATCTACACCTCCCGCTGCCTGGGGAAAGCGGGCAGCATAATCAAAGATCCCTCCCACCCGGCTTACTCACTCTTCCAACTTCTTCCATCGGGCAGGAGATACAGAACTCTGAGAACATGCAGGAACAGACTCAAAAAACAGCTTCTTCCCCGCTGTTACCAGACTCCTAAATGACCCTCTTATGGACTGACCTCGTTAACACTACACCCTGTATGCTTCATCCGATGCCGGTGCTTATGTAGTTACATTGTATATGTTGTGTTGCCCTATTATGTATTTTCTTTTATTCCCTTTACTTCTCATGTACTTAATGATCTGTTGAGCTGCTCGCAGAAAAATACTTTTCACTGTACCTCGTCACGTTACAATAAACCAATCTAATCCCTCTAGTCCAGGAGTGATACAGTGAACTGTAAGGTAACCTGGGATCCTGTATGGGTGGTCTATTTGCCTGATAAGCCACTGGGGAGTTACAAAAATTGAAGTGCTTGACCTTGTTATTATTTTCAGTTCTAAAATTCTGTTGCAAGCTTGCTCCACCCCTTCTATCAATGAATCGCCTTTTTCACATCCTTAGAGCATCCAGTCATGCAGCAATGTAAGACAGCATGGCTTCCACTTTAAGAAGAAGATGAGGTCGATGACCAGATCATGTTGGGCCGAACATCACTAACTCCTTTGCTCTTTTTTGATTAGTGCCTGGCCCGCTTAATTGTCCAATTGCTGCTTTCACAATTATTTATGGAAGTTCATTCTCAACTTTAATTTGTGAAGCAGGAAGCTGAATGCTGATGTGCAATTTGTGCAAGTACTTAAAAAATGTCCTCTGCAAGCAAGAGTAAATTCAATGCACACAGTGAAAATTCAAAACAAATGCCTCGTGACCCCGGGTAGAAATCATTAATATCCAAATCTTAGACAGTGACAGGACTGGCCTATGACATGTTTAAACAGCTCTTGTTACTAACCATCTTGAAACCTGTGGGAACATTACCACCTTAACACTTGGAAAAAGCACCAGCCAATATTATTGAGGTCCCAGGTACAGCTAAAATGCTGCTGCCTGAATCCTTGCTCATGTCAACTCCCATTCATCCATCACCTCTACGGAGTTTGCACCGGTTTCCAGTCCAGCAAACTGCTGTCAAAATTGGAATTCTTGTTTTCAAATTTCCCCACTGCCTCATTTTTTGCTGCGATAGTCTCCTCCAACTTTACAAGATCTCTGCAGTGCTCCAATTCTAGCCTCTTGCACAACCCTGACTTCCATCGCTCCATAACTGGCAACCAAGCCTTCAGCTCCCAAACCCTGAAATTCTTTCCCTAATTCTTATTCAATGCTCTCCTGAAAACCTACCCCTTTTGGTCACGGCCTAATATCTCTTGCAGCTCTTTGTCTAATACACCAGATAACACTCCTGTGAAGCACATTGGGATGTTTGCAACAATGAAGGCGCTGTGTAAATGTACGTCAATATTCTTTGTTCAGGGCGGCATGTGGCACAGTGGCTAGCACTGGGACTGCAGCGCTGAGGACCCGGGTTTGAATCCCAGCCCTGGGTCACTGTCCGCGTGGAGTTTGCATATTCTCCCCATGTCTGCGTGGGTTTCACCCCCACAACCCAAAGATGTGCAGGTTAGGAGGATTGGCCACGCTAAATTGCCCCTTAATTGGAGAAAACTTAATTGGGTACTTTAAATGTATTATTTTTAAAAAATATTCTCTGTTCAACTGCCTGTGTTCCGCAAACTGATATCAGGCAACTGATCAGACAAGCTGCTCTATCTGACACGTCTCCAGGTAAAGACCAAGGTCTGCAGTGATACACTTCGCAATTTCCTGTTTGCTGATGACCGTGCAATGTGGCATGGTCTGTTCTCCGACGCATGCGATAACTTCAGTCTTACAATCAGCATGAGCTAAACTGATGTACCATACCATCCCTCTCCAGGAAAGCCCCGTCTCGAGCCCAAGGTTTCAGTCCGCGACCAGGATGTGTCAGCAGTGGAGAAGTTCCCTTATCTCAGCAGCATTCTCTCTCTCTCCCTCTCGCGAGCTGTTTGCATTGACAGATGAGACATAGGCAAGAATTGCCAAAAGAAGTGTAACCTTTGACAGACTTCAGGCATCACTCTTGTGAAAGAAGAGTAGTGGTACAAAATACCACCAGTAGGAGTGGTATTTTTAAGAATAGGCCCGCAATTGCAAAGGTGTTTACAAGTCCATTTGCCCGCACTATTGGTCGATGATGTCAATACATCATGTGATTGAACTTAAAGTGACCTTGTTCCAGCGAGGTACAAACATAAATACACAACACATTCCTCCCCTTTACATTCAAGGTTCCTGTAATGAAACAATAAAACATCAACAATTAACAATCAAGAAGTGGGCGTTTCAGAGGAGCTGATTGCTCTGTGGTTGTCGGCTTTTTCGTGTTGACTACACAACCTCTGGCATTTTTGGTTTAATTTGGACGTTGTCTCAACCGCGGTCATCGCAGTGTTCGGAGGTTGACTCGCCGTTGAAGTGTCCTCAACTGCGGCACCGTCTTCCACGGTTGTTTCCGGTATTGTCAGGTTCTCAGGAATGTCTAGGTCGTCACTTGGTTCAGTTCGTTGCGGACCCTTGGTTGACAGTGCCTCTGGCAAACTAGTTCTAGTTGCTGAAAGTTGATCGAAGTGTGCCTCCTCTACTTGCCATTGCCCCGAGTTTGAAGTCTAGAAGATCAGTCCCGTCTGTGCTGAGACAGTGGCAGGTATCACTGGTGGTAGGGGGGGAAACAGGGCGTTTAGCCCTGTTCTCACAAAAACCTCACTTTGATATTTCCTCTCAACTATTTCTCTTATCTTGGAGGGTTTCAGCGCAACTGACATTTTACCACGAGTAACGCCAGCAGAACTTTCTGTTGCCAAATGTGTTGTATTCCTGTATGTCTTCAGGAGTTAGCTTTGTCAGGGACAGCATGGCGGCGCAGTGGTTAGGTACTACTACCTCACGGCGTCGATAACTCGTCCCCGGGCCGCAGGCCGTGTGGAGTTTGCACATTCTCCCCATGTCTGCGTGGGTCTCAACCCCACAATCCAAAAAAGAATGTGCAGGGTAGGTGGATTGGCCACGCTACGTCGCCCCTTAATTGGCAAAAAAAAAGATATTGGGCACTCTAGATTTATTCATTTTTTTTAAATTTTACAAAGAAATTAGCTTTCTCATTGAAGACAATGATCCTCGCTCACAAGTTACTTTCAAATGAATGCTTCATTGTCTGAACAAACGTTCCAGCCAACCCATTTGACGCAGGATGATAAGGAGTGGCTTGGACGTGTTGGATTTCGCTCTCCTTTCGGTAATTGGTAAATTCTTGCAAAATTAACTATGGCCCATTGTCGCTAACAAGTCGTTCAGAGTAACCGAATCTTGCAAAAATCTCACCCAGTCTTTTTACTATTCTCAGAGGATGCAATAATAATAATAAAGTTTCACAAGTAGGCTCATCATTATAATGGCGACTTCAGGCCATTCGAATGCACATCTACCACAATGAAAAACATTTGTCCTTCGAATGGTCCGGCATAATCCATACAAACTCTTTGCATTGGTCCTTCTGACCATTCCAATGGTTATAATGACAATTGAGGACCTTTGCACAAGCTGAACACATGCCTGCCTTCTCCTCTATTTTCCCATCTCCTTCCTCTTATATCACTTACATTAATGGATTTGAGGACCACCGTCTTGACCAGCCTCTCCAATTCTGTCTTGACCCTAGGACTGATGGCATATGGCATTGATTTTGCCTTTAAGCGTCTTGTTTGGCTTTCGTCCTTAATCTTTAGCTTGATTGGAGATCTCTTCCAGACTTCATTGGAGATCTTTGCCATGCTTCCTAGCTCTCCATTAAAGACCATGGCATGTTTCTTTAAACAATTTGGTAAACGAGCTTCGAACTTCGACAGGAGATTCCCCTCGACCCGGTTTAGCTTTAATCTCCTCAGCCACGTTCTCCCCATTAGGGATGGATGGTTACCATTAACAATGTGCAGGGATTGGGCAGCACGGTGGCGCAGTGGTAGCACTGCAGTCTCACGGCACCGTGGTCCCAGGTTCTATCCCGGCTCCGGGTCATTGTCCGTGTGGAGTTTGCACATTCTCCCCGTGTTTGCGTGGGTTTCGCCCCCACAACCCAAAGATGTGCAGGTAGGTGGATTGAACATGCTAAAATGGCCCCTTAATTGGAAAAAATGAATTGGGTACTCTAAATTTATTTTAAAAACAATGTGCAGGGACGGGGCAGCAAGTGGCGCTGCTGCCTCACGGCGGCGAGGACCCGGGTTCGATCCCAGCCCCTGGTCATTGTCCATGTAGAGTTTGCATATTCTCCCCGTGTTTGCATGCATCTCATCAGATGTGCAGAGTATTTTTTTTTTTTTTAATTTAGAGCACCCAATTATTATTTTTTTCCCCAATTTAGGGGGCAATGTAGCGTGGCCAATCCACCCAACCTGCACACCTTTGGGTTGTGGGGCCGAAACCCACGCAGACACCAGGAGAATGTGACATAGCAATCCAAGCTTCCACACTGCCTTGATCCACTGCAATTAGCATACCACCACACGGACAGTGACCCAGGGCCGGGATTTGAACCCGGGTCCTCAACGCCATAGGCAGCAGTGCTAACCACTGTGCCACGTGCCGCCCATAAGATATGCAGGGTAGGTGGATTGGCCACGCTAAATTGCACCTTATTTGGAATTTTTTTTTGTTATAAACACAAGCCTGCAGTCTGTACGCTTTAGCTGCACATTTACATCGACACGGCCCATTATCGGAACCACGCGTAGGATGTTTAGTGTTACCTTTTGAGGGTTTTACGGTGATACGTCGTATACAACTTCTCTTGGTAAATAGTTTCTGGTATCAACTAAACTGCTGCTCCAGTGTCCACTTCCATTTTCACCAGTTCTTTGTCCAGTAAAGGAGTGAGCCAGTAATGGTTGGCTGTGCCTGCCATGGCCAGTGGGTTCAATGACAGTTCATGTGACTCTGGTCCTTTCTCATGCCCTTTTTGCATCACGTCGATCCTCTTTCCTCCGTTCAGTTTTCCATTTGATACATTTGGTTCTTGCTCTTTATACTTTTCGTTTGGAACTTGTTGTTTCTCTCCCCAACACGCATGTTTGATGTGCTCCTGATGACCACGATTTATTGATTGATTTGATATATTGTCACGTGTCCCAAGGTACAGTGAAAAGTATTGTTCTGCGTACAGTCCATACAGAGCGTTCCATTCATGGAAAAAAACATAGGATGTACATAAATACGCCATGTAAATACACAGACACAGGTATCGGGTGAGCTACAGAATGCAGTACTACTCAGTCGCAAACATGCGTGGAGAGATCAGTTCAGCCCATAAGAGGGTCGGTCATTCAAGAGTCTGGTAACAGCGGGGAAGAAGCTGTTTTTGAACCTGTTGGTGCGTGTTCGCAGATTTTTGCATCTCCTGCCCAATGGAAGAGAAAATAACCCGGGTAGGAGGGGTCTTTGATTATGTTGCCTGCTTTCCCAAGGCAGCGGGAGGTGTAGACAGTCAATGAATGGAAGGCGGGTTTGAGTGATGGACTGGGCTATGTTAATGACTCTCTATAGTTTCTCACGGTCTTGTGCATTGCCATACCAGGCTGTGATAGTTTCTATGCAATTATAAAAATTGGTAAGAGTCAATGTGAGCATGCCAAAGAATATAGGCGCTGTTGTGCTTTCTTGGTTGTAGTGTCGACGTGGGTGGACCAGGAGGAGCCAAGAACTATGTTTTGGAGTTTTGATATGAGCTTGGCTGGGATTCGGGTGTTGAAGGCGGAGCTGTAGTCAATGAATGAGTATGACGTAGGAGTCCTTGTGGCGAGATGCTCCAGGGATGGGTGTAGGGCCAGGGAGATGGCATCTGCTGTGGACCGGTTGTGGCGGTATGCGAATTGCAGTGGAATCAAGGCAATCTGAAAGTTTGGAGTTGATGTATCTCATGAACAACCTCTCGAAGCACTTCGTAATGATAGATGTGCAAATGATAGTTGCCTCAATTCCTGCCTTTTACATCTTTGCATCAGTTGCTTTTGCACATCGATGGCAAATTCCAAACTTATTCCAAACTCAGCCGACATTTTATGGATTCGCGTGCTCGAACTTAATTATTGGGCTTCCTTAATTGGTAATTCCTTGGCGATCAGGATTTCTAAGGCTTTCTTTAGGTTTAAGCTACTTTCTGTTGACAGCATTTTTTGGATAGCTTCGCTTCTTAACCCGAATACTAGTCGGTCTCTAATGGTGTCGTTCAAGACATCTCCAAATTCACAGTATTCAGCTAATTTCTTCAAAGTAGCTACAAACTGTGTGGCTGATTCACCTTCTTGTTGGTTACATTTATGGAATTGGAACCTCTCAGCGATGACCAACAAGTTAGGTGAGAAGTGGCACAGCAATATCGTCACAATCTCATCATCAATTTTTGAACCTGTTTAGACTGTCTGCACCAGACTTTGCAAGAGGTTGAATTCTCCCACCACCTCACACAATCATAGAATTTACAGTGCAGAAGGAGGCCAAGTTGCCTATCGAGTCTGCAAAGGCCCTTGGGAAGAACACGCCTACGCCCACACCTCCACCCATCCCCGTAACCCCACCTAACCTTTTTGGACACCAAGGACAATTTAGCATGGCCAATCCACCTACTGTGGGAGGCAACCAGAGCACCCGGGGAAAACCCACGCAGACACGGGGAGAACGTGTAGACTCCATACAGAAAGTGACCCAAGCCGGTAATCGAATCTGGGACCCTGGAGCTGTGAAGCAACTGTGCTAACCACTGTGCCGCCCTCCACTGTGCTACTGTGCAGCCCTCAACTGTGCTACCGTGCTGCCACAATGTATTCAGGAAAGCGGGGACAACAATATCTGCCACAATTTTATTTGCTTGGACAAAATAATCAAATCTTTCAGTCTATGACCTCCACTGCTCAGCGTGCTCATCATACAGTTCCACAGCATCAAACGTTCCCACCACTTTTACTGTGGAAAGGGCTTGCATAAGCACGATGCACCATGAACTCTTCCAGCACCACCTTGCTTATTTTTTCAAACATAGTACCCCCCCCACCCACCCGAGTTCAGCCTGTTGCCTTCTGCGTTTTGAAACACCCCCAGCTCTAAACTATTGTTGCAGGCTCTTTGCTAATCACAGTGCTCCCTGTACTGTCCCAGATCATTCTGGGCAGAGCACATGGCTGATGTTGTATCCTCCAAAATCTACATTTAAATTTTGGTTCATCCGATGTCTGCTACCAATATTTGGCCCCCCTCTGCTGCCAGCCTTGGTGCAGTGACGTTTTTATCAATATTTTGGTTTACTTCTCCAGGTTTGTACCAGCGTGGCTACGACCAACTCGCCGCCAGTTTTCTTTCTGGTATTTTTTCAGGTAGGTTTGTCGACCACGATGGTACAAAGAAACAAGAGCTTTAGTGGAAAGGTGTTTGCTGCACAGGCTGTTAGAATAAGCTGCCCGTTAACCCGCGCAAATGGCTGATGATGTCACAATACATCACGTGATGGGACTCTTGTGAACTTGTTTCAACCAGGAAACATGAACACACGCCAGTCTGCATACCAAACTGAAAATCTATGGCGCCCACTTGCCCACTTTGCTCAACACATGCAATACTGTGTGCACTTGTACCATGCCAAGATGCTCAACCACTTTAGCTTGTGCTGCCTTTGGCAACTTCTGAAGATCAGACGTCAGGACGATATACAGACAGTGAGGTGCTCACCCGAGCTGATATGGCAAGTGCTCACCCCGCACTGAAACCATTGCAACTGAGTTGGGCTGGTCACGTGATGCCTGACACTCACTTACCAAAGCGAATCTTCTACGGAGGACTTGAGTCTGAGGTGCAGTGTCAAGGCAGTCAATGGAAATGCTACGAGGGCATCCTGAAGGTTTTACTTGGGTTCTTTGATGTTCATTTGAGTGTCCTGGCAGTAGCTCGCCCAGGACCACGACACCCGACATGTCAAAATAAAATTCAGTGCGGGCACGGTGGCACAGTGGTTAGCACTGCTGCCTCACGGCGCTGAGGTCCCAGGTTCGGCCCCGGCTCTGGATTACTGCCCGTGTGGAGTTTGCACATTCTCCCCGTGTTTGCGTGGGTTTCGCCCCCACAATCCAAAGATGTACAGGGTAGGTGGATTGGCCACGCTAAATTGCCCCTTAATTGGAAAAAAGGAATTGGGTACTCTAAATTAATAAAAAAATATAAAATACAGCGTGACCTCCTTCGAAAGCAAGGCAAAGAGAAAATGCAAGGAGAGAGAATCCCCATCCAGCAACTCAACCAAAACTCAAAAGCCTGCAGCATTCTGTCCCATTTGTAGCAAAACCTTCAAGGTGCAAATCAGCCTTAGCAATCCCTTCATACCATTGGAACCCTACCAAACATCCAAGATGATGAGCATGGTCATCCTCGCCTCGAGCGACAAACAAAAAACATCAGACAAGACAATAAATGAGTCGGTATATTGAACTCGACGCTTGTGCCTGGAGGTGGGTAAGGGAACGGCTTGGGGTGGGAGGGGGGATAAGAAAGCATTTCCATCCTGACAGCTACAAGAAGATGCATGCACACATCAACTGAGGCCACGATTATGCCTGCTGTACCCCATTGCCAGTGCTTACGAGGTACAACTCCGCTGCACAGTATCCAAGAGTCGCCAGGACCGGTGAAACTAAATCCCAGCAGCAATTAGCATCTTGACAACAGTAGGAATGTGAGATGAGGACATCACGGTGGCACAGTGGTTAGCACTGCTGCCTCACGGCGCCGAGGCCCTGGCTCGATCCCGGCCCCTGTCCACTTGAATTTCCATTCTCCCCCTGTCTGCGTGGGTCTCGCCCCACACTTCCCAAAAAGATGTGCAGGGTAGGTGGATTGGCTACGCCAAATTGCCCCTTAATTGGAAAACAAAAAGAATTGGGTACTCTAAATTTATTTTTTTAAAAGGCAAGTGAGAGGATGAAAACCAATCAGTTTGGTGAAGTACTAAACATCCCAGAAATAAAGCACGAGACATCCAAAGTGACTCAATTAATAATTTTCTTTTGAAGTGCAGTCAAAAAGTTGCAATTTCAGGAAGCCACATTTCACACAGGATAGACAGCAATGGGATAAATGACCAGACAAGCTGTTTAAATTTTGTTGGTTGAGGGATATATTGGCCATGATACAGAGACAATTGCCCTGTTCTTCTTCAAGTAGACAGGAAAGAAAGGTGGTTTAAAAACCCCACTGAAATACCAGCATTAAACTCCACAAGATACATGTTCTCAACTTCAAAAGGTAAAGAATGCACATTTTACTCAAACCGCATACTGGTGCAAATGCCTTTAATCCTAAAATTGCCAGGAATTTAGAAGGTTAAGGTTAAGAAGAACCAATTTC
Organism: Scyliorhinus torazame; assembly: GCF_047496885.1. NCBI lineage: Eukaryota > Metazoa > Chordata > Chondrichthyes > Carcharhiniformes > Scyliorhinidae > Scyliorhinus > Scyliorhinus torazame. The sequence goes on along the minus strand of NC_092724.1, from coordinate 13,136,615 downwards.
TTGATTGAAGTCTTCAAGACATTAAGGGGAACAAACAGGGTAGATAAGAAAGAAACTATTTCTGCCGGTTGAGAAGTCAAAGGGTCAGAGTCTAAAAATTAGAGCCAGACCTTTTCGGAGTGAAACACGTAAAGGCTGATAGAAGTTTGGAACTCTTTCACGAACAGCAATTGTACTAGATACGGATACTGCCATGCCATGGGCAGCACTGTTGCTTCACAGCCCTAGGGACCTGGGTTCGATTCCCGGCTTGGGTCACTGTCTGTGTGGAACATAGAACATAGAACAATACAGCGCAGTACAGGCCCTTCGGCCCACGATGTTGCACCGAAACAAAAGCCATCTAACCTACACTATACCATTATCATCCATATGTTTATCCAATAAACTTTTAAATGCCCTCAATGTTGGCGAGTTCACCACTGTAGCAGGTAGGGCATTCCACGACCTCACTACTCTTTGCGTAAAGAACCTACCCCTGACCTCTGTCCTATATCTATTACCCCTCAGTTTAAGGCTATGTCCCCTCGTGCTAGCCATTTCCATCCGCGGGAGAAGGCTCTCACTGTCCACCCTATCTAACCCTCTGATCATTTTGTATGCCTCTATTAAGTCTCCTCTTAACCTTCTTCTCTCTAACGAAAACAACCTCAAGTCCATCAGCCTTTCCTCATAAGATTTTCCCTCCATACCAGGCAACATCCTGGTAAATCTCCTCTGCACCCGTTCCAAAGCCTCCACGTCCTTCCTATAATGCGGTGACCAGAACTGTACGCAATACTCCAAATGCGGCCGTACCAGAGTTCTGTACAGCTGCAACATGACCTCCTGACTCCGGAACTCAATCCCTCTCCCAATAAAGGCCAACACTCCATAGGCCTTCTTCACCACCCTATCAACCTGGGTGGCAACTTTCAGGGATCTATGTACATGGACACCTAGATCCTTCTGCTCATCCACACTTTCAATAACTTTTCCATTAGCCAAATATTCCACATTCCTGTTTTTCCTTCCAAAGTGAATCACCTCACACTTCTCTACATTAAACTCCATTTGCCACCATTTGGAGTCTGCAAGTTCTTCCCATGTCTGCGTAGGTTTCCTCCGGGTGCTCCGGTTTCCTCCCACAAGTCCCGAAAGACGTGCTTGTTTGGTGAATTGGACATTCTAAATTCTCCCTCAGTGTACCCGAACAGGCGCCAGAGTGTGGCGACCAGGGGATTTTCACAGTAACTCCATTGCAGTGTTAATGTAAGCCTACTTGAGACGCTAATAAAGATTATGGTTATAAATTTAGATTTGAGACATGTAGGTTTTGTTAACTAGAGGTATTAAGGGATATGGACAAAAGAAGGTATGTGGAATTTGGTGATAGATTAGCCAAACTTTCACTGAAACATGGCAGCAGGGTGGTGCAGTGGTTACACTACTGCCCGACAGCGGCAAGGACCCGGGTTCGATCCCGACCCACTGTCCTTGTGGAGTTTGCACATTCTCCCCGTGTCTGCCCACAACCCAAAGATGTGCCTGGTAGGTGGACTAGCCACGCTAAATTGCCCCTTAATTTAAAAAAACAATCTCACTGAAATGACAGATCAGCCTCGAGGGGCTAAATGGTACACTGAAACACTTGTCTTTGTGTAAATAGTTCATGAAAAAGAATGATTTGGTTTTACGGTTACTGTTGAACTGGAATTTAGTTTCCTTGCCCGCTCTGTACCTTGTGTCCTCTGAATTCAAAAGTTGGTCAAACTAATAATTCAAGCATCACGCTTGGGGCGGCCCATTTCGCAGGAGGCGGTGTGGAGTGAGTCTCTCCGGAGAGTGAATGCGACATCACCCGACGCAAGGTTAAGGTTGGTGCAACTCAAAGTGGTGCTCAGAGCGCATCTCACCAAGGTCAGAATTAGTCTTTTTTTTGGGAGGGGGTTGAGAAGAGGTACTCGAGGGGGCCTGCAAACCATACGTACACGTTCAGGTCCAGCCCCAAGTTGGCGGGATTTGGGGGCCTTTTTCTTTTTAAAAACACCATCTCGGCAATTCTAAATGTGGATTTGGAGTCCTGCCCAATGGTAGCGATGTTTGGGGCGTCAGACCAGCTGGAACTGAGGACTGGGGTGATGGCTTTTGCTTCATTGCTGGCTTGGCGATGGCTTCTGCTGGTTTGGGGACAGTCGACATCGCCCAGTGCCGCGACATGGCTAGGTGATTTAATGGCACTCCTGTATCTCGGTGAGGGTTAAGTTCACAGTGAGAGGAGCAACTGAGGAGTTATATTGGAGATGGTATCCGTTTATGTTGCATTTTAAGGATCTGCTCACTGTTAGTTTGGGGGGGGGAGATCTATTGAGGTGGGAATGTTGTAAGGGTTGGGGGAGGGGGGGTCTGTTTTTGGCCAGTTGGAGTCTGTTGAGGGTGTTGATACAGTGTTTGTTGTTTTGATTTATATTTCAAATATTTTGTATAAAATGTTTTTAAAAAACTAATTCATAGTATTCACAGCATTTACAGTGCAGTAGGAGGCCATTTGGCCCATCGAGTTTGCCCCGGTTCTTGGAAAGAACACGCTACCTAAGCCCACACCTCCACCCTATCCCCACACCTCTACCCTATACCCGTAACCCCACCTAACCTTTTTTTGGGGGACACTAAGGGCAATTTAGCATAGCTAATCCACCTAACCTGCACATTTGGACTGTGGGAAGAAACCGGAGCACCCAGAGTGATATGCCATCAATTAAAACGGAGAACGCAGAGAGAGTTAACTATGGCTTTAACTGACTTACAACAGAGCTGGCAGCGTGCCCCAGAATGAGGCAGCGTGAGAGGTCGGCAGCTTATATACCCAGGCCCTAGGGGGAGGAGCTACGGGCAGAGCCAAAACCGTACAACATGTAATATAGTGGCAATACTGTACAACACGTAATACTGTGGCAGCACAATACAACACAGTGGTTTCACCACATTCACCCCCTGTTTAAAAAATAAAGTCCGGCGGGGGTAAAGTGAACAAGTTGCATCAGAGATTGAGTCTGACGGGGGCTTTGATTGTCCGCCGTGACCGCCTCAGTTCCGGCTGTGGTGTGGGTATCGTAGTCGGCTGAAGCGTTGAGGCCTGCGTGTCCGGGAGCAAGACAGCTTCTGTGTTCTCAGGCGGGTGGGCAGCAATGGGGGAAGGAGGTATAGGGTCGGGTCGAGTAGTAGTAGAGGAGGAGGAATAGAGTTGGGAGTGCCGGTGACAGTCGCTGGGGAACCTGCGGGTGCCAAATCCCGAAGGGAATCTGCGTCCTCACGCCAGTCATGGTGAGCCACGTAGGCGTACTGGGGATTAGCATGGAGAAGGACCCTCTCTACCAGAGGACCCGACTTATGAGTCTTCACATGTCGTCGGAGGAGGACGGGCCCTGGAAACGTCAGCCAGGTCGGGAGCAAGACCCCTGAGGTAGACCTTCTGGGGAAGGCAAACATCCTCTCGTGGGGGGTCACATTAGTAGCGGTGCAGAGAAGCGACCGGATGGATTGGAGCACACTGGGAAGGACCTCCTGCCAGCGGGAGACCTCTAGACCGTAGGGCAAGAAGGACGGCCTTCCAGACCGTCGGGTTCTCCCTCTCCACCTGTCCGTTCCCCCGGGGATTGTAGCTGGTAGTCCTGCTTGAGGCGATGCCCTTGCTAAGCAGGAACTGACGCAGCTCATCACTCATGAAGGAGGAACCCCGATCACCGTGGACGTAAGTGGGGAAACCTAACAAGGTGAAGACACTGCTCAGGGCCTTGATGACTGTGGCAGAGGTCATGTCTGGGAATGGGATGGCGAAAGGGAAACGTGATTACTCGTCAAGGATGTTGAGGAAGTACACGTTACGGTCAGTGGAGGGGAGGTGCCCTTTGAAATCAATGCTGAGGCGTTCAAAGGGGCGTGAGGCCTTTACCAGGCGTGCTCTGTCTAACCGATACAAGTGTGGTTTGCACTCCGCTCAGACCTGGCAGTCCCTGGTCATGGTCCTGACCTCCTCGATGGAGTAAGGCAGGTTGCGGACCTTGATATAATGGAAAAGCCGGGTGACCCCCGGGTGACAGAGGTCATTGTGGAGGGCCCACAGTTGGTCTACTTGTGCGCTAGCACAAGCACCGCGGGAAATGGCATCTGGGGGCTCATTAAGCTTCCCAGGACGATACTGGATATCATAGTTGTAGGTGGAGAGTTTGATCCTCCACCTCAATATCTTATCGTTCTTGATCTTGCCCTGCTGAGTGTCACCGAACATGAAGGCAACTGACCGTTGGTCAGTGAGGAGAGTAAATCGCCTGCCGGACAGGTAATGCCTCCAATATCCCACAGCTTCGACAATGGCTTGGGCTTCCTTTTCGACGGAGGAGTGCCGAATTTCTGAAGCCTGGAGGGTACGGGAGAAGAAAGCCACAAGCCTTCCTGCCTGGTTGAGGGTAGCGGCCAGGGCAAAGTCAGACACATCGCATTCTACCTGGAACGGGATGGATTCATCCACAGCGTGCATCGTGGCCGTGGCAATATTCGCCTTGATGCAGTCGTAGGCCAGGCGAGCCTCAGCCGTTAGGGGAAAAACGGTGGATTTGATGAGTGGGCGGGCCTTGTCCGCATAATTGGGGACCCACTGGGCATAGTACGAAAAGAACCCCAGGCATCTATTCAGGACCTTGGGGCAGTGGGGGGGAGCATGTGGTCGGGGTCAGGCCCTTGGACGCCGTTTTCCACGACGTAGCCAAGAATGGCTAGTCGGGTTGTGCGGAAAACGCATTTCTCCTTATTGTATGTCAGATTAAGGAGCTGGGCAGCTTGGAGGAATTTCTTGAGTTTAGCGTCGTGGTCCTGCTGATTACGGCTGCAGATGGTGACATTATCTAGATACGGGAGCGTGGCCCGCAGCCCGTACTGGTCAACCATTCGGTCCATCTGAGGAATTGAACTAAAGGAAAGAGCATTAGACTGGGATGACCAGTTAGAATAGTGCATTGTGGACATTAATTCGGGTTGCAAGGAATGAACAAAGAGATGGGCAAAGCATGGCGAGAGGGGGAGGGGTGGCTATCAGGACTGGCTCTTTGCACAAAGGATGCTACAAAGAATGCTGGGAGGCAGAGGCCCAGAGGAAGGAAAGGAATGTGCAATGAGCCTATCAGAATCAGTGGCAGTTAGATTATATGACCAGGTCAAGGAAAGGGCCTATTGAAATCTTGTATTAGTGTATCTGGAACTTGATACTGCATGAATGTATATGAGGCCACATGTGTTGCCTCCCTTTGCCTCACTCGCTTAGGGAGCTTCAAGAGACATGGGTCTCCTGCCTTCATCAGAGGGAGTGTAAGCTTGCAAGATATTTGAAATAAACTAAAGGAATTTCTAAATCCGAACTCAGCTTTTGATTGAGACCATACTGGACAGAAAGAACTCAATTTTTTCACATCGCTCACTGGAAGACCGAGACCCCATTGGTGACGCCGAAGGGAACCCGGGGAAAGTGGTAGAGGCGGCCAGCTGCCTCGAAGTGGGAGTGGTGGTATGCGGACTCCAGGTCCACGGTGGAGAAGACCCAGTACTGCGCAATCTGATTGACCATGTCAGATATGCGTGGGAGGAGGTACGCATCGTGCTGCGTGTGCCGGTTGATCGTCTGACTGTAGTCGATGACCATCCGATGCTTCTCCCAAGTCTTGACGACCACCACTTGAGCTCTCCAGGGGCCGTTACTGGCCTCTATGATCCCTTCCCGCAGGAGCCACTGAACCTCCGACCTGATGAAGGTCATGTCCCGAACACCGTGTATCGTCTGCTCTTAGTGGCGACGGGCTTACAGTCTGGGGTGAGGTTGGCGAAGAGCGAGGGAGGGGCGACCTTAAGGGTTGAGAGGCTAAAGAGGCTACAGACGGTGAGTGGGGCAGGGGTCCATCGAACTTCAGGGTGATACTCTGGAGGTTGCACTGGAAGTCGAGACCCAGAAGAACTTCCGCGCAGAGGTGTGGGAGGACGTCGAGCCTAAAATTTTTGAAATCTACGCCCCGTGTCGTGAGAGTCACGACACAGTACCCACGGATTTGCAAGGTATGCGACCCAGATGCCAGGCAGATTCTCTGGGCTGCGGGTAAAACGGGAAGGGAGTAGCGCCGTACCGTGTCTGGGTGTATGAAGATGTCTGTGCTCCAGGAGTCAAAAAGGCAGGCCGTCTCGCGGCCGTTGATCCAGACCGCCATCATAGATTTTGCGAGGTGATGAGTCCGAGACTGGTCTAGGGTGATTGAGGCGGCCATGGGGCAGCGGGCTGACTTCGGGCAGCGAGAGGGCCGGTCGAGAGTAGCAGAGGCCAGCTGACGGAAAGGCGAGCCGGGGATCCAGGAGGTGGTCCAGGTGGACTTCGAAAATGGCGTCGGAGATGCAGCGGTGGACTTCAAAAAATGGCGGAGATGCGGTGGTGGACTTCAAAAATGGCGCTGGAGATGCGGCGGTGGACTCCAAAAATGGCGCTGGAGATGCGGCGGTGGACTCCAAAAATGGCGTCGGAGATGCGGCGGCGGACTTCAAAAATGGCGTTGGAGATGCGGCGGCGGACTTCAAAAATGGCGTTGAAGATGATGCCCACGAAGGTGCTGCATGGTCAGAGGCATAGGCACCCATGTTACGGAAGGCCAGCTCCAGCGATTCAGCAAGCTGCACCGTTTCCCGGAGGTTGAGTGTCACCCTCTCTAGCAGGTGCTGGCGAACGCAGTGAGTCAATGCCAGCAACATAGGTGCCCCGGATCAGAAGTTCGGTGTGCTTAGTAGCCGACACGGCCTCGCAGTTGCAGGCCCCGCCGAGCACCCGGAAAACAGGCAGAAATTCTGCCCGCGACTCTCCAGGGCGCTGACACCGCGTGGCGAGGAGGTGCCTGGCAAACAGTCCATTAACCCGTTTCACATACCGTCCTTTCAAGAGGTTAATGGTTTCATCAAACGAGGCCGCATCCCGGAAGATGAGAAAAATTTGCGGACTCACTCGGGAGATGAGGACTCGCAGCTTGTGCTCCTCGGTGACGGAGACAGAATTGATGAAAGATTCTAGACAGCGTAGCCAGTGTGCGAAGATGACATCGGCGTCGGCTGATTGGGGGTCTATCTGCAGGAGGTCCGGTTTGAGGCCCTGATCCATGTTAAACAGCTCTTTAATTTAATGTAAGTCAATTAAATTGATATGCCATCAATTAAGACGGAGAACACAGAGTGAATTAAACTATGGCTTTCATTGACTTACAACAGAGCTGGCAGCATGCCCCAGGATGAGGCAGTGAGAGAGGTTGGCAGCTTATATACCCAGGCCCGAGGGGGAGGAGCCACGGGGCGAGCCAAAACCGTACATGTAATATAGTGGCAATACTGTACAACACGTAATGCTGTGGCAGCACAATACAACACAGTGGTTTCACCACACAGAGGAAACCCACGGAGAACGTGCAGACTCCACATAGACACAGTGACCCAAGCCGGGAATAAAACCTGGGAGCCTGGAGCTGTGAAGCAACAATGCTAACCACTGTGCTACCGTGCTGCCCCATATATATTTTTTAAGTTTGGCGCAGCATGGTGCCTAGCACTGCTGCCTCACCATGCCAGGGCCCCAGGTTCAATTCCAACCTTGGGTGACTTGCGGAGATTCCACGTTTTCCCTATGTCTCGGTGGGTTACCTCCCACAATCCAAAGATGTGCAGGTTAGTTGGATTGGCCACGCTAAATTGCCGCTTGGTGTCCAAAAGGCCAGGTGGGGTTACTGGGATAGAATGGGGCATGGGCCTAGGTAGTTGTCATGATATCCATATTAGCATATCAGGTAGTTGGACCAACCAACACACAAACATCGCAGCCAATCACCAGTGAGAGCACACGCACTATAAAACAGGGAACACCACAGTTCCCGCTCATTCTACCAGGAGATAGCTCAGAGCACAGAGCTCACAGCGCGCCACTCAGACAGACACCATGTGCCGAGTGCCTCACCAAGATAGTGAAAGGGCTGAGTCCACAGGTTAGCTGGTGAAGCACAAACCTCAGCCAGCAGTTATTAGTTATTATTGTACAAGACAATAAAACAGAGTTGTACCATCTACAACCGTGTTGGTTCATTTGCGTATCAGAACACCCAACACGACAGTAGTGTGCTCTTTCGGAGGGTCGTTGCAGACTGGATGGGCCAAATAACCTCCTTCTGTGTTGTACTGATTCTATGATTCCCCATTCCCAGTATTATTTACACCACTGAATCATTTATCCTGCAGTGCATAGCTGCACCTCTAGCAATAACTCTAATATATGATTAACTTCCAATGCTGCAGGGCAGCACGGTGGCTCAGTGGTTAGCACTGCAGTCTCACGGCACCGAGGTCCCAGGTGCGATCCCGGCTTTGGGTCACTGTCCGTGTGGAGTTTGCACATTCTCCTCGTGTTTGTGTGGGTTTCGCCCCCACAACCCAAAGATGTGCAAGGCAGGTGGATTGAACATGCTATATTGCCCCTAATTGGAAAAAATGAATTGGGTACTCTAAATTTATTTTTTTTAAACTTCCAATACTGCACCGGACATACAAAATAACGATGGAAACAAAAATAGAATCATAGAATTTACAGTGCAGACGGAGGCCATTCGGCTCATCAAGTCTGCACCGACCCTTGGAAAGAGCATCCTGCTCAAGCACACACCTCCTCCACCCCCATCACCTTAACCCAGTAACCCCAATTAACCTTTTTGGCAAGGCTGTTTAGCACAGGGATAAATCGCTGGCTTTGAAAGCAGACCAAGGCAGGCCAGCAGCACGGTTCAATTCCCGTAACAGCCTCCCCGAACAGGCGCCGGAATGTGGCGACTAGCGGCTTTTCACAGTAACTTCATTTGAAGCCTACTCGTGACAATATGCGATTTTCATTTCATTTCATTTAAGGGCAATTTAGCATGACCAAACCACCTAACACACACATCTTTGGACTGTGGGAGGAAACCAGAGCACCCGGAGGAAACCCACGCACACACGGGGAGACCGTGCAGGCGCCACACAGACACTGACCCAAGCCGGGAATCGAACCTGGGACCCTGGAGATGTGAAGCAACTGTGCTAACCACTATGATACCGTGCTACCTCCAATACTCCCATTCGCTTTGGACTACGGTGCAACAGTTTAGCTTTATGCCTTTATAAAGAGCGGCACAGTGGTTAGCACTGATGCCTCATGGCACCGAGGACCCGGGTTTGATCCCGGCCCAGGGCCACTGTCCGTGTCGAGTTTGCACATTCTACCTGTGCCTGCTTGGGTCTCACCCCCACGTGGCCTGCACGGTAGCATTGTGGATAGCACAACTGCTTCACAGCTCCAGGGTCCCAGGTTTGATTCTGGCTTGGGTCACTGTCTGTGCGGAGTCTGCATATCCTCCCCGTGTGGTGCGTGGGTTTCCTCCGGGTGCTCCGCTTTCCTCCCACAGTCCAAAGATGTGCAGGTTAGGTGGATTGGCCATGATAAATTGCCCTTAGTGTCCAAAATTGCCCTTAATGTTGGGTGGGGTTACTGGGTTATGGGGATAGGGTGGAGGTGTTGACCTTGGGTAGGGTGCTCTTTCCAAGAGCAGGTGCAGACTCGATGGGCCGAATGGCCTCCTTCTGCACTGTAAATTCTATGATTCTAACCAAAAGATGGATGGATTGGCCACACTAAATGACGTTTAATTGGGTACTCCAAAAATTTTTTAAAAACTTTTATGCCTTTATATTATTCCCCAATCCTAATGTTTGACATAGAAAGTAATGACGGGGGGGGGGGGGGGGGGGGAGGAATGGGTGATCAAATACAGTGCAGACCTGCAAAGTGTGAAACTGGTGCTAATAATCCATTTGAAATGCGTCCACTCAGCGTCACCGTCACCATGGTGAAGGGAGCCAAGGATTCCGCCAGAGATTACTTTTTCCAACCCCAACGACGCCAGTGGAAAAGCAGCATTACAGGGTACAGACTGTAACGAATGCACCCCTCCCTCCCCCACACATCCCCCAATAAAAGGGGGCAAGGACACACATGCACGATTGGAAAATTCTGCACAAGACGCCCTCTTGCAAAAGAAGCACCAACTTTAGCTGTTTTTTCCTTCCCCCACCGTGCGTTGCAGGAGTCTCCGCCTTGTAACAAAAGCCACTGTGCAGCTACAAAAACAGGCCTATCTCCATGATGCAACTGCATTCAGCCCATCCATTTATTTTAAAAAAGGAGCAACACTCCTGACCAAGTCCACACATATTGCATTGTCCCCTCCCCACCTTCACAACAATACTGAGACACAGAGGCCCCAAGTGAATGGGGAGGGAGGACACACATGGCATTCCATCAGCAGCAATTGTGGCTTTTGTGAACATGAGTCAGGGGGACTGGCCCACAGACAGAGACGTGGGTTTGGCCCGACTTCCATTACACGACGCATTTCCTCAAACAATAAGGCCGCCTTTTACAGGGTGAAGGGACGGGACACATTTATAACACTTATTTTTAGTTAAAGACACAGAAAAGAAGGCCAGACGCAAGAAAATCACGTGAAAGGGAAAAAAAAGGAGAGAGAGCACTGCACCAAGAGGCGTCCGCAAATACACGCTGGCACCAGATAGCAACTGTATCTGGGGGGGGGGGGGGGAAAGAGGGAAGCCAAGGAGAAACTAGTCACAATCCGACACAATGTTTCTTTTCCATTCACCATTTCGAACACGAACTAAAATTGTTACCGAAAAGAGCAACAATGTTTCCCCGACGTTCTCCTCCTCAGGATTTGCGACAATCCCTTTTATTTTCATGAAAAATCTTCATATTTTTGTGTCCCCCCCCCTCTCAACAACATGAAGCTCGGAGGAGCGAGAGAGGGGGGGGGGCGGAACATTGACATGAAGGAAGCAGCCACAAAGGCCAGACATTTTGGAAGTTAACATCTTTCACTCACACACACACACACACACACACACACACAACCCCCCCCCCCCCCCTCAAATGTTTTTTTTTCTCAACCTTAAGAGGTTTGCAATTTTTGTTTTCACCAGTCGAATGGTCTCGGTGCATTCAACAACGTGCAAAGATGAGGAAGAAAGTGTGAAATGGAAGGGAGAGAATTGCAATTTATTTTTACCTGCAGTTTCTGACGCTGCCCTCACGCATTCATTTTTGCTAGCGCAGAAAAAAAAGCCACCCAGAACCCCGGGGGCTGGCGGGGACGGGAAGCGGCAGTGCGCAGACGCGGGGGAGGGGGCGCCCGGCACGCCGGGAATTGTAGTCCACATTGCCCATCTCTCCATGCCCAACTCATCAAAGTAGCCTGGCTCGCCTCTGGGGATGAGGGACTTCCAAGTTCTTATTGGGGAGATGGGAGCTAGCTGGATTCTCCAGACAGCAGAGCAGGTTAAGGCAAGATTTGAGCAGAGGCGTTGGAAATCCAGGCCGATAAATCAAAGCAAAATACTGCAGAAAATCTGAAATAAGAAAAGAAAATGTTTTGGAAAAACTCAGCAGGTCCAGCAGCATCCGTGGAGAGAGAAACGGGGGTTAACATTCTGAGTCCAGTATGACTCTTCGACAGAACTGAAGAATTCCTACTCCGACTTTCATTTCTACCCCCACTTCAGTTCTGAAGAAGAGCCAGGCGAACTCAAAACGTTAATAATAATAGCTTATTGTCACAAGTAGGCTTCAATGAAGTTACTGTGAAAAGCCCCTCGTCGCCACATTTCGGCACCTGTTCAGGGAGGCCAGCACAGGAATTGAACCTGCGCTGCTGCTTGTTCAGCATGACAAGCCAGCTATTTAGTCCACTGTGCTAAATTAGCCCCTATGTTTTTAACCCAAAACGCAGTGCAACAAGTTATATTTATATAGCACCCTTAACGTAATGAATGTATTAACTATGTTTTTCTCTTCGCAGATGCTGCAAGACTTGCTGAGTTTATCCAGGATTTTCTGTTTCTGTCAATATTTAAAATCAGGCAGGGCTTTGTATTTATGTAAAGGTGGAAAAGAAACTTGCATTGAAATATAAATGGGTTGCTGGAAATGGGAGATAAAGAAACAAAAATGCTGGAAATACTCGGCAGGTAAGGTTGCCAACTGTGATTAAATGTATTCCTGAAGATTCCATCAAATGAATTGTCCCCCTCCACCACCATCCATTAGTCAATGAACACATCCATCCTTGTGGCGGACTGCCTTCCTGCGACAATTGATAAGGAAAGAGACTCATAACCCACCATGTTTTATTTTTAAATGTGATAAAGAGAAATGTACAAACAATTTTTTCTTTTTAAGGACCATCTTTTTTCATGTCCCTATGAATTTTCTCCTTGGCTGCACACGTGTGCGTCCTGGAGATTGAACTTCAATTGCTGGAGACCCCAGGCCAAGCCTGGCAATGCTATTAGCAAGTCAGGCAGCATCTGTGGAGAGAAACAGAGTTAACTTTCCAGGTCGAGATGACCTTACATCAGAACGATCATTGAAGACGTTTCTCTCATGGCATCAGGATGTCCCAAAACTCAGTGCAACAAGTTATATAGCATCCTTAGCGTAATGAAACATCCCAAGGCACTTCATGGGAACATTATAAAACAAAGTATAACACTGAGCCACATAAGAAAATGTTAGATCAGATGACCAAAAGCCTGGTCAAAATAGTAGGGTTTAAAGAGTGTATCACAGGAAGAAAGTAAAGTAGAGCGGCAGAGAGGCGTGGAGAGGATATTCCAAAGCTTAGAGCCTAGGCAATAAAGACTTCCTAGGGGTATTCGCCATTCTGATGCAGGAAACACAGCAGCCAATTTGCGCACAGCAAGCTCCCATTAACCGCACTCCAATACTGACTGTAGACTGAGTGATCATGTGTAAATGTGATGACACGCCTACAAAGGAGGTCATGTGATGGGAGAGCGGGAGTTGTCCGCGGGAGCGTGGGCAGGTCACAAGTGTTGAAATAATTTGATTTAATCCTGACTCTTGATTGGGGGATAAATGTTGGCTAGGTCCGGACATCAGGGAGAACTCTCCTTCTCTTCTTTGAATAGTGCCATGGGATTCTTTTTTGTTTAATGTCCTGCTTAGAGAGGAGACAGAGCCTGGATTTAATTCACATCCAAAAGATGGCATTAGGTAGTTTCAGCCGAGGTCTCACATTCAAATCCCTGGAGTATGATTTGGTCCCACAGAAGTAAAGGGAAACCAAACAAGCAAACTAATTTTGAAAGTAATCAGAATAATTTACATTTATACAGAACAGTCATTTTCAAAGTCAGGGTCGCAACCCGCGGGTGGGAGGAGGGTGGGTATTGGGGGGGTCACGGGGCCATCGGTCAAGGCATTCCCAGTTGTGGGAAGAAGCGCCCAACTGTCGTGACCAGCTTTTAAAAATGCCGGCTGCAGCCGGCTTTCAGAATGCCGGCTGTCCCGTGCATGCGTGCCCCCTGAGCAATGCACAGGCCTGGAGCCCAACCGGGCAGAACACCTCCTCCTGACGTCAGCGTGCCGAGCCAGGAGCAGATTCTTTTAAAATAATCGATGAAGCCTTCTCTCCAGAAGCAGGTCACGGTACACTGACATCATGTGCTCTGGGCACGAGAGAGATTCCTCCATTTTGTAGCTGCCGGTGCCGTTGATATGAGCTCCAGGGCCTCTGATGAACTTTCCAAGAAGAGGAAGCTGAAAATAGGAACAAAGCAGCATAAAGATGATTTCTTGAGGTATGGGTTTATTAACTGTGCCAATACAAATCAGGATGCAATGTTCATGTGTGTTATATGCAGGGAAGTACTGGCAAATGAAAGGTTAAAACCCTCAAAACGCGGGCAGCACGGTGGCGCAAGTGATTAGCCCTGTTGCCTCACGCCACCGAGGTCCCAGGTTCGATCCTGGATCTGGGTCACTGTCCGTGTGGAGTTTGCACATTCTCCCCGTGTTTGCGTGGATTTCGCCCCCACAACCCAAAAGATGTGAATGGTAGGTGGATTGGCCACGCTAAATTGCCCCTTATTTGGAAAAAATGAATTGGGTACTCTAAATTTATATAAAAAGAAAACCCCTCAAAATCTCTAAGGCACTTGAAGGCTCAATACATGTTTGAGGGCATACCTCTTGATTTTTTTCAACGGATGCAGTGAGATATTAAATCATCAGCTGAAGTCCTTAGCAGAAATGTAACATTGAATATCAAAGCAAGTGAGATTGTGAGGACCAAGCAGGCTCACCTGTCACATTAAAGGTACGCAAAAATAATAGGTCGGCTGGCGTGGGTCGCAAAGGTCGGCCGGCGTGGGTCACGAAGGTTGCCGGCGTGGGTCGCAGCGGTCGGCTGGCGTGGGTCACAATGATTGGACAGCGAGGGTCCCGAAGGATAGTCAGTTGGTAAAAATGGGTCCCTGGCAAAAAGGTTTGAAATACACTGACTTAGAGTACTATATATAAGTATACAGTAAAGAGAAGGGACCAGAGAGAGGATAGGAGGGGACAATTTTTTTAGACAGAGAGTGGTTAGTATCTGGAATGTACATTTATTTGGGGGGGGGGGGGCAGCACGGTGGCACAGTGGTTATCACTGCTGCCTCATGACGCCAGGGTCCCAGGCTCGATCCCGGCTCTGGGTCACTGTCCGTATGGAGTTTGCACATTCTCCTCAAGTTTGCGTGGGTTTTGCCCGCACAACCCGAAATGTGCAGGCTAGGTGGATTGGCCACGCTAAATTGCCCCTTAATTGCAAAAAATGAATTGGTACTCTAAATTTATTTTTTAAAAAGGGAGATATTTATGTGCAGGTATTTATCTCTCAATTTACATCACTAAAACGGATTACCTGCTCATGTTTTCTCATTGCTGTTTTCGGGACCTTAATGTGCTCAAATTCTGTCCATGTTTCATTTTGTAACAACAATTACTATGCCTAATTGTCTGTGAAGAACTTTGGAAAGTTCTGAAGACATGAAAGATACTATATAAATGCAAATTCTTAATTTCTTCTTGGAAGTGGAAATGAGCAGCAAGTGTCCCTTGACATTTTTTTCGAATTAGCAATGCTCTCCCTTCCATCATACCGTTCCAAATTCTTAAAGTACCACTGCTGGCTTCCCTTACACAATCTTTGTACTTGGCTCAAACCTCAGGAACTCAGTTATTGGATTTTGCACATCCAACAGTCATTAATTCTGTAAAGCATTCACAGTTTACATTTTTAATCTTTTTCTTTCATTGAAAGGATTTGTTGAAGTTAGATTTATTTTATTTTTTTAATTCACAAATTCAAAAAATTACTTTGTCTAATAAATTTAGAGCATTTGAAAAATGAAAAATGAAAATCGCTTATTGTCACAAGTAGGCTTCAATGAAGTTACTCTGAAAAGCCCCTAGTCGCCTCATTCCGGCACCTGGTACGGGAATTGAACCGTGCTGCTGGCCTGCTTGGTCTGCTTTAAAAGCCAGCGATTTACCCCAGTGTGCTAAACCAGCCCCTTAATTTTTCTAATTAAGGGGCAATTTAGCGTGACCAATTCACCTGCGCTGCACATCTTTGTGTTGTGGGGATGAAACACACGCAGACACGGGGAGAATGTGCAAACTCCACACGGACAGTGACCCTGGGCTGGGATCGAACCCAGGTCCTCAGCGCCGTAGGCAGCAGTGCTAACCACTGCGCAACCGTTCCGCCCCAAGTTCAAAATATTCTGATGAAGTGTAGATTTATTAACAGACCAGGCGCTCAAAGTGTGAACTAAAACTTGATGAGCTAGTTTATAGAGTGTCACAGCTCAGAATCTAATTCAAACCAAGACAATGGTATTTGATTGACTCATGCTAGGATGGCCCCAATTGATTTTGAGAATAACAGGAAAAGATTTTTTCGAGACCACATCCCAAAGGGAAGGGAGAGATAGACATATTTATGAAATATCTTTTGGCTTCTGGCCATATATATATAAATGACATGGATACTGGAATAAAGCACAGAGTAAAATTTCAAAACTTGCTGATGATACCAAACATTGAAGAGTGACAAACAGTGAGGAGGATACAAATCGACAGCAACAGCACATAGACAGGCTAGCAGAATGGGAATGTAAGTGACAAATGAAATTTAATACAGAGAAGTATTTTGCCAGATGGGATGAAGACGGGCAATAGGAACTTAATAGCGCAGTTCTGAAGAATGGGAAAGGACAGAGCGATCTGAGGATGTGTGCTTAGATCGTTGAAGGTGGCCAGATATTGAGACAGTGGCTCGCAAAGAAAAAGGGGATCTTGAGTTTCGTAGATAGAAGTACTGAGTACAAAAGTAGGGGGGCTATGCTGAGTCATTGTAAAGCTCTGGTTTGGGGTCAATTAGTGTATTGCGTCCAGTTCTAATAATAATCTTTATTAGTGTCACAAGTAGGCTTACATTGACACTGCAATGAAGTTACTGTGAAAATCCCCTAGTCGCCACACTCCGGCGCCTGTTTGGGTACACTGAGGGAGAATTCAGAATGTCCAATTCACCTAACAAGCATGTCTTTCGGGACTTGTGGTAGGAAACCAGAGGAAACACATGCAGACAAGGGGAGAATTTTCAGGCTCCGCACAGACAGTGACCCAAGCTGGGAATCGAACCCGGGTCCCTGGCGCTGTGAAACAACAGTGCTAACCACTGTGCTACTGTGCTGCCCATATGGTCACCATGCCTCGAGAAAAATGAGTGGGTCCTTAAGAGGTTGCCGAGGGTATTTACTGGAATGGTTCCAGGGATGGGGGAGATTAGTTACAAACGTGGAGAAACTGAGGTTGTTCTCCTTGGAGCAAAGAAGATCAATGGAAGATCTGGGACGCACAGGATTACGACAGGTTTGGATAAGGTAGACAAAGAAATACTTTTTCTTTGACTGATGGTACAAGATTAAAGGTCTCAGGTTTTGGGAAAGGGATACAGGGGGGAAAGAAGTTTTGTATTACACAGTGAGTGGTAATGACCTGGAATTTTCTGATAGAAGCAGAGAAGATCAATGATTACAAAAGGAAATTGGATGGGCAATTGAAGAAAGTAAAGTTGTACGAATATGGAGATAGAGGAGAGGAATGACTGACAGGTTTGTTGTAGAGGTAACTGATGGAAGGTGTTGGATGTAGTTTGGTGGATCTTAAAGTATTCATAGTCTTTGATAGTTCAACAATAAATATTTATTAACTACTAAAAACTATATGCATTGGTACAGCAAAGGTCCAAGCTATGAGCTGTCTCCATGCTTGCTTCTACACACAACTCTGTCTAACACTACATTGACCCCTAAGTCATGTGTTCTCTTACATCACTGATGGGTGATCCTGTACTCAGTCACACATTGACACTTTATGTCCCAGACGCTCATATTTTAAGGATCAGCATGGATTTGATGGGTCAAAAGACCTCCTTCTCTGCCATAAATGGCTGCATGTGTGGAATTTTAAACCCTTCACGATGGCTGGATCTTCTAGACCCGCCAATGTAGGCAAGCCAAGGGATACAAAAAAATGGGAGTCAAGATGGAGGGGGAATTTCACAGCCTATGATGTGTTTGCCCTGGCTTGCCCAAGTACAACCCCACCCCTCCCCCACACAGCCACCTGTTCCTTATTTTTCTATTTTGCTTCCACTGAACACTGGCCTTCATTTTCCGAGTAGAACATTCAACTATCTTACCGTTACGGCACTATTGGTAATTCTTCAATACCTAATGCCAACATTAACACTTCCTTTGTCTTACGTTCATTACATCATTGTCAATCTCTCCACAGCAACGGCCTATCCCTGACCTTACATTCTGCCCCACCCTCGCCAACGATACAATTCATCACATTTCTGCACTGCTGCCTCACGGCGCCGAGGTCTCGGGTTCGATTCCGGCCCGGGTCACTGTCCGTATGGAGTCTGCAGATTCTCCCTTGCCTGCGTGGGTTTCACCCCCACAACCCAAAGATGCGCAGGGTAGGTGGATTGGCGACATGGTAGCACAGTGGTTAGCACTGTTGCTTCACAGCTCCAGGATCCCAGGTTCGATTCCTGGCTTGGATCACTGTCTGTGTAGAGTCTGCGCGTTCTCCCTGTGTCTGCGCTGGTTTCCTCCGGGTGCTCCAGTTTCCTCCCACATGTCCCGAAAGACGTGCTGTTAGGTGAATTGAACATTCTAAATTCTCCCTCCGTGTACCCGAACAGGCGCCGGAATGTGGCAACTAGAGGATTTTCACAGTAACTTCATTGCAGTGTTAATGTAAGCCTGCTTGTGATAATAAACATTATTATTATTATTATTAAATGCCCTTAATTGGGAAAAATAATTGGGACTCCAATTTTAAAAAGATTATCACCCTCGTCAGTTCTGAAAGGGAGTTGTATGGACTTGAAATGTGAACTCGGTTTCTGTCTCCATAGACCTGCTGAGTATCCAGCATTTTCTGTTTTATCTTATTGAAATATATTTGAGATATATTCAGAACACAAGGGATTATGCTTTCATAAAAATAAATGATATAGAATTACATTGAATATACAGCTTACAGCCTGGCCCAACTAGTCCATACCACAATTTACCTCCACTTGAACCTCCTCCCATCCTTCCTCTACCTGTTAACTCCTTTTTTTTCCTTTTCCTTTTCCATCAATGTTATCACGTGATGTGAGTGCGGGAGCGGCTGCATTTTCGCGAGCTCGGACTCCAGTTTTTTAATCCTTTATTTTATTGAAATTCACATTCGATAATTTTTGGGGGGGGTATGTCTGGCGCTTTGTCCCCGGATGATCCTGGATGGAATTTGGTGACGGAGAGCCAAGTTGAATGAGAGAATCCCTGTTTGATTGAGGCAGTAGGAGATAGCTGGGGTGGGGCCAAGCTTGGAGGGGTGGCCTTGCTGGAGTGTGGGTCTAATTCTCGACGGTGCTGTCTACATCGGGACGATAACTGCCATTGCGATATGATTTTGTGGATGATGATCTCGGCTTAATGGCGCAGGTTTTTTGGTGCTCACTTTGATGACCTGCAAAGTAACCTTTTTTAAAATATTTTACAGCACCCAATTCATTTTTTCCACTTCAGGGGCAATTTAGTGTGGCCAATCCACCTACCCTGCACATCTTTGGGTTGTGGGGGTGAAACCCACGCAAACACGGGAGAATGTGCACACTCCACGTGGACAGTGACCCAGAGACCTCGGCGGCGTGAGGCGGCAGTGCTAACCACTACGCCACCATGTTGCACCCTGCACAGTAACCTTGAGGGAAGTTTCGATCGAACAGACTGCGGTAGGGTAGCACAGTTGTTAGCACAGTTGCTTCACAGCGCGAGGAACCTGGGTTTGATTCCCGGCTTGGGTCACTGCCTATGCAGAATGTGTACGTTTCCTCCCACAAAGTCTCGAAAGATGTGGGGCAGGATTCTCCGAGCCCACACTGGGTCGGTGAATCGGCGGGGATGTGGGAAATTCCTGCCACACTGCTCCGATGCCGGGACGAGGCCCCCGCAGCGATTTTCCGCGGGCGACCGGACGAACTCCCGCCGAGTCCCGCCGCCGTGATTCCAACCTGGTACCACCCGGCGGGAGCTCAGACCCGCGGCCGGGTTGGTCGTCCTGGTTGGGGGGGGGGGATCTGACTCCAAGGGGGCCTCCACGGGTTCCAGGCCCACGATCGGGGGCTTCAGATCGGCGGGCGCCCGCGATCTGGAGGGGGCCTACCTCCTTCCCCGTGGCCCGCTGTAGGTCTCCGGCAAGTTGCTCGGCGCCAGCGCAGAGACGGCAACCATGTGCATGCGCTGGCGTTGAGACGGCCGACGCATGCATGGGCTGGCGTGGAGATGGCCATCGCACGCATGCGCGGACCTGCGCTGGCCGTGCAGGGCTGCCTTTCGGCGCCAGAGCAGCGCGTAGCACCATGGTGCCGTGCTGGCTCCCTGAAGACCGCTGGGCCAGGAGGCCCGTTGACGTTGGCATACTCCACTCCGGTGTTAGCGCCGGCATCAACACTTGGCCGGAATTTCGGAGAATCCCGGCCGTGCTGTTAGGTGAATTGGACATTCTGAATTCTCCCTCAGTGTACCCAAACAGGCGCCGGAGTGTGGCGGTCAAGAACATTTCAGTTTCTGGCGACAGGGCAACGGTGTGGCGGAGGTGAAGACTCTTCGATGGAACTTTTGAGAGATCCTGAGTGTTCGATGATCCTTTCACGGCCTTGGTCTTTCCCAGCGACATAGATGGTGTTATTATCCTGCAGTTCATCAATAATCCTGGACTCCGATCCCTTGTTATTATGCTGTTGATTTCATGCTGTTGTCTTTTCTCCTGACAAAGGTTTACGATGTTTGAGCACAAGGGCGAGGGTCGTTTTGTTATCCTGTTTTAGCAAGAACCATATTGAATCTGTAAAGTGATATGCGGTTTTTGCACAGTCTTATCCTTTTTTTTTAATATGCTGTAATCCTTGCATCTATGAGAAGGAGGGCATTTTAGACACCCTGTATCTCGTTCATAGAGAAAGTGAGTGGAGCCACGACAGGGTGATGGGTGGATGGTTGGTGTGGTGGTGGGTGGTAGGGTTAGATTAGACCTTACTTGGATTGAAGACAGCCTCCAGTGAGAGCTGATTGTATCAGGTTTTTATTTTGCATTTTCCTCTTTTTTTTGTTGTTGCTTTGAATTTTGAGAATCCGTAGTTGTCTCCCTCGATGGCTTGGGCAGCTGATAGCTCCTGGAGAGGACTGGGTTCCTTCGGATTCTTTTTTGTGGTTGCTCTTTTCAGGGCTTTTGGGCTAGGGTAAAGTGAGTGGGACCATGCCTGGGTGTGGTTGGTTTGTCCCTGTTCGACTTGTTGAAGTGAGAGTCTGCTTATCATAGAATTTAGATAATCATAGAATTTACAGTGCAGAAGGAGGCCATTCGGCCCATCGAGTCTGCACCGGCGCTTGGAAAGAGCACCCTACCCAAGGTCAACACCTCCACCCTATCCTCATAACCCAGTAACCCCACCCAACACTAAGGGTAATTTTGGACACTAAGGGCAATTTATCATGGCCAATCCACCTAACCTGCACATCTTTGGTCTGTGGGAGGAAACCGGAGCACCCGGAGGAAACCCACGCACACACGGGGAGGATGTGATGACTCCGCACAGACAGTGACCCAAGCCGGAATCGAACCTGGGACCTTGGAGCTGTGAAGCAATTGTGCTATCCACACTGCTACCGTGCTGTCTTTGCATTATCGGAGCCCTTCTTTGGTTAAGGGGAAGCAAATGGGGGAGTTAGGCACCCTCCTCTGGATGGTTTTGTTTGACGTTAAAATATTCACACGCAGTCCTTTTTGAATGAGTAAACAAGCAGCTTATTATATCAGAGCTCTGGGACAAAGATTTGAAAGCTCAGCAATATTCTTTCTCACTTGAGCTAAGGCTCGCATTGGGTTAATATACAGATTCAAGGGGCGGAATTAGTTGCATTCTCATTTACATACAATCAATCAACTCTATTTGCGTCACAATTCATTACATGCAGTCAATCAATTTTCTTAGCATCCCAGTTATCACATATATGGTTAAAATGGGTGTTGTCTCACCAGCCCCTAACTTCATGCAGGCGTCTCTCAAGACTAACATAGGGATGTGTCCTGTCTGCATCTGGGGACCTTGAGCTATTAAGGATACATTGTGCTCCTTGTCCTGTGAAGCTGTTATCAGCAGCTGTTGAAATACTCCCTAGAAATACCCACACCTGGTTCTCATTCAATGAGGCACAGTTTGTAACTTATTGTTCGGGAATGTGGCTAGTTCAGCCATTTTGTGTCTTTAGTATTGCTATCTTAGCGAACAGCCATTTTGTGTCCCTTCTGATATTAGTAAGCATTGTGTATACACTGCCTATTCCTATAAATTGCCTCTTCTAAACAAGCATCTAAGCCAATGAGTACCTTTTGTCTTAGTAGAACTATTCAAAAGTAATATAGGAGCAAAAATGTAGTTACAGAGCCAACTATAATTTATATCAAAGTCCAGTATCAGAAAATGTCCCCCTACAGTTTTGTATATGGTTTCATGAATGTCCTCCTCATTGTGGTTGGGTCTTCCACGGGGAGGCAGCACTGTCCTGTTCTCTCCGACTCTTCTTGCAAGACCATGTAGTGCTGTCTGTGTCTAACGTTCTTGGGTTTATTCGGGAATGCCTCCCTTGGGGGCGAGGTTCTCTTCATCTGGGACAGCAACGTGCTGTTTTGGTGGTGGGATGCTGCGCTGCCCTGGGTGAGGTTAGTGAGGTGTAGGGACAGCTGGGTGGTGGGTACGTAGGTGTCTTGGGGGTATTGGCTCATCGTCTCAGAGTGGGCTGGAGTCTGTGCTATGGTTGATATCCTGTTGCCCTCTTATGCTTGGGATGTCCCTTCCGAAGACACTTATTAGGGAGGACCTGAGAGGCTGAGATTTTTGATGTGCTTGAATATCCCTGATTTATTGCTTCCTAAGTGCATAAAGGCGTAGGGTTGAGCCAGCTCCTGTAATAGTAATAATAATATTTATTATTGTCACAAGTAGGTTTACATTAACATTGCAATGAAGTTACTGTGAAAAGCCCCTAGTCGCCACACTCCGGCGCCTGTTTTGGTACACTGAGGGAGAATTCAGAATGTCCAATTCAGCTAACAAGCATGTCATTTGTGACTTGTGGGAGGAAACCGGAGCACCCCGGAGGAAACCCACGCAGACACGGGGAGAACGTGCAGACTCCGCACAGACAGTGACCCAAGCCGGCAATCGAACTTGGGTCCCTGTTGCTGTGAAGCAACAGTGCTAACTACTGTGCTACTATGCCGCCCAGGTTGATATCCTATTGCCCCCTTGATAGTAATCAACTATTTTCTGATAGGTAAAAAAGGCCACTTTAATGTAAATATTAAAGCCCAGTTTTAATACCCATTTTAAAATAAGGATTTCAGCACTCAAAGCCTCAGGCCCTGACAAAACACAGAGCCTCATAAGAAGCACAAAAGCCTGACACATGCATAAACTAATTGTAGATTAAAACAACATTTCTGCTGACAAAATGAACAAGCTATTGTTCTAATAAACAGATTTTCAAAGTCAGTTTGACATTAAGAAATGAGCTGTACCAGTAATCTAGATCAAGGTCGAAGTAAACACCATAGCAGTATGAAGGCACCATTGTTGAAAATGAAAATTGCTTATTGTCACAAGTAGGCTTAAAATGAAGTCACTGTGAAAAGCCCCTAGTTGCCACATTCCGGCGCCTGTTCGGGGAGGCTGGTACAGGAATTGAACCGTGCTGCTGGCCTGCCTTGGTCTTCTTTCAAAGCCAGCGATTTAGCCCTGTGCTAAACCAGCCCATAAAGTAAAGTCAGCAGAAAACCAGTAAAAACCAGTCTTGATAATAGCACAAAATCACATTCCATAGCATGCACAAACATTCAAACATGAAACATTCAGAACTTATATTGCACATTGAGGATTGACAGTTAACCATCGAATAAAATGTATTTGATTCTCACCCAAACCAATTAGGACAACATAGAGGTGGAGACAGATGGCTTAAGACTGATAAAATTCTCCTTAAACATGAGAGTCCGTACGGCCATCTTTATCCAGGATCATTCTATACTTTGATCTAACTACTCGCTATCTCTATTTTCATATTTTCACTTTTCCACTCTGGCTCCTGGAGTAAATGCAAGCTGTTTTGCCATAAGCAAGAAACCATTTATGTATTATTTTGAATGTAAAATTGTTTATAAGTTACTTCTCTTTAAGTTCTTTTGCTAGGCCGGCATTCTGGCCTTTGCGTCCCTAGTAGCCCGGCGAAGGATCTTGCTAATGTGGAAGGAGGCGAAGCCCCCTAGCGTGGAGGTCTGGATAAACGACATGGCTGGGTTCATAAAGCTGGAGAGGATTAGGTTTGCCTTAAGGGGGTCTGCGCAGGGGTTCTACAGGCGGTGGCAACCGTTCCTAGACTATCTCGCGGAGCGTTAGAGGAAGTTCGGTCAGCAGCAGCAGCAACCCCGGGGGGGCGGGGGGGGGGGGGGCGGATGGGGGATTGCTTGGGGGGATGGAGGAGCAGGAGATAACATGAAGGGTGGGGGAAACTGGCACGTGCGGGAGAGAGCCAGTGTATAAAGCTATGTAAATATACCATTTTGCCATATATATATCATGCGCAGTGCGTTTTTGTGTTATTTTGTTGCGGGGGGGGGGGTTATTGTTTGTAAGGGGAAAAAATTGTGTTGGTAAAAAACTTTAATAAATATTTTTTTTTTTCAAAAAAGTTCTTTTGCTAGCCGGACTTTATTGAGAATACGTTTAAGTTTCTCTCAATTGTAATCAAGTAGAGGCGATAAAAGATTCTTATTTGCATCTGAGACATTTAACTCAAATTTCTACTGGGTTTCAGTGTTGCAAGACTTCACTAGATCCGCATGGTAGATCTCTTCAATTTGGCGGAGTTCGGCAAAGGGGAGGAGCGCAGAGACAGAGATTGGAAGAAATCGGACAAAATCGGAACGAGTCGGAGACGATCGGGGAGAATCGGAGGAAATCAGAAGACCGAAGATCGTACCGTTAACAGAAGCCCAGAAGGACGAAAGACCCAAAGAAAAACGGCTAGACTGGGGGAAGAGAACATCTTTTTCACCCATTAAAAGTCTTAAAGCCGCATCAAGTAGTGCTCCGACCCCTTAGAAAGGACCTTTTTCAGACTGTTATTCAATCGGGTGCCGGTCGTTTAAACTCAAAATAACATGTGGCTGAAAGGTAAATAGTCACGGTAGTGTACCAACATTACACATAACGTGGTTGGCGACCAAAAAATTGGGTGTAAGGCTGAGTTTATGGCGGACATGAATCCTAAAATAGATTCAGAACCTTCAAATGGGAGAGAACTACTTCCCACAACTTCCAAGGGAGGTCGCGCTGTACCGGATGTCTCTGTTGACAATATATTGTGAGATCTTAGATCTTTGACTTATAGACATTTTGGACTGTGTAAAGAATCTACAAAAATTGAATCAAAATATGACATCCCCAAAGGGCAGTGGTCCCTTGACAACATCAAGAGGGCATGGGGAAAAACCACACGCTTAAATAGAGGAAAACGTATGAAATGGTCTTTTGCAGTAATGGCACAGCTCCACAAACAACAAGAGACAATCGTAAAAACTAAAAGCGATCATGATCTTAAGTCCACTAAAGACCAACTAGCCGCAGTTGTTGAAGAATTACGAGATGCAAAATCTAAACTTGGAAAAATGTGACCAGATTAAAACATTATTGGAAAATGAAACCTTTGAAGTTCAACAACACTCATTTCAAATTGGTGAATTACAACGTAAAAAATAATGAATCAGAGTCCAAGTACCAACAGTTACAAACAGAAACTGATGAAATCAAAAGTCAAAATTGTCAGTTAGTCGAGGGAAGATGTGTTTTGGAAGGTGAAATGAATAATTTAAAAGGTCACTGCAAAATCTAGACAGACAGTCTTGCAGCTCATAATTTGAGTCAGAGACCAAACGAGAATATTAGTTCCGAAGCTAGAGAAAGTACTCTGCAATACACCTCCAACTCCAATTTCACCTACAACTCCAATTCCACAGCCAAATCCAATTCCACAGCCAGCTCCAATTCCACAGCCAAGATCAAGTGTTAGTAATAACTCAAAACCTAGAATTCAAATGCCAATTGAATCAGATGAAGACAGTGATGAAACAAGCGTACCTAGAAAACAAACTACAAAAGTAATTCGTTTAGCCCCATTACGACGCAAACGGGTTAAAACTGGAAGTAAAGAAGTAAAAGAAAATGATTTGACAACCACTAAAACTGTATTTGGCCATCATTGGGTTCATGAGGTCGCAGACCCTAAAAGAATAGACAGATGGTCTAAAGATCTTCATCACCCAAAGAGGGGTGGTTTGACCACGTGGGAACAACTTCACAGATTGCAAACCATTTAGCATCTCCACCCATCAGATGGTGTACAAATTCTGTCTATTATGGTGGGCACCCGTGACAGTGTTACTCTTGGAGACGAAGTAGAAGTTGCCCTTGGAGATGATTTGCAAAATTTAGAAGCTGGTTGGCTGGCAGTCAAAAATTGGCTCTTAGAATTTCGCCTTCCTAGAACCGATTGGTCTAAAATTACATCTTGCATTCAGAAACATACTGAAGATATACAAGATTTCGAAGACAGATTTTTACATAGTTGGATCGAACATTCAGGAATGCAACTCCAAAATGAAACAGATACTTGGGATACAAGCACTTTAGGGCCGATTAAGACGGCTTTTGTGGCTGGCATAAAACCTGAAATATCTAGTGCTTTAAGTCTAATTTTACCAAATTGGGCCACGGCTGGTACATACCGCGAGATATTTTTATTCTCCATTTTCACATTTTCTTCAAAATTTACACCCCACCAACAAGCAGTAAACGGTAACAAATACAAAGTCAATTCCCTTATCAATAACAACAATCCCATCCTCCCAACACCCCAAACAACGACCCCCCCTGGCAATATAAGCATCAAATAAAACAAGCCCTCCCACGGTGGGACAAACAAAGGAGAAAAAAACAAAAAAAAGAAAAAGGAATCAGGAATGGCCTATGGTCACCGTTGACCTATAGAGTCCCCCTCTCCCTCCCCCTAACATTCAATGCCATCCAATCTCCGAAAGAGTACCGTAAATGACACCCACGCATTGCAGGCCCTCCCCCCAAGTCCCCGACTCCCCCCCTCCCCGACTCCTCCCCTCCACTTCCTTTTACAAAACTCCTCCCCCCAACCTCTGTTCGTTCCCCCCCAACTTTCCACCCCGACTAGACTCATCGGACCCTGTTCTGCCGGGCTCCGATGGCCGCAGTCCCTCCCCCCCACCTCACTCCCGTTCACTGGGCGGCTTAAACCGGCCAGCGTGGCGGCCCCCTCCCGGGTCTCTTTCCCCCTTGCCCGGTCCCAGGAAAGCCAAGAAATCCCTTTTAGCACACAAACCCAGCATACACACCCAAGCCCCAAAGAACCATCATTGCAAGCGAAAGTCCCATCTCTTCCCTTGTCCAAGTTTATGAAATGAAATGAAATTAAAATATACAACATTAGCTCATTTAGCACACCCACCAACCGCAGTGAAAAAATACAGCTACATGAGGCTACATCGGTACATGACCACTTCTCAATTCAGCCACAGTCCTTCTGCCTTCGCAATCTCCTCCGCTGCTTCTGCCGTCCCGAAATAAAAGTCCTTGGATTTGTAGGTTACCCTCAGCTTAGCTGGGCATGCCGCACTGCACCTTACTGATGTACAGCGCCTTCTTCACCCGGCTGAAGGCAGCCCGCCTCCTCGCCAGCTCTTCCGTATAGTCTTGATATATGCGTATACCAGCTCCAACCCACTGCACCACCCGCTTCTACTTTGCCCAGCACAGGACCTTCTCCTTCACGCTGTACCAACAAAAACACAAAGTTACTACTCTTGGTGGCTCACTCCCCTTTGGTACAGGCCTCCACGACCGGTGAGCCCGATCCAGTTCATATCGGAAGGGATCATCCCCCTCCCCCAATAGCTTCGCCCACATCGTGGCAAAATACTCAGTCGGCCTCGGGCCTTCCACTCCTTCGGGAAGACCCACAATCCTCAGATTCTGTCGCCTGGATCTGTTTTCCAAGTCGTCCATTTTGGCTCGCAGATCCTTGTTGATCTCCATCACCTTCCGCATCTCCTTCTCCATCGAGGTGAGTTGATCACTGTGCTGCAATAATGTCTCTTCCACTTCCTTCAGCGTCTCGCCTTGCTCCTGCACCTCCACCGCTGTGCTCAATACAGCCGCCCTCACCGGGGCAATCGCCTCCTCCACCAGCACTTTCAATACCGCCTCTATCTCCTTCCTCATCGCCTCCATGTGTTTTGTGAACTGCCTTTCGAGTTCCGCGGCCATCACCGTAGTCATTTCTTCGGCCGTGGGCAATGCGGCCTCCCCCGGTGCCCCAGCCTCCACTTTTCTTGCCGTCCCCGCGGTGACCTTTCCACTCCCCAATGGACTTTCAGCTGCTTTTTTCATGGCCGTTTTTTAACTTGTTTTCAACATTTCCCTTCTCTGTGCCTTCTCCCTGCTTGTGCCGCCTGGGACCGGGCGTTAATCCCCGAAAATACCGTACCTGAACGGGAACCCTCCAATGTGCGGCTGCCTCCTGCCCGCCGTCACCGGAAGTCCCCATACCGCGAGATAGTTGACCGATGTTTTCAGATAGATCGCAGCATGCATAACCAGACAAGCAATAACACTCCGGCTGGTCAATATCAGCCTGTGTCACCTGCTGCTCCAGCAGCAGTTCCTGCAGCCTCTGCAGGGATATCAGCAGTAAGTACAACCTCCCTGGAAGCATCGGGTTCCACATGCACCCTTGTTCCATTAAGAGACCAAAAGAAAATTGCTCGCTGTCTTTTTTGTGGTAAATTAGGACATTGGATGATATCATGTCATGCTAGACTGCGACTCGAATCAAGAAATAATAATGAGGTGTCCAATGACTCACACAACACATTTCCGCCCCGTGGCCAGTCTAGTGTTCAGTCACGTAACACGTATAAACAAGACACACCCAGAGTTACGTTCCAACAAGACACACCCAGACTTGCGCACAAGGATTCTAGACCCTCCCAGCCGACCCCACGTAGGGACGCACGGGATGATGACAGTGACATGAATGAAATGTTGAACAGCTTAACTCCAGCTTAAAGGCATTCTATGTTTGAGTCTTCAAAAAACTAATGGACCCCACTCTTAGTGATTCTTTTCATATTTCTTTACATACACTTCCGGAACAGAAAAAGGAAAGACTATATATTTTGCTAAGAGTGGGAGGTCTTCATATTGATTTTCTTTTTGACACTGGAGCTGAAATTACCTATGTTACTCAAAACTATGCTGCTTTGTTTCCCCTAAATGCAGGAAAAATTAACGCTTTTGCAGCAGGAGGAGATTCTTTTACCCTCCGACAGACTGATCCACTGCTGTTAGAATTTGGACCACATCAACTGATGGCATCAATTTGGGTATGTCCGGGAACACAAGCACTTCTAGGTATGGACATCTTATCTCAACTAAATTCTTCACTTAATTTCAATAATGGAAGAATCATCTGGTCCATTAGACACATCAAAAAAAACGAGATACAAGATCACCCAATCTGGGCCAAAGACAAAAATGATTGTGGCCTCTTATAAATGGAACCAGTCACCTTCATTGGATCCGCACCACCTTGTAGCAGACAATACCCCATTAATAAAACTTCAATCCAAGGCATTCTACCTATAATAAAACAACATGAAGAAAGGGGAACCTTAGTACGCATTCACAGCTCATCAAACAGCCCTGTATGGCCTGTCAAAAAGGCTAATGGCACTATTGATTATAGAAAGGCAAATCAATTCATTGACAGAAAAGCTCCTTTAGTGGCAGACCCATCTACAATCTTTAACTCTTTAACACCTGACCTTCAATGGTTTTCAGCCATTGACATGGCAAATGGTTTCTGGTCAGTACCACTAGGTAAGGATGTACAACCACGGTTTGCTTTTACCGTTCATCAACAACAGTACACATGGACTAGACTACCGCAAGGTTTTTCACAATAGCCCAACTGTTTACCACATGTCTCTACAGAACCATCTCAGGCAACTGCCTGCTCTGCCTTCCACCATTATCCAGTATGTAGATGATGTTCTGATAGCCTCCATCAATAAAGATGATCACGAAAAAGACCTACATGTGGTATTGAACCACCTCAGTAATAATGGGCACAAAGCTAGCTTTGCCATAGCACAAATTTCCCAGGAAGAAGTTGTCTACTTAGGTTAGAAAATATCTAAAGGCAAAAGGGAACTTACTCAGGACAGAACGGCTGCCATCAAAGCCGCTAAAGAACCCTCAACTGTTCAGGAAGTGAGATCGTTTTTGGGCCTGTGTAATTTTAACAGAAATTGGATTGATTCTTACACTCAGTTAGCTCGGCCAATGAATGATCTTTTAAAAGGAAACCGTAAATCAAAAGACACAGTTAAACTAAAATCAGAACAAAAGGAATCATTCTTAAATTTGAGAGAGGCCATGTGTTCAGCACCAGCTTTAGGTATTCCAAACAACGGAAAACCTTTTACCATGTTTGTTCATGAAAAAGATGGTGACATGACTGCAGTACTAGCCCAGGAACATGGTGATCAGTTAAGACGAGTTGGATACTACTCCATTAAACTTGACAATGGGGCATTAGCATTTGGCAGCTGTTTACGAGCCATGGAAGCCACATGTCGAGCTGTAATGGCAACATCAGGCCTTGTCCTAGGCCAAAAGTTAACCATTAAATGTCCACATTCAGTCCATTCTCTACTATCCATGAACAGAGTATCACAAGTTACATCAGCTAGATGGACAGCAGTTTTGGAAGCACCCAACCTATATTTTCACAGAGCCAGTCATGTAAACACATCATCTTTGCTCCCTCTTCCGAGGAACAAAAGGGAGGAGAGGGAGAAGGGCATGACTGTGTGAAAATAATAGAGGAAATGGAAGAAGTACGCTTAGTAGAAGCAGAGCCCCTACAGAACCCAGATTTAGTCCTATTCACTGATGGTTCTTCTTTTATTGACAAGGTTATCAGAAAAGTTGGGTGGGCAGTCACAAGCCCATATGAAGTACCAGCTGAAGGAAGTTTGTCCCCAGGTACATCAGCGCAGCAGGCCAAACTAAAAGCACTAACAGAAGCATGTCATGTGGCAAGAGATAAAACTGCTAACATCTATACTGACTCCAGATATGGTTTTGGAGTAGCTCATGATTTTGGCCATCTGTGGAGAAAAAGAGAATTTCTCACAACAGCAGGTACACCTATCCGAAATGGAAAGTGTCATAATATACACCAGTATATCATGGTGCAGACACACACTGATGGACACACAGTGGGACCAATCAACACACACAACACCGCAGCTAATCACCCGTTAGAGCACACACACTATAAAGACAGGGGGCACCAGAGTTCCCGTTCATTCAAGTTGCAGCTAGCTAGGAGGACAGAGCTCTCAGCCTGTAACACAGACATTCACAATGTGCTGAGTGCATCAACTGGTTAGGACAAGGCAAAGGTCTTTAGTTAAAGCTAGTATCGTGATAACCCACAGTCTGAGTATGTTAAACAGTTAATAATTCAATAAAGTGGTGTTGCACTATTTCAAGTGTTGGTGACCTGTATGTGTTCCACGGATCCAGAACACCCAACACATCATGATACCAGGAGTTGAGGGATATTAGCACTTCTTAAACCTACCTGCAAGTGATCTGCCTTCCGCCAGCATTCCGTCATCCTGCAACATGGACAACATCAGCCCGCCGCCGCTCTGCATCACTGGCAACAAAGGGGCTAACTGGAAGATATTCAAACAGCGCTTCCAGCTCTTCCTCGAAGCCACAGACAGGGAGGGCGCCTCGGATACCAGAAAGATTGTTCTCCTCCTCTCCATGGCTGGAGACCATGCCATCCACATTTTCAATTCTCTCACCTTTGCGGATGATGAAGATAAAACAAAGTTCAAGACGGTCCTCCTCAAGTTTGACACTCACTGCAGCTTAGAAGTGAATGAAAGTTTCGAGTGCTACGTGTTCCAACAGCATTTGCAAGGTAAGGATGAACCTTTCCAATCCTTTCTCACGCACCTCCGCATCCTTGCGCAGTCTTGCAGCTAAGGGCCCACCTCCGACTCCATGATACGCGACCAGATCGTTTTCGGTGTTCAGTTGGACCCACTACGACAGCAGCTCCTCAAAATAAAGCAGCTCACCCTAGCGACCGCCATTGAGACCTGTGTCCTACATGAAAACGCCACAAGTCGGTATTCCCACATCCAAGCGGCTGAAACGGCGCGGCAAGGTCCCCACGAGGCGGAACGGGTCCAAGTGATTGAGCAACTCCAGGGCCTCAGCCTGGATGAGGGCGGCCATTTCGCGCGTTTTCCCCGGACTCCCATGCTTGTGCGCACCAAACGAGGGGACGGCGACGCCGAAGAATGCAATGCGCAGGCGCGCACCACGCACGATCGCACCGCTCATGCGCGGTGGCGCAGCGAACGTGCTGACGCTACGACGTGCGGCAATTGTGGCTCTGCCCATTTAAAATGGCAATGCCCTGCCAAATCTCGACAATGCCTATGATGTGGCAGACCTGGCCACAATGCTGCATTCTGCCGAGAAGCTCAGCCTGCCAATTCATATCGCTTCAGCCAGCCTTGCAGGAATGTCCGGGCCATTCAACCCACGGTCACCGAGTCCGATGCGGACCTCCCACACAGCAGTGACACCGAGGACCCAAAGGCGCCTTTTCGAGTCGGCGTCGTGACAAAAAACAGGCTGTCCCCGAAGCAAAGACACCAGCCGCTGTCGGTATACAGCATCGATCCAGACGATGAGTGGTGTGCCACCCTGACGGTCAACCGGTCCCAAATACGATTCTGCCTCGACACTGGTGCCTCCGCCAATCTCATGGCGTGGTCTGACTTCCAAAGCCTCCGTGTCATACCAGCCATCCTTCCATCAGCCTGCCAGCTATTGGATTATAATGGCAATGTCATTCCTGCTAGCGGCTCGTGCCAACTTGAAGTGACGCACAGGTCACGCAAAGCCATACTACCTTTTGAGATCATGGGCTCCTCGAAAGACTCCCTGCTTGGAGCGCAGGCAAGCAAGCTGTTGAACCTAGTTCAGAGAGTTCACTCTCTCTCTCTCCTGATGACACGTCTTTCTTTCAGGACGCTGACTTCAGGGTGCAACTCGACGCCATCATCGACCAGCACCACGACGTCTTCGAAGTCATGGGCACGCTCCCATATACTTACAAGATCCTACTCAAACAGAACGCCACGCCTGTGGTGCACGCACCTCGCAGTGTCCCCGCACCCCTTAAGGACCACCTCAAGCAGCAGCTGCAGGACCTCCAGGACCAAGGAGTGATCTCCAGAGTTACGGAACCAATCGACTGGGTCAGTTCCATGGTATGTGTAAAAAATCCTTCCGGTGAGCTGAGAATTTGCATTGATCCCAAGGAATGGGAACCGGATTTGTAGTCCAGCAACTAAGGTAGCCGATATTCAGGATGCCAAAGCATGTAATGAGGCAGTGGGGAAGGGAACACTGACAAAGGAGAGTATTTGCAGGCACGGAGATGGGTTGAACTGTGTATATTTCAACGCAAGAAGCATCAGGAATAAGGTGGGTGAACTTAAGGCATGGATCGGTACTTGGGACTACGATGTGGTGGCCATCACGGAAACTTGGATAGAAGAGGGGCAGAAATGGTTGTTGGAGGTCCCTGGTTATAGATGTTTCAATAAGATTAGGGAGGGTGGTAAAAGAGGTGGGGGGGGTGGCATTATTAATTAGAGATAGTATAACAGCTGCAGAAAGGCAGTTCGAGGAGTATCACCCTATTGAGGTAGTATGGGTTGAAGTCAGAAATAGGAAAGGAGCAGTCACCTTGTTAGGAGTTTTCTATAGGCCCCCCAATAGTAACAGAGATGTGGAGGAACAGATTGGGAAACAGATTTTGGAAAGGTGCAGAAGTCATAGGGTAGTAGTCATGGGCGACTTTAACTTCCCAAATATTGAGTGGAAACTCTTTAGATCAAATAGTTTGGATGGGGTGGTGTTTGTGCAGTGTGTCCAGGAAGCTTTTCTAACACAGTATGTAGATTGTCCGACCAGAGGAGGGGCAATATTGGATTTAGTACTGGGTAATGAACCAGGGCAAGTGATAGATTTGTTAGTGGGGGAGCATTTTGGAGATAGTGACCACAATTCTGTGACTTTCACTTTAGTAATGGAGAGGGATAGGTACGTGCAACAGGGCAAGGTTTACAATTGGGGGAAGGGTAAATACGATGTTGTCAGACAAGAATTGAAGTGCATAAGTTGGGAACATAGGCTGGCAGGGAAGGACACAAGTGAAATGTGGAACTTGTTCAAGGAACAGGTGCTACGTGTCCTTGATATGTATGTCCCTGTCAGGCAGGGAAGAGATGGTCGAGTGAGGGAACCATGGTTGACAAGAGAGGTTGGATGTCTTGTTAAGAGGAAAAAGGTGACTTATGTAAGGCTGAGGAAACAAGGTTCAGACAGGGCATTGGAGGGATACAAGATAGCCAGGAGGGAACTGAAGAAAGGGATTAGGAGAGCTAAGAGAGGGCATGAACAATCTTTGGCGGGTAGGATCAAGGAAAACCCCAAGGCCTTTTACACATATGTGAGAAATATGAAAATGACTAGAGCGAGGGTAGGTCCGATCAAGGACAGTAGCGGGAGATTGTGTATTGAGTCTGAAGAGATAGGAGAGGTCTTGAATGAGTATTTTTCTTCTGTATTTACAAATGAGAGGGGCGATATTGTTGGAGAGGACAGTGTGAAACAGATTCGTAAGCTCGAGGAAATACTTGTCAGGAAGGAAGATGTGTTGGGCATTTTGAAAAACTTGAGGATAGACAAGTCCCCCGGGCCTGACGGGATACATCCAAGGATTCTATGGGAAGCAAGAGATGAAATTGCAGAGCCGTTGGCAATGATCTTTTCGTCCTCACTGTCAACAGGGGTGGTACCAGGGGATTGGAGAGTGGCGAATGTCGTGCCCCTGTTCAAAAAAGGAACTAGGGTTAACCCTGGGAATTACAGGCCAGTTAGTCTTACTTCGGTGGTAGGCAAAGTAATGGAAAGGGTACTGAAGGATAGGATTTCTGAGCATCTGGAAAGACACTGCTTGATTAGGGATAGTCAGCACGGATTTGTGAGGGGTAGGTCTTGCCTTACAAATCTTATTGAATTCTTTGAGGAGGTGACCAAGCATGTGGATGAAGGTAAAGCAGTGGATGTAGTGTACATGGATTTTAGTAAGGCATTTGATAAAGTTCCCCATGGTAGGCTTATGCAGAAAGTAAGGAGGCATGGGATAGTGGGAAATTTGGCCAGTTGGATAACGAACTGGCTAACCGATAGAAGTCAGAGAGTGGTGGTGGATGGCAAATATTCAGCCTGGATCCCAGTTACCAGTGGCGTACCGCAGGGATCAGTTCTGGGTCCTCTGCTGTTTGTGATTTTCATTAATGACTTGGATGAGGGAGTTGAAGGGTGGGTCAGTAAATTTGCAGACGATACGAAGATTGGTGGAGTTGTGGATAGTAAGGAGGGCTGTTGTCGGCTGCAAAGAGACATAGATAGGATGCAGAGCTGGGCTGAGAAGTGGCAGATGGAGTTTAACCCTGAAAAGTGTGAGGTTGTCCATTTTGGAAGGACAAATATGAATGCGGAATATAGGGTTAACGGTAGAGTTCTTGGCAATGTGGAGGAGCAGAGAGATCTTGGGGTCTATGTTCATACATCTTTGAAAGTTGCCACTCAAGTGGATAGAGCTGTGAAGAAGGCCTATGGTGTGCTCGCGTTCATTAACAGAGGGATTGAATTTAAGAGCCGTGAGGTGATGACGCAGCTGTACAAAACTTTGGTAAGGCCACATTTGGAGTACTGTGTACAGTTCTGGTCGCCTCATTTTAGGAAGGATGTGGAAGCTCTGGAAAAGGTGCAAAGAAGATTTACCAGGATGTTGCCTGGAATGGAGAGTAGGTCTTACGAGGAAAGGTTGAGGGTGCTAGGCCTTTTCTCATTAGAGCGGAGAAGGATGAGGGGCGACTTGATAGAGGTTTATAAGATGATCAGGGGAATAGATAGAGTAGACAGTCAGAGACTTTTTCCCCGGGTGGAACACACCATTACAAGGGGACATAAATTTAAGGTGAAAGGTGGAACATATAGGAGGGATATCAGAGGTAGGTTCTTTACCCAGAGAGTAGTGGGGGCATGGAATGCACTGCCTGTGGAAGTAGTTGAGTCGGAAACATTACGGACCTTCAAGCAGCTATTGGATAGGTACATGGATGACGGTAAAATGATATAGTGTAGATTTATTTGTTCTTAAGGGCAGCACGGTAGCATTGTGGATAGCGCAATTGCTTCACAGCTCCATGGTCCCAGGTTCGATTCCGGCTTGGGTCATTGTCTGTGCGGAGTCTGCACGTCCTCCCCGTGTCTGCGTGGGTTTCCTCCGGGTGCTCCGGTTTCCTCCCACAGTCCAAAGATGTGCGGGTTAGGTGAATTGGCCAATGATAAATTGCCCTTAATGTCCAAATTGCCCTTGGTGTTGGGTGGAGGTGTTGAGTTTGGGTATGGTGCTCTTTCCAAGAGCCGGTGCAGACTCAAAGGGCCGAATGGCCGGCTCCTTCTGCACTGTAAATTCAATGATAATCTATGATTAATCTAGGACAAAGGTTCGGCACAACATCGTGGGCCGAAGGGCCTGTTCTGTGCTGTATTTTCTATGTTCTATGTTCTATGATCTAAATTACAATATCATGAGGGAGCATTATCCAATTCCCAAGCGTGAAGAGATCACATGTGAGATGGCTCGCACCAAGCTCAACGCCTCAAAAGGATTCTGGAAAATCCAGCTCGACAAATCCAGGAAACTGTGTACATTTAATACCCCCTTTGGCAGATATTGTTACAGCAGGATGCTGTTTGGGATCATACCTGCTTCAGAAGTGTTCCATAGGATTATGGAACAAATGATGGAAGGCATTGAAGGTGTTCGCGTCTATGTCGACGACATAATCATTTGGTCCACCTCCCCGCAGGAGCATGTCAGTCGCTTGCAGCGCGTATTCAAACGTATACGTGAGCAGGGCCTCCGCCTCAACAGGGCCAAATGCTCTTTTGGTCAGACGGAACTCAAGTTTCTCGTGGACCACATCTCCCAGTTGGGTGTGCGGCCGGATGCGGACAAGGTAGCTGCTATCACAGCCATGGAAACACCAGAGGACAAGAAGGCGGTCCTCCGATTTCTGGGCATGGTCAACGTTTTAGGGAAGTTCATCCCTAACCTCGCCTCTCATACCACAGCTCCAAAGAACATGGTCAGGAAGACGACAGACTTCCAATGGCTCCCTGCCCACGAGCGCGAATGGAGAGAACCCAAAACCAAACTCACCACAGCCCCGGTCTTAGCTTTCTTCGATCCAGCAAAAGAGACGAAAAGTTCGACTGATGCCAGCCAATCCGGCATTGGGGCAGTGCTCCTGCAACATGATGAGGCCTCATCATGGGCCCCCGTTGCATATGCGTCACGCGCCATGACCCCCATGGAACAGCGCTACGCGCAGATAGAAAAGGAGTGCCTGGGCCTTCTGACTGGTGTGGTTAAGTTTCACGATTATGTGTACGGGCGTCCTCAATTCACCGTCGAGACCGACCATCGCCCGTTGGTCAATATAATACAGAAAGGCTTGAACGACATGACGCCTCGCCTCCAGCGTATTCTTCTCAAGCTCCGGCGATACAGGGCAGCACGGTAGCACGTGGTGAGCACTGTTGCTTCACAGTTCCAGGGTGCCAGGTTCGATTCCCGGCTTGGGCCACTGTCTGTGCGGAGTCTGCGCGTTCGCCCCGTGTCTGCGTTGGTTTCCTCCCAGTCCAAAGGTGTGCAGGTTAGGTGATTGGCCATGACAGATCCCTGGTGCCAGGGTCCAGGATGTCTCCGAACGGGTAGAGGGAATCCTGAAGGGGGAGGGCAAACAGGCAGAGGTCGTTGTACATATTGGTACTAACGGCATAGGCAGGAAGGGGCATGAGGTCCTGCAGCAGGAGTTCAGGGAGCTAGGCAGAAAGTTAAAAGTCAGGACCTCGAGGGTTGTAATCTCGGGATTACTCCCTGTGCCACGTGCCAGTGAGGCTAGAAATAGGAAGATAGAGCAGACAAACACGTGGCTAAACAGCTGGTGTAGGAGGGAGGGTTTCCGTTATCTGGACCACTGGGAGCTCTTCCGGGGCAGGTGTGACCTGTATAAGATGGACGGGTTGCATCTAAACCGGAGAGGCATAAATATCCTGGCCGCGAGGTTTGCTAGTGTCACACGGGAGGGTTTAAACTAGTATGGCAGGGGGGTGGGCACGGGAGCAATAGGTCAGAAGGTGAGAGCATTGAGGGAGAACTAGGGAATAGGGACAGTGTGGCTCTGAGGCAGAGCAGACGGGGAGAAGTTGCTGAACACAGCGGGTCTGGTGGCCTGAAGTGCATATGTTTTAATGCAAGGAGCATTACGGGTAAGGCAGATGAACTTAGAGCTTGGATTACTACTTGGAACTATGATGTTGTTGCCATTACAGAGACCTGGTTGAGGGAAGGGCAGGATTGGCAGCTAAACGTTCCAGGATTTAGATGTTTCAGGCGGGATAGAGGGGGGTGTAAAAGGGGAGGCGGAGTTGCGCTACTTGTTCGGGAGAATATCACAGCTATACTGCGAGAGGACACCTCAGAGGGCAGTGAGGCTATATGGGTAGAGATCAGGAATAAGAAGGGTGCAGTCACAATGTTGGGGGTATACTACAGGCCTCCCAACAGCCAGCGGGAGATAGAGGAGCAGATCGGTAGACAGATTATGGAAAAGAGTAAAAACAACAGGGTTGTGGTGATGGGAGACTTCAACTTCCCCAATATTGACTGGGACTCACTTAGTGCCAGGGGCTTAGACGGGGCGGAGTTTGTAAGGAACATCCAGGAGGGCTTCTTAAAACAATATGTAAACAGTCCAACTAGGGAAGGGGCGGTACTGGACCTGGTATTGGGGAATGAGCCCGGCCAGGTGGTAGATGTTTCAGTAGGGGAGCATTTTGGTAACAGTGACCACAATTCAGTAAGTTTTAAAGTACTGGTGGACAAGGATAAGAGTGGTCCGAGGATGAATGTGCTAAATTGGGGGAAGGCTAATTATAACAATATTAGGCGAGAACTGAAGAACATAGATTGGGGGCGGATGTTTGAGGGCAAATCAACATCTGACATGTGGGAGGCTTTCAAGTGTCAGTTGAAAGGAATACAGGACAGGCATGTTCCTGTGAGGAAGAAAGATAAATACGGCAATTTTCGGGAACCTTGGATGACGAGTGATATTGTAGGCCTCGTCAAAAAGAAAAAGGAGGCATTTGTCAGGGCTAAAAGGCTGGGAACAGACGAAGCCTGTGTGGCATATAAGGAAAGTAGGAAGGAACTTAAGCAAGGAGTCAGGAGGGCTAGAAGGGGTCATGAAAAGTCATTAGCAAATAGGGTTAAGGAAAATCCCAAGGCTTTTTACACGTACATAAAAAGCAAGAGGGTAGCCAGGGAAAGGGTTGGCCCACTGAAGGATAGGCAAGGGAATCTATGTGCGGAGCCAGAGGAAATGGGCGAGGTACTAAATGAATACTTTGCATCAGTATTCACCAAAGAGAAGGATTTGGTAGATGTTGAGTCTGGAGAAGGGGGTGTAGATAGCCTGGGTCACATTGTGATCCAAAAAGACGAGGTGTTGGGTGTCTTAAAAAATATTGAGGTAGATAAGTCCCCAGGGCCTGATGGGATCTACCCCAGAATACTGAAGGAGGCTGGAGAGGAAATTGCTGAGGCCTTGACAGAAATCTTTGGATCCTCGCTGTCTTCAGGGGATGTCCCGGAGGACTGGAGAATAGCCAATGTTGTTCCTCTGTTTAAGAAGGGTAGCAAGGATAATCCCGGGAACTACAGGCCGGTGAGCCTTACTTCAGTGGTAGGGAAATTACTGGAGAGAATTCTTCGAGACAGGATCTACTCCCATTTGGAAGCAAATGGACGTATTAGTGAGAGGCAGCACGGTTTTGTGAAGGGGAGGTCATGTCTCACTAACTTGATAGAGTTTTTCGAGGAGGTCACTAAGATGATTGATGCAGGTAGGGCAGTAGATGTTGTCTATATGGACTTCAGTAAGGCCTTTGACAAGGTCCCTCATGGTAGACTAGTACAAAAGGTGAAGTCACACGGGATCAGGGGTGAACTGGCAAGGTGGATACAGAACTGGCTAGGCCATAGAAGGCAGAGGGTAGCAATGGAGGGATGCTTTTCTAATTGGAGGGCTGTGACCAGTGGTGTTCCACAGGGATCAGTGTTGGGACCTTTGCTGTTTGTAGTATATATAAATGATTTGGAGGAAAATGTAACTGGTCTGATTAGTAAGTTTGCAGACGACACAAAGGTTGGTGGAATTGCGGATAGCGATGAGGACTGTCTGAGGATACAGCAGGATTTAGATTGTCTGGAGACTTGGGCGGAGAGATGGCAGATGGAGTTTAATCCGGACAAATGTGAGGTAATGCATTTTGGAAGGGCTAATGCAGGTAGGGAATATACAGTGAATGGTAGAACCCTCAAGAGTATTGAAAGTCAAAGAGATCTAGGAGTACAGGTCCACAGGTCATTGAAAGGGGCAACACAGGTGGAGAAGGTAGTCAAGAAGGCATACGGCATGCTTGCCTTCATTGGCCGGGGCATTGAGTATAAGAATTGGCAAGTCATGTTGCAGCTGTATAGAACCTTAGTTAGGCCACACTTGGAGTATAGTGTTCAATTCTGGTCGCCACACTACCAGAAGGATGTGGAGGCTTTAGAGAGGGTGCAGAAGAGATTTACCAGAACGTTGCCTGGTATGGAGGGCATAAGCTATGAGGAGCGATTGAATAAACTCGGTTTGTTCTCACTGGAACGAAGGAGGTTGAGGGGCGACCTGATAGAGGTATACAAAATTATGAGGGGCATAGACAGAGTGGATAGTCAGAGGCTTTTCCCCAGGGTAGAGGGGTCAATTACTAGGGGGCATAGGTTTAAGGTGAGAGGGGCAAGGTTTAGAGTAGATGTACGAGGCAAGTTTTTTACGCAGAGGGTAGTGGGTGCCTGGAACTCGCTACCGGAGGAGGTAGTGGAAGCAGGGACGATAGGGACATTTAAGGGGCATCTTGACAAATATATGAATAGGATGGGAATAGAAGGATACGGACCCAGGAAGTGTAGAAGATTGTAGTTTAGTCGGGCAGTATGGTCGGCACGGGCTTGGAGGGCCGAAGGGCCTGTTCCTGTGCTGTACATTTCTTTGTTCTTTGTTCTTTGATATGACTTCCAGCTGGTATACACCCCAGGCAAAGACCTCATCATTGCTGACGCTCTCTCCAGGGCAGTCAACACTCCATGTGACCCAGCGGGATTCGTCTGCCAGGTTGACGCCCATGTGGCATTCGTAGCCTCCAGTCTACCTGCCACGGATGAACGCCTTGTCCAAATTCGCTGCGAGACGGCGGCTGACCCCTTGTTACAGCGTGTCGTGTGCCACCTAACAGAAGGGTGGCTCAAGGGCCAATGCCCTCAGTTCTATAATGTCAGAGATGATCTGGCGGTAGTAGACGGGGTTCTTCTGAAACTGGACCACATTGTCATCCCGCATAGCATGCACCAGCTCATCCTGGAGCAGCTACACGGGGGCCACCTTGGCGTGGAAAGGTGTCGCCGACGGGCCCGAGAGACAGTGTACTGGCCCAGCGTTAATGACGACATAGTCAACACAGTGCTCAACTGCCCCACTTGTCAGCGCTTCCAGCCGGCCCAACCACGTGAGACCCTGCAGCCCCATGAGTTGGTCACGTCACCTTGGACCAAGGTGGGCATGACCTGTTCCACGCGCTGGGTTGAGGCTATGTCCTGATCATGGACTACTTTTCAAATTAACTGGAGGTGATACAGTTACATGATATCTCATCGTCTGCAGTCATCCGTGCCTGTAAGGACACCTTTGCTCGACACGGCATCCCGCTCACTGTGATGTCTGACAATGGCCCCTGCTTCGCAAGCCAGGAATGGTCCAACTTTGCCAGGCGGTACAATTTTGCACATATGACATCCAGTCCCTTGTACCCCCAATCCAACGGCAAAGCGGAGAAGGGCGTCCACATAGTCAAACGGCTCCTCTGCAAGGCTGCCGATGCTGGGTCCGATTTCTACCTTGCCTTGCTGGCCTATCGCTCCGCCCCACTGTCCACTGGCCTGTCGCCAGCCCAATTGCTCATGGGTCGTACCTTGAGGACGAATGTGCCGTCCATTCATGTCCCTGACCTCGACCACGTTCCGGTCCTTCGACGGATGCAGCTGTCTCGTGCACAGCACAAGGTGGCTCACGACTCCCGTGCAGCTGATCTCCCTGTTCTGGCTCCAGATGACAATGTCCGCATCCATCTTACGGATGGTGGCTGGTCTGCAACCGCTGTTGTCCTTCGGCAGGTGGCCCCCCGCTCGTTCCTGGTTTGTCTACCGGATGGGTCCATTTTGCGCATCAATCGACGCGCCCTTCGCCTCGTTCCGCGCTCGCTACGTGCTCCTCCACTGTCACCTCGCCCTCCTGCTCACCCTGCCACTGACTATGCAGAGATCCCGGTCATTCTGCATCCTCCTCACTCTGACGCGGTCCAGCCCGCTCCTCAGCCAGCGGTTCCCGACCCAACCTTGAGGCAGTCAACCAGAATTCGTCGCCTACCTCAAAGACTTAATTTGTGAACTTTGTGGATTTATGGACTTTCTGAATTGTTTTGTTCTTCCGTTACATCGTTTACATGGTTTGTAAATAGTGTTCACCTCGTTATTCTTGTCACATACTGTTTTTCTGCACCAGGCACCTTCCCATGTAAATAGCTTAGTTCTCATGTACATAGTCCTGTAAATATTTAGCACACACGTAGTCAGGGACATTCTCACCATACACTACTTATTGCCACAGATGTACATTCTTTTATAAAAGGGGGGATGTCAGAATATACACCATGGTGCATATCATGGTGCAGACACACACTGATTGACACACAGTGGGACCAAACAAAACACACAACACCGCAGCCAATCACCAATTAGAGCACACGCACGACAAAGACAAGGAGCATCAGAGTTCCTGCTCATTCGAGCTGCAGCTTCCTAGTAGGACAGAGCTCACAGCCTGCAGCACAGACATTCACCATGTGCTGAGTGCATCGACTGGTCAGGACAAGGCAAAGGTCTTTAGTTAAAGCTAATATCGTGTTAACCCACAGTGAGAGTATGTTAAGCATTTTCTGAATTAATAAAATAGTGTTGCACTATTTCAAGTGTTGGTGACCTGTATGTGTTCCACGGATCCTGAGTGCCCAACACAACAGTCCCCACCCTCCTGTGCGGATCAGAATCATGAACAACGAAAAGCAGACATTTCAAATCAACATGACCTTCATATCCCTGGCCAATATCCCCAGAATCAAGGCACTGGTCGCGTTCGACCAGCTGCGATGGGCGGGACACATTGCCCGCATGCCCGACACACGATTCCCGAAACTAGTGCTCTCCTCCGAGCTCCGCAATGGCAAGCGATCACTAGCAGAGAAGAGGAAATGCTACGACACACTGAAATCCTCCCTAAATAAATGCAACATCCTCATCGACCTGTGGGAATCGCTTGCCTTAGAACGGGCAAACTGGAGAAGAAGTATCTGCGAAGGCGGCAATTAGCTCGGGCGTCACGGGGG
Organism: Scyliorhinus torazame; assembly: GCF_047496885.1. Lineage (NCBI taxonomy): Eukaryota > Metazoa > Chordata > Chondrichthyes > Carcharhiniformes > Scyliorhinidae > Scyliorhinus > Scyliorhinus torazame. The sequence continues at coordinate 13,093,113 of NC_092724.1, read as the reverse complement.
GAGCACGCCCGGGCCAAGCGTGAACAGCGGAAGGAGAGCGCAGAATCCAGAGCATCCTACCCACCCACCTCAGCAAACCTGTGGCAGAGTCTGCGGATATAGGGTTGGACTATTCAGCTACCACGGAACCCACCACCCGGGAGTGGAAGCAAGTTATCCTTGATCCTGTGGGTCTGCCCAGGAGAAGGCTCTTTGATTATGCCTTCTGTATATTCAGCTGTCTGCCCCCATCAACTTCCTCGACCATACATTAACATATGTATATCTCAGGGACCTCCTCAATCGTCTTTAATTTGTTTCTCCTCCAAAAGCTATTCACATTTGATTATTACCTAAACTGACATTCTAAACTTGTTACCGGGAGCGACCCTTCATCTCGAAATGCTGTGACACCAGTACCAAGCTTGAAGTCCGTTTTCTGGTGGCGGGTTCCACATGGCCTGTACTTTTGCATCTCGTGGTGACATTTGACCATGTCTCACTCTGTGCCCCAGATGTCAAAGACTGGACCTTAGCAAGTTCACGTTTCGCTCGATTCGTTACAAGATTGACTTTGTCTAAGCGGTCAAACAGTTTCTTAATGTGGTCTGGGTGTTCTTCCCACTTCTGACTAAACACCACTAAGTCATTATTGTAGGTGTCACAGTGACTCCATCCTCGAATCACTCTGTTCCTGAGCCTTTGAAAAGTTGCGGGGGCGTTCTTCCTCCCGAACGCCTTAACTTCAGATTGATAAAGTCCTTGGGGTGTCACACAATCATTTTTTTAAAAAAAATATTTTATTGAAAATTTTTGGCCAACCATCACAGTACATTGTGTATCCTTTACACAGTAATATAACAATATAAATAACAATGGCCAGTTTTATAAACAAGAAATAAATAATATATAAACAAAAACAAAAACAAAACTAAATGGCAACTGCCTTGTCCCAGATAAATATTCTCCAAAAATATATTTTAACAGTCCAATATACAATTATCTATAACAACAACCTATACATATTATACTTATATATTAACATCCCTGAGAATCCCTCTGGCTCCTCCCCCCCCCCCCCCCACCCTGGGCTGCTGCTGCTGTCTTCTTCTTTTCCATTCCCTCTATCTTTCTGTGAGGTATTCGACGAACGGTTGCCACCGCCTGGTGAACCCTTGAGCCGATCCCCTTAGGACGAACTTGATCCGTTCCAGCTTTATAAACCCTGCCATGTCATTTATCCAGGTCTCCACACCCTTGGCTTCCTTCCACATCAACAGTATCCTGCGCCGGGCTACTAGGGTCGCAAAGGCCAAAACATCAGCCTCTCTCGCCTCCTGCACCCCCGGCTCTTCTGCAACCCCAAATATAGCCAACCCCCAGCTTGGTTCAACCCAGACCCCCACTACCTTCGAAAGCACCTTTGTCACCCCCACCCAAAACCCCTGTAGTGCCGGACATGACCAGAACATGTGGGTGTGATTCGCTGGGCTTTTCGAGCATCTCGCACACCTATCCTCTACTCCAAAAAATTTGCTAAGCCGTGTTCCAGTCATATGTGCCCTGTGTAACACCTTAAATTGTATCAGGCTTAGCCTGGCACACGAGGACGATGAGTTTACCCTACTTAGGGCATCAGCCCACAGCCCCTCCTCAATCTCCTCCCCCAGCTCTTCTTCCCATTTCCCTTTCAGCTCGCCTACCATAATCTCCCCCTCGTCTCTCATCTCCCTATATATGTCTGACACCTTACCGTCCCCCACCCATGTCTTTGAGATCACTCTGTCCTGCACCTCCTGCGTCGGGAGCTGCGGGAATTCCCTCACCTGTTGCCTTGTAAAAGCCCTCAGTTGCATATACCAGAATGCATTCCCTTGGGGCAACCCATATTTTTCGATCAGCGCTCCCAGACTTGCAAACGTCCCATCTACAAACGGATCTCTCAATTGTGTTACTCCTGCTCTTTGCCATGTTCCAAATCCCCCATCCATTCTCCCTGGAGCAAACCTATGATTATTTCTTATTGAGGACCACACCGAGGCTCCCGTCTTTCCCCTATGCCGTCTCCATTGCCCCCAAATTTTCAGAGTAGCCACCACCACCGGGCTTGTGGTGTATTTCTTCGGTGAGAACGGCAACGGCGCCGTCACCATGGCTTGTAGGCAAGTCCCCCTACAGGAGGCCTTCTCCAATCTCTTCCACGCCGCTCCCTCCTCTTCTCCCATCCACTTACATACCATTGAGATGTTGGCGGCCCAGTAGTACTCATTCAGGCTCGGTAGCGCCAGCCCCCCCTATCCCTTCCTCACTCTCGGGGTCTTCCCGGCCCACACAAAACTCATGATACTCTTCTCAATCCTTTTGTGTCACACAATCATAAATACAAAGAAAACAGAAACAGGAGGAGGCCATTCGGCACATCGAGCCTGCTCCGCCATTCATTATGATCATGGCTGATCATCAAATTCAGTACCTTGATTCCGCCTTCCCCCTATATCCCTTTATCCCTTTAGGCTATTTCTAATTCTGTCTTGAAATTACACAACGTTTTGGTCTCAACTACTTTCTGTGATAGTGAATTCCACAGATTCACCCTCTCTGGGTGAATAAATTTCTCCTCACCTCAGTCCTAAAAGATTCCCCCATTGTCCTCAAACTATGGCCCCTGGTTCTGGACTCCCCCACCATCGGGAACATTCTTTCTGAATCTACCCTGTCTAATCCTGTTAGAATTTTATATTTTTCTATGATATCCCCTCTCATTCTTCTCAACTCCAATGAATATAATCCTAACTGGCTTAGTCTCTCCTCATGTGACAGTCCCGCCATCCCAGGAATCAGCCTGGTAAACCTTCGCTGCACTCCCTCCATAGCAAGAACATCCTTCCTCAGATAAGGACACCAAAACTGCACACAATACGCCAGGTGTGGCCTCACCAATGCCCTACACAATTGCAGAAAAACATCTCTATTCCGATACTCAAATCCTCTCGCTATGAAGGCCAACATACCATTTGCCTTCTTTCCTGCCTGCTGCACCTGCGCGCTTACTTTCAGCAACTTATGCACAAGGACACCAAGGTCTCACTGAGAGATCGTCATTACCTCCGCAGTTAGAGGTAGTTGCCCATAGCCCTATAGAAAGAGTATTTGGGTAATGAATTGTGAATGCCCGATGCTTTCGATTGCATCTTCCAAACGTTGAATATGAAACGAGCCACTCGGGCAGCATGGTGGCGCAGTGGTTAGCACCGCTGCCTCATGGCGCCGAGGTAGCAGGTCGACCCCAGCTCTGGGTCACTGTCCGTGTGGCGTTTGCTTATTCTCCCTGTGTCTGCGTGGGTTTCGCACCCACAACCCAAAGATGTGCAGGGTAGGTGGATTGGCCACACTATTTTGCCCCTTAATTGGAAAAAATTAATTGGGTACTCTAAATTAGTATTAACAAAATGAAACTAGCCACTCTGGGATATGGCATTCTCCCGCCTCTAGTCCATGCACTTTCTCTGGGTCCCATCCGGTTTGGGCACCATGACAATAGGGGAACTCCAATCACTGGAACTCAATTCAATAAGCTCAGTCCTGAGCATAAACTCAATTGCCTTTTGTACCTGCGATAACCCAATGGATTTAACCGGGAAGAATATTGTTTAATTGGAACCGCATCCTCCTCATCTACGGCATGCATTGCTAACCCCATTCTGCATAGTGTATTCCCACCAATCCATCCATAGGACTGCAGTATCTCTGTCAGTTTGTTCCAGCTGTTATCTGCGAGATGACCGAACCAGTGGTTGAAATGTTCCAGTGCTTCCTCATTTCCCAAATGAATTACAGGAAAGTCACTATCAGAGTTTTTTTTAATAAACATTTTATTGAGATATGTTTGGGGTAATAACAACAAAATAAACAATGTACATGAAGCTATAAACTTAATGCAAAAGCCGTCTCCCTTCCTTACAAGTCCCACCTTTATTAACCCCCTACTCTAAGCTAAACTAACCCCCCCCCCCCCCCCCCTTCTGCTGACTATTAATTTTCAGCAAAGAAATCGACAAACAGTTGCCACCTCCGGGCGAACCCTAACAGTGACCCTCAAGGTGAACTTGATTTTCTCCAAACATAGAAAGCTAGCCATGTCCGATAGCCAGGTCTCCGACTTCGGGGGCTCTGAGTCCCTCCAAGCTAATAGCATCCACCTCCATGCTATCAGAGAAGCAAAGGCCAGAACGTCTGCCTCTTTCTCCTCCTGGATTCCTGGGTCTTCCGACACCTCGAAAATCGCCACCTCTGGACTCAGTGCCACCCTTGTTTTTAACACCGTGGACATGATATCTGCAAACCCCTGCCAAAATCCCCTAAGCTTCGGACGTGTCCAGAACATGTGGACATTGTTCGCTGGTCCTCCCGCACATTTTGCACACCTGTCTTCCACCCCAAAGAATCAGCTCATCCGGGCCACTGTTATGTGAGCCCGGTGAACGACCTTGAATTGGATCAGGCTGAGCCTGGCACATGTTGCGGACGCGTTGAGTCTACTCAACGTGTCTGCCCATAGACCATCCTCTATCTCTCCTCCCAGCTCCTCCTCCCACTTGTGCTTCAGCTCCTCGGTCTGCGTCTCCTCTGACCCCATAAGCTCCTTGTAAATGCCAGAGACGCTCCCTTCTCCTACCCACCCTCTGGAAACTACCCTGTCCTGAATCCCCCTTAGCGGTAGGAGCGGGAAGGTTGACACCTGTTTACGTAGGAAGTCCCGCACCTGCAGATCCCTGAATTTGTTTCCCCTCGCCAACCCAAACTTCTCCTCCAGTGTCCTCATACTCGGAAAGCTCCCCTCTATAAACATATCCCACATCTTCTCAATCCCTGCTCTCCGCCATATCCGGAACCCCCCCCCCATCCATACTTCCCGGGGCAAACTGGTGATTATTACAGATTGGAGACCAGACCGATGCTCCCTCTGCTCCCACATGTCTCCTCCACTGCCCCCAGACTCTCAGGGCCGCCACCACCACGGGGCTGGTGGAGTACCGTGCCGGCGGGAACGGCAGAGGCGCAGTTACCAACGCCCCAGACAGATGCCCTTGCATGAAGCCGCCTTCACACGCTCCAATGCCGACCCCTCCCCCACCACCCACTTCCTGATCATGGCTATATTTGCCGCCCAGTAATAGTTACTACAATTTGGCAGCGCCAGCCTGCCCTCTCCCCGACTCCGCTCAAGCATTACCTTCTTTACCCGCGGGGTCTTGCCCACCCAAACAAAGCCAGTGATCACTTTGTTGACCCCGTTTAAAAAAGGACCGCGGAATAAAGATGGGGAGACACTGAAACACAAACAGCAACCTCGTGAGGACCGTCATCTTCACCGTCTGCACCCTCCCAGCCAGTGACAACGGAAGTGCGTCCCATCTCCGAAAACCGTCCTTCATGTGGTCTACTAGTCGGGCCAGATTTAATTTATGCAGCCGGTCCCATTCCCGCGCCACTTGAATACCTGGGTACCTAAAGTTTCCCCCTACTAATCTAAACGGTAGCTCCCCCATTCGCCTCTGCTGTCCTCTCGCCTGGAACCACAAACATCTCGCTTTTCCCCATATTTAGCTTATACCCCGAAAACCGGACATATTGGGTCTGATACATACAGAAGCAGGTCGTCTGCATAGAGCGAGACTCTGTGCTCCACCTCCCCCACTTCTTACATTGGCCTTCCCTTAACAAACCCCGTCTGATCCACCCCAATAACGTCCGGAACACAATCCTCAATCCTGGAGGACAAAATTTTGGCCAGCAATTTGACATCCACATCAACAGGGATATCGGCCTGTAGGACCCACACAGCTCCGGGTTCATGTCCCACTTCAGAATCAGCGAAATCGTGGCCTGTGACATCGTCGGGGGCAGCACCCCTCTTTCCTTTGCCTCATTGAACATCCTCATCAACACCGGCCCCAATATCCCAGAGAACGTTTTTATAAAACTCCACTGGGTACCCGTCTGGCCCCGGGGCTTTACCCGACTGCATGGTCTTCAATCCCTCCGCTATCTCTTCCAACCCGATCGGGGCCCTCAGCTCTTCTACCAGCTCCCCGTCCACCTTTGGGAAATTCAGCCCCTCAAAGAAGTGCCTCATCCCCTCCGGCCCCGTCGGGGGTTCCGACCTGTACAGCTGCTGTAGAAATCCTTAATCTCCTTATTCACCCCTGCTGAATCTCCACCAGGTTCCCATCTCCGTCATTTACTTTCCCTATCTCCCTGGCTGCCTCCCTCTTTCTAAGCTGCTGTGCAAGCATTCTGCTGGTCACTGTCAGAGTTGACCTCTCGTCTTGCCCCTGCTTCATTACGAACAAGACCTCCTGCTTGGCCTCAACCTCTAACCCAAGACATTTTCAACATGTTCACTCGACACACTGTGTGATTTGCAGCAACCTGGGGTGCGTACCAGATGGGTTTCCTTTCAATGCACCACTAAATCCAGTTTTCACGGGTGCATCTGACACAGTTAACAACACAAGCACTCTCTCTCCCGTTATAAAACTCTGAGTCTGAGCCTTCCTATCAGCCCTGGATGTACTCCCTGCTGGGCAGTCTTTAAATGAGTTACTTTTCAATAACTCTTTGAATTGAATACTCTGTGTCTGTCTCATTGTCGTCATTCAGCTGACTAAAACTGGTATCAGATAACATGGGGCGGGATTCTCCCCTACTAGGTGGGGCGGGAGGTCCCGGCGGGATGGAGTGGTGTGAACCACTCTGGCGTCGGGCCGCCCCAAAGGTGCGGAGAAGGGGCCAAGCCCACATCTTTAGGGGCTAGGTCCGCGTCGGAGTGGTTGCTGTCCCGCCAGCTGGCGTGGAAGGCTTTTGGCGCCATGCCAGCCGGGGCCGAAGGGACTCCTCCAGCCGTCGGAAGTCCGCACATGCGCGGGATCGTCAGCAGCTGCTGACGTCATTCCCGTGCATGCGCGGGGGGGGGGGGGGCTGTCACCTACGCGTCGGCCATTGTGGAGACCTACACGGCCGACGCATAGTAAAAGAGTGCCCCCACGGCACAGGCCCACCCTGGTGGGCCCCGATCGCGGGCCAGGCCTCCATGGGGGCACCTCCCCATGGCCAGATCGCTCCACAGCCCCCCCCCCCCCCCTGAACCCCGGAGCCCGCTCGCGCCGCCTGATCCCGCCGGTAAGGGAGTGGTTTAATTCACACCGGCGGGACCGGCATTACAGTAGTGAACCTTCGGCCCATTGCGGGCCGGAGAATCGCCGGGGTGGGGGCCCACGACCGGCGCGGAGCGATTCCCGCCCCCGCCGAATCTCCGGTGCCGGAGAATTCGGCGGCCGGCGGGGGCGGGATTCCCGCCCCTTATCTCACTGGCCTCATTTTGGCCTCGCAGCTCCTCCCTCTTTTGTCTTAGTTTATGAGCCTCTGATTGCACCACCATGCAATCCAGAAATACTCCAGGGTGGGTCTGTTATTAATTTCTCTGTGGTAGGTTTCATTATTGGCTGTTTAACCACAGTGGGCATCACTACCATCTGGAGTCCTGTGATATCATTCCCTGGAATGAATTGAACGCCTGCACGCATGGTTTCTACATCGTCCACCACTATCTCCCCTGTCTTCAAGCTACTTTGTAAGCTTATTTTTACTAAAGGAAGGAGACACGATGGCGCAGTGGTTATCACTGCTGCCTCACGGCACTACGGACCCCAGTCTGATCTTGGCCCCATGTCACTGCCTGTGTGGCGTTTGCACATTCTCCCCGTGTCTGCGTGGGTCTCACCCCCCCACAACCTAAAGATGTGCAGCATAGGTGGGTTGGCCACGCTAAATTGCCCCTTACTTGGAAAATAAATTTCGGGCAGCACGGTAATACAGTGGTTAGCACCTCCAGCGTCCCGGGTTCGATTCCCGGCTTGGGCCAGTGTCTGTGCGGAGCTGCACGTTCTTCCCGTGTCTGCATGTGTTTCCTCCGGGTGCTCTGGTTTCCTCCCACAGTCCAAAGATGTGTAGGTTAGGTGGGTTGGCTGTGCTAAATTGCCCCTTAATGTCCAAAATGAAATGCTTAGGTAGGGTTACTGGGTTGCGGGGATAGGGTGGAGGTGTGGCTTGAGTAGGGTGCTCTTTCCGAGGGTCAGTGCAGATTTAAAGGCCGCCTTCTGCACTATAAAATCTCCTTTCCTTTCTCCGAGAATGCTGCATTGTTTCTTATAATATCCCTTCTGGAGAGCTAATGTCTTTATCCCACAACAGTATGTATCTCATAACATTTTAATATCTTTTCCCCTTTGATCCTATCCACGTGGAACTATTTCACGCCGGCACACAAATTTGTTTAACATGTCCAGCACCTGCTCGTCACTCTGCTCCTGTGCACACATGTTTCTTCCTATTGTCTGTTCCTTCACTTAAATCTCACCTGCCTCTCCTGTGCTCCAGCCTCTAATTTCATAGTTCCAGTTTGAAGATTCATAACACCTTGTGGCTGATCGTTTAATCTCCAGCATAGTGAAGTGATTTGGTGTAGTCCAGTTTATTACAATGAATACATCTTACCTGTTCATTTCTCTCACCCCTTCAACAGGCTCCGTTGTATTCTGAGGTGAGACCTCCTTTGAGTTTCTGACCACTCCTTCTCTGGCTGACTTGTCCTCTCTTGCACTTTCCCACATTCTGACATTCTCTGATTTTAAATTGGGTCCAAAGAAAGTCTTTGGCCTATGCAACAGCTCATAGTCGTCCGTAAGCTCCATGTCTTCTCTTGCAGTTCTAACTTTCTGCTCCTCAACATGAGTCCTAATCACGGTACGTAATGAATGTTTAAATTCCTCCAACAGAATTACCTTCATAGGTTTCTCCTGTTTTCAAGGCCCTTACCCACCTATCAAAATGACTTTGCTTAACACTATCGAATTCACTATAAATCTGTTCCTTATTGCTCTAATTTTCTGCCTGTACACCTCTGCTACTTGCTCATATGCCCCAATATAGCTTTCTTCACTATCTCAAAGTCTCAAGACGTTTCCTCTGATAAGGGCGTATAGACTTCACAAGGTTAGCCTGTAAGAGTAGGACCCAACAATCTTGTGGCAATCTCAACTGTTTAGCAATTTTCTCGAAAGCACAAACAAATGTTTTGGCATCTCTCTCGACAGGTTTCAGTGGGGCTTGTACATATCGGAACATCTCCACACTAGGGTCCCATTTCGAACCACTTTCCTCTGCCATCTACTCTAACCTTTTGGTCGCTGCTGCCTTTTAAACTCCCTCACTTCTCGTTCCCATTGAAACGCTCTCTTTCTTTTTCTCGAAATTTTGGGTCGGGCTAGGCCCCCCTCGTATATTTAAATATATTGCCCAGCTTTCAATTATTTCAGCTTTTTTTAGCTCCTATACATTAGACTATGTAAGGAGTCTTATTTTAACTTACAATAAGAATCGGTAGTCTGGTTGGTGGGAGGTGTCAAAAATGCGACGTTATTATTGTTAATTACTCACTGGTATACACTTGAATAAGAACTGAATAAAAACTTAGAAATGAAATATCAAACAATACATAAAAAAGTTACGCCCATGGCAAAAAGCATAAGCACAAAAATAAATCACTTTAAACACAAACAAACAGATAGATGATTCAAGAATTTAGGAATTCAGGAACAATGACCTCAACCACAAGGTCCTACTTTTAAGGCAATTCTTACCTCTGGTTTACCCCCTCATTTACTTTCATTGGCTTCTAATTCTCTGCTGAGACCTCCTGGTTTGTTCAAATGAATGTCTGTTACTCAGAGGATGATTTGTTCATGAAGTATTGGAAATTACTCAAGATTGTCTGGTGCCTATCAAAACTAGCTTAGCGTCTATGTGCACAGTCTGAAGAAAAGTACTGCATACGTTTTCCCACATTTTGCTATGTCCCAAAGCTTGGCAGAGACTTAAAGAATTGATTAGTTGATTAGACGGAGAACAATACGTTCTCAGTGCTGAATACACTGGAATGCAATGGTCAATTCATTATATGAGACATTGACTGAGTTCCCACAGTCAAGACACTTTTAATATTTAGCACTCTTTTAGCTAAATGCTGCTCTTGCTCATGTATTTGCTTTGCTTAGCCCGTGTTCCCCACTGTAACCAATCACTATTTGTTGATGTACTACTTGTCAATGTACTCTGTTGATTTTTTTTTTGGTCTATTATGTATGTACTGTGTACGTTCCCTTGGCTGCAGAAAAAGTACATCTCACTGTACTTCAGTACATATGACAATAAATCAATGAATCATAGTGTCAAATCAATGAATCAATAAATGAATCAATGAATGAATCATAGTGTCTGAAGATCAGACTCTGGTTCATCAACTATGAGCCAAAACTGCAGACCCTTGCTGCAAATGCATGGATCACACAGTTCTCCACCAGCTCCTACATGCAATAGCTGCAACACACCACTTGTCCCGTCACCTTTACTGTTCCTTTATGTTATGGGAGAGGTGTTTTCAGAACCCCAAAATGTATCATGGAGTTCAACCAACCTCCCCCTTTAATGGATTGCTGCTTTTGAAGCACACGGCTTGTTCCCCAGGTGTGGTATTACAATTATGGACACGTGGTTTTTAACACAAAACAATGTTTATTCCATGAACTCAACTTAACCTTTTAAATAAACATTGGATCACTTAACACCCCTTACTTCAAAGATAACCCCAAAAATAATACAACACTAAATAATCCCTCAAAGTGTTCCTTCAAACATCCAAAAGACTTAATCTGTAACAACAGACATGAGATTACATTCAATATATTTATAGTCTTTGGATTTGCAGACATCCATAGACCAATTCTGTGTTTTCTTCCTGCAGCTCTTTGCAAAACACACAGACGCTCCCAGCTTTCTCCTCAAACTGGCTTTCTCCTTTCAAGCAGCTCACAGCAAACCAGCCAGGCACTTTTCAGCTGCTCTCTCTCAAAACTGAAACTAAAAACTTCAAAATGGCAAAGTTGAAGCCCAGCTCCACCCACACTCTGGCATCACTGCATTTCTTAAAGGTACATTGCTTAAACATCCTTTTCTTAAAGGCACTCTCACATGACATTTAATTAACTAATTTTGTTTAAAAGTATCAATCAATGATTATCTGTAGTGATATCAAGTGATTTAGCTCATTAAGCTGTAAATTTAATGCAATACTTAAATCTCTCCTGTACCAATTTAAACTACCGCCCACTTTAGAGAAACAACTTTTGAAACTTACCAGCCACTCAGCTATTTTCTCACCTAAATAATTCTTCTGGGCTTCATGTCTTCTGTCAGCTGTTGATCACCGGCTCATCTCTCAGTCCATTCCAGCCAGAAAAGCACTTGTTCCCTCACTCACCAAATTCCGAGCTCACATTCTGTGTCAAGCTGCAATCAGTGACTGCTATCTTCATGCAGGCTTATTCTTTATGCTGAGCAAGGTCAGCTGTATTTATAATAGCTGAAATCCTACAGAGATGAGTCAATACAGCTGTCAAGAGAAACAGCTCTAACTAGTTACCTCATCAACTGTAGCTGCATCTCCTGTTGGGAGCATGATTATCCCTGACTAAGACTGAAAGAAACTTAACTTTAACAGTAAATTGTAGTTAAATGCCAAAGGCAAACATGCCTGAAGTTCAGAAAGAGATGAACAATTATCTCCTAAAATTGCCTCACTCAGCAAATTTTCAAACTCAAACTGAGCTGCACTCTGTGACAAGTTGCAATCTTTTATTGTGAGGGGAATTGATTGCAAGAGTAGGGAGGTGATACTTGAGTTGTACAGGGAATTGGCGAGACCACATCTGGAGTATTGTGTCCAGTATTGGTCTCCTTATTTAAAGAGAGATGTAAATGCGTTAGAAGCAGTTCCGAGAAGGTTTACTAGACTAATACCAGGAATGGGCGGGTTGTCTCATGAGGAAAGGTTGGAGAGGTTAGGTTTGTATCCACTGGAGCTTAGAAAAGTAACAAGCCACTTGATATAAACATTTAAGATTCTGAGGGGTATCAGCAAGGTGGATGTGGAGAGGACGTTTCCTTTTGTGGGTTTCCTCGTGTGAGAGATTCTAGAACTAAGGGTCACTGTTTAAAAATGAGGAGTCACTCATTTTTAAGGCAGAGTTGAGGAGAAACTTTTTCTCTCAGAGGGTCGTAAGTCTCTGGAACTCTCTTCCTCAATAGGCACTGGAAGCAGAGCCTTTGAATATTTTAAAGATAAAGCTACAGAGCTTAACTAGGGGGCAAAAGGTTATCGGGGGCTGGCATAATATGGGGTTGAGGTTGAGGCACGATCAATTTGGCTGGAGACGAAGTTGAATTCAAACTGAGGCTTTATTAGTATCTGAAGTGTGGCCTCCTACAGCAGCTGACCAAATGGCTGCTAGCTGAAGGCCACGCATATTTATAACCTGGCACCTGGGCGGAGCTAGCATGCAGGTGCCCAGGTGAACCTGTAGTGCAGGTTCTACCATACAACCCTTAATATAAGAACACAGTGGTTTACCACATTCACCCCCTGTTAAAATTGAGTCCGGCGGGGTTGGTGGGTAACTATATACAATTCGCAATCTTTAGTATTTACAGAACAGTGAAAAAAAAATGTCTCTGGTCATCCGGTGGGCCGGTCAGAGGTTCAGCTGGTCCGGCGCCTTGATCGTGCTCTGGGATCGACGAAGTGGAGCCGGCGATGTTGGTGCTGTCGTGGTCGAAGTTGACTCCGGGCACGTGCCAAAATCCTCTTCATCACCGGGGGTGGGCAGGGGGAGGTTGGACGGTCCAGGGGGGTGATGGGGGCGGCGGGGGAAGGGAGGGTGGCGAGCAGGAACTGGTGTAGCTCATCACTCATGAATGAGGATCCCCTGTCACAGTGGATGTAGGCGGGGAAGCCGAACAGAGTGAAGATAGAATTAAGGGCTTTAATGACGGTGGCAGACATCATGTCGGGGCATGGGATGGCGAAGGGAAAACGCGAGTATTCATCGATCACACTGAGGAAATACGTGTGTCGGCCGGAGGAGGGGAGGGGGCCTTTGAAATCCACGCTGAGGCGTTCAAAGGGGCGGGAGGCCTTTAATAGGTGCGCGCGGTCTGGCCGGTAGAAGTGCGGTTTGCACTACGCACAAACCTTGCAGTCCTTGGTGATCTTCCTTACTTCCTCGACGGAGTAGGGCAAATTTTGTGCCTTTATGAAGTGGTACAACCGAGTGACCCCTGGGTGACAAAGGCTGTCGTGCAGGGTCCGGAGTCAGTCTACCTGTGCTCTGGCACATGTACCACGGGATAGGGCATCTGGGGGCTCGTCGAGTTTGCCAGGGCGATACTAAATCTCGTAGTTATCGGTGGAGAGCTCGATTCTCCACCGCAAGATTTCATCAGCTGCTGTAGGAGGCCACACTTCAGATACTAATAAATTGAGGTACGATCAATTTGGCTGGAGACGAAGTTGAATTCAAACTGAGGCTTTATTAGTCTCTGAAGTGTGGCCTCCTACAGCAGCTGAGGCAATGGCTGCTAGGTGAAGGCCACGCATATTTATAACCCGGCTCCTAGGCGGAGCTAGCATGCAGGGGCCCAGGTGAACCTGTAGTGCAGGTTCTACCGTACAACCCTTAATATAGGAACACAGTGGTTTACCACAGAGGTTACAATCAGATCAGCCATAATCCTATTGAGGTGCCAAGTGGTCTACTCCCACTCCTAATTCTTATGTTCATATCTCACTTGTGGGCAAACAAGCATTTCTGAAGTTTCTTTACAACTTCCTTGCTTTTCCAGTCTTTGTGTGTACTTCTAAAACCCAGGATCCCATATATATTTTTTTTGTGCATATTGTCACAAGTAGGCTTCAATGAATTTACTGTGAAAAGCCGCTTTCTCAATCTATCCTGCCAGCTTAAATGATAGCTGCACATACTGTACACCCCCAGGGCCCCCTTCACCCACAACCCTATAGGATTGCATCCTTTATTTTATATTTACTCTCCTCATTCGTCCTGCCAAAATATATCACTTCACACTTCTCTGCATTAAACTTCATCTGCCTCGTGTCTGCCCATTCCATCAACTTGTCTATGTCTTTTTGAAGGCTATCATTATCATCTGTACAATTCATAATACTTCTGTGTTTTGTGTAAATTTTGAAATTGTGCCTTGTACACCCAAGACTAAATCACAAAACATCAAAAAAGGCAACGTCCCCAGTAGTGACCCCGGGAAACCCCATCATGTATGTTCCTCCCGTCTGTTCTGTTTCCTGTCACTCAGCCAACTTTGTATTCTGTGATGAATGCCACACTGACCACAGAATCAGACAAAGTAAAATCTTTTATTGGAACCAAACCCATAGCCCAAAGGCAGAAACCGATGCGCGTATGCATCTCTCTAACACTTAGAGAGTTATGCCACTAGCTTTCGCATGGCAAAATAGTACCCATGAAACCCGTATCATGTAATTATCATTCAGGGTCCCTTATACCCAGTGGGATAGGAACGTAACAAATACAATTATGATTAAGACTCAAATAGTTTAGAAAAGACTACCTCTTTTTCAAAAAAAAAAAATTTTTATTAAAGGGTTTTCATAAAATATCAATAAGTACAAAACACAGTCCAGTAAAACAACCCTCCAGACCTCCCCCCCCCCCCCGCACATAAATAATAAATTAACATTAACACCCCGACTTAATACAACAAGTATATACAACCCCTCAGACCCTCCAGTTTAAATAACATAAACAAAAAAGTGACCCCCCCCCACCCCACCGAGTTGCTGCTGCCATTGACCAATGTCTACCGCTCTGCCAGGAAGTCTAAGAACGGTTGCCACCGCCTAAAGAACCCTTGTACTCAAGGATCAAGGATCTCAAGGCGAATTTCACCACCTCCAGCTTAGTAAACCCCGCCATATCATTGATCCAGGATTCCACGCTTGGGGGCCTCGCATCCTTCCACTGAAGAAGAATCCTTCGCCGGGCTACCAGGGACGCAAAGGCCAGAATTCCGGCCTCTTTCACCTCCTGCACTCCCGGCTCCTCTGCCACCCCAAATATTGCGAGCCCCCAGCCCGGCTTGACCCTGGATCCTACCACCCTCGACACCGTCCTCGTTACGCCCTTCCAAAATTCCTCCAGCGCTGGGCATGCCCAGAACATATGGGTGTGGTTTGCTGGGCTCCCTGAGCACCTAACACACCTGTCCTCACCCCAAAAAAACCGACTCATCCTTGTCCCGGTCATGTGTGCCCTGTGCAGCACCTTAAACTGTATGAGGCTGAGCCTTGCGCACGATGAGGAAGAGATCACCCTCCCCAGGGCGTCTGCCCACGTCCCTTCTTCAATTTCCTCTCCCAACTCCTCCTCCCACTTACCTTTTACCTCCACCACCGAGGCCTCCTCCTCCTCCTGCATCACCTGGTAAGTTTCCGAGATCTTCCCCACTCCCACCCACCCCCCCGAGAGCACCCTGTCCTGTACTGTGTGTGGCCGTAGCCGCGGGAATTCCGCCACCTGCCGTCTGGCAAACGCCCTTACCTGTAAGTACCTGAAGGTGTTCCCCGGGGGGAGCCCGTACTTCTCCTCCAGCTTAGAAAAGACTACCTCAAACAACAAATGTGATACAAAGAGTATAAATTGTACTCCAGGATCTTGGGCTGATCAACATAAATTCTCCGAACTAATTCGCAACACATTAGCAACATTTAAGAGGCATCTGGATGGATACATGAATATGGAGGAAATAGAGGGATATGGACCGAGTAAGGGCAGAAGGTTTTTTTTTAGTTAGGGTATCATGATCGGGCACAGGCTGGGAGGGCCGAAGGGCCTGTTCCTGTGCTGTACTTTTCTTTGTTCTTTGTTCTTAAAATACATCATTAGCCAAAGCAAAATGAATAATTCAATAATTTGTCAATGGGTACACTAACTGAAAAAATGTTGGAAGAGATATTACTGATCATGAAACTTCCAAAGCTCATATTAAAGCTGTGTGTTCGTTCGTTCAAAGATGTAAATTATCTTGAAAGGCTGATTCTGCATTATTGGCTCTGTTTGGAAAGGAATGTCATTACTGGAGGAAAGTGCTGAGACCTGTTGTTGCCACAGTCAAACTTCTGTCTTCTTTGAGACTTCCTTTAAGAGGACATGATGAGTCATCAGTGTCAACTCGGAAAGGTAATTTCTTTGCCTGCCTTGGATATCTCAGTGAATTTGACGACCTCCTCAAAGAGCATTTGAAGTTAGCAATATTGCGGCTCAGGGAAGATCAACTTTTTCAAGCATAGAATCACAATGACTACATCGCTATCATGACAGAGCAACTCAGAAACCAATTCACTAATGAATTAACAGATGCAAAATATTGTTCAACAATAGTTGATTCAGCACCAGATGTGAGTCATGTGGACCAATTAACATTCATTTTAAAATTTGTGACCAGCGATGGTAAAGTTGAAGGGCAATGCCTTTGCTTTGTCCAGCTACACTCCCACACATCTGAGTCTCTGGAGGCAGCAGTTTTGGAAGTCATTGCAAATTTAGGTTTGGACATCAAAAACTGTCGAGGGCAGAGCTGCTAGATTACCACAAATATGGCAAGAAAATATTCAGGTCTACAAGCAAGAGTGAACAATGCAAGCCCCTGTACACCATTCATCCCATGTTCCAGTCACACCCTGAATTTAATATGCAATGCTGCAGCTGAATCCTGTGAGGGAGCTGTACACTTTACTGACCTTGTTCCAACTGTGTCTGCCTTTTTTTTTCAGATTCCACACATCGGTGGAACATTTTGCAACCATGCTTGGAGCAGGCAAAGGAAAACATCTGACGGTCAAAAGAATTTGTGGCACCAGATGGTCCATTTGTGCAGATGCTGTTTTGGCATTGAAAATGAACTTTGTTGACATAAAGGAAACAACATATGAAAGCTGAAACAAAGCCCTAAGCAGAGAAGTTTGAAAGGAACAATATTGCTGTTTTTACTGTTGTGTGGAACCATTTACTTAAAGATGAATATCATCAGCAAATCACATCAAAATGTTGACCATTTTATTAAATGGTTAGCCTTAGTTAAAAGTTTTGTCAAAATGACTATAGCTCAGTGGAAGAAGAGGCACTAATATTAACAAATATCACACGTCCCTCTGACAATGAGAACCATACAAGACACAGGAAGTTACTTTTCAATGAAACTAGAGGCAATGAAATCATGTTAAAATGGAAAAAGATCACTGTTGAGACTGTCAATGTTCCTTGGAAACAATCATGGTGCAATTGCAGAGTAGAAGTGAATCTCTGAATAAAACTGTTGATTTATTTTGTGTGCTTTTCGACAGAAGATTTAGGTGAGAATAGGAGAATCTTCTGCAGTAAGACATTAAGTGAATTCTACTGGGACGACACAATACGCTTTGAAGATGAAGTGAATCAATTAATTAATTTAATCAATAACGATGAGCTCTGTGCTTCAAGACTACCAGCTTATTTATACAGACATGTGTGTGGTGGTTTGCAGGCAACCTTGCCAAATGTGGAAACCATTTTGAAATTTTCTTTTGTCTTTGAAAAATGTTTATTCAAATTTATACATTTTATGCACTATACATTTGTTAAAGATAGATGTGACGGTTACAATTTGCAAATTGTTCTTTTTCGGTGTCGCCCCCCCCCTCCCCCCGCCCCTCCCCACTTGCCCCCCCCCCCCCCCCCCCCACACACACACAATCTCCCATCTGTCGCTGTTTCCGGGTCCTTTCCTTGGCCCTTTACCTCACCATGGGTAGTTGTCTGGTGTTTATATGTGGGCAGTGCCCTCCTTCTCCTTCCTCCCCCCTCTCTATCACTTGGCCTCCCCTCCCTTCTTCTCCATTCACCCTGTTGTCGGCTGTTTTTGAGGGTTCTCTTTTGTGTGGCCTTCTGTTGAGCCCTCTGGTCTTGGTGTCGGCCACTCTTTGGCGTCTTCTTTGTTGTTTCCTCTGGGCTCCCCCCTTCTATTTCCTCCCCTCTTATTTCTATCCATCCCCTGTGGTCCCGTTGGCTCCCGTGCGCCCCCCCCCCCCCCCCCCGCTCTATTGGTTGTTGGCTTCGAACAGGCTTTAGAACAAGTTGGTGAATGGTTTCCACGCTTTGTGGAAGCCATACTCTGACCCTCGGATGATGAACTTGATCTTCTCCAGGTGGAGAGATTCCGACAGGTCTACCAGCCAGTCTGCAGCTGTGTGTGGTGCTGCTGATCGCCAGCCGAGCCGGGTTCCCTGGCAGGCAATTAGGAAAGCAAAGGTAAGGTGCGTCAGCCCTTTTCCCCATATGTAGTTCTGGCTGGTCCTATACTCCGAGGACTGCCTCTGAAGGCAGTTTAAAGTACCCAAAATTTTAAGTACCCAATTCATTTTTTTTTTCAATTAAGGGGCAATTTTTAGTGTGGCCAATCCACCTACCCTGCACATCTTTGGGTTGTGGGGGTGAGACCCACGCAGACACGGGATCTCGCAGCTGTGGGGCAGCAGTGCTAACCACTGTGCCACCAAGCCACCCCACACCTTTTGTTTCATAATAATGGACAAACTCCTTTGTGATATCCATTTTCCGCTGCACACCACGGGTTTTCACGTGCTGTGACGACTTCACCTCCTCTCTGATTGACAACACTTCTCACGGATTGAGCAGGTTTTGCCTATCCTATCACAGGGAGATTTTGATGTCAAATAATGGCTTGCCCAGTGCTCCGTGATGTTGCACGCCTGTATGGTCTAATTCCACTCTGATTGATGGATGTCGTCATATGACAAGTTTAAACAAGTTTGATTAATCCGAAGTTACCAGTGTGGAATTCAATCTTTCCATTTGACATTCTGCCAACACGAATGGTTGACGACTTTGACACAATGGGAATTTTGAGTGGTGTTCTTTGTGATTCTTATTATCAGGATGGGTGTCGTAGTGTTCACAAGGACCACAGAAGTTAAGTTCAATGACAAAGTTAACATTTATTACACGACTTATCAAAGCTCGACCACTTACTCCTATAGCAAGCAATAATTTATTAATCGACAAACTACACTCTACTAAGTAAGAAGTCTTACAACACCAGGTTAAAGTCCAACAGGTTTGTTTCAAATCACTTGCTTTCGGAGCACTGCTCCTTCCTCAGGTGACACTGGTGTCTACACGCTATCTATAACTGTACTTTTCACTCTCCAGACCTGTCCTCTGCACTCTCTTCAGCCCGCTCCCAGAAGCCTGAGAGTCAGTGCTTCACATAGTTCTGCATCTAGCTCCATCTAGTGGTTAATTATGATATTACATTAACCCTTTATATTCTATGATGTGGAGATGCCGGCGTTGGACTGGGGTGAGCACAGTAAGAAGTCTTACAACACCAGGTTAAAGTCCAACAGGTTTGTCTCAAATCACTAGCTTTCGGAGCACTGCTCGGTGAATCTAGATTTATATTCGAGACATTCTACATAATGTCACACCAATTTGACTCATTGCAATTTCACTGTCCATTGAAAGCCTCAGTCAAATCATCCCTTAAGCTTCTAACTTCCAAGGAACATGGCCCAAGTTTTTTTGCAATCCCTCTTCATAACTTAACACTTGGAGTCCAGGTGGTATCCTGGTAAACCTACGCTGTATTCACTCCAAGGTCAATATATCCTTCCTGAGACGTGGTGTCTAGAATCACAGTGCTCCGGGTGTGGTCTAAACGGGGCTTTGTATAACTTGAGCATGACTGTTACCTCCTTGTATTCCAACCATCGGGAGTCAGGGCTTCAGGCCCAACCACGCAGGAGTGTTGCTGTTGACAGCTTAAAAAATTATAAATGGAAATACATGTGTTGGCACCCTCTGGGAACTCTGTTAGGGAATGTAAATACCTGTGAATACCAAGCAGAAGCCAAAGGTTTAGTGTCAAACTAAGGAAAGAGGCCAACATAAGATAATTAATAGAAAGGAAAGCAGCCAGCTTGATATGTATAGTGAATGAAAAAGCTGTAAAATTTAATATAGCTGGAAGAGAGAGGATTTAAATATTTGTGGTTTTGTTTAATTATATTGAATATAATTAGGCAATCACTTGATTTGTTTAACAATATGCAGCATTGCTTGTGGAAGAGATGATTTGGTTGGTAGTCTTATTCATTAACATGCCGTGATGTTATAAAGAACAAAGGTAAAAGAAAATTGCAGCGTAGGAACAGGCCCTTCGGCCCGTCAAGCCTGCACCGACCATGCTGCCCGTCTGAACTAAAACCCTCTACGCTTCCAGGACCATATCCCTCTATTCCCATCCTATTCATGTATTTGTCAAGACGCCCCTTAAAAGTCACTAAGTCACTATCGTATCTGCTTCCACTTCCTCCCCTGGCAGCGAATTCCAGGGCCACACTAGCCTCTGTGTATAAAATTTGCCTTCGCACATCTCCTTTAAGCCTTGCCTCTCGCACCTTAAACTTTGCCCCGAGTAATTGACTCTTCCACCCTGGGAAAAAGCTTCTGACTATCCACTCAGTCCATGCCCCTCATAATGTTGTAGACCTCTATCAGGTCGCCCCTCAACCTCCGTCGTGCCAGTGAGAACAAACCGAGTTTATCCAACCTCTCCTCTTGGCTAATGCCCTCCATACCAGGCAATATCCTGGTAAATCTTTTCTGTACCCTTGCCAAAGCCGCCACATCCTTCTGGTAGTGTGGCGACCAGAATTGAACACTATCTGGAGATATATTCGACATTTAATTTGGTTGCATCAAGTGATGAGTGAGTAATCATTTATTGATTAATTTAAATAGGGGGCTCAGTCAAATCACTCAAAATATTGCCAAGGAAGAATTGTCACTGCCCATGGTCAGTATGGTTGTGCAAGAACATAAGAACATAAGAACTAGGAGCAGGAGTAGGCCATCTGGCCCCTCGAGCCTGCTCTTACCCTGTTTTCTTACCCCGAGTGTAAGAGTCCCAGTTAAATAATTCCAGCAGTAAGCATTTTGTGAGTTTAAAAATAAAGAATACTATTTATTCTCACAAGCTTAACCTGAATTAATCATCACGTATCATACACACTCTCACACACACAATGATTAGGAGCAGTTGAGAGTAATACATTGTTACAGCGTATAATTATCTCAGTCCCTTTTCTGGCAGGCCTGTAGTATTTTTTAGATGAAACTGATGCATTAAAATTAAAGTGACGGTCTGGTGAAGCAAAGGACTCTCAGCAGGCTTGTAGTTGAATTTCTAGGAAGTGAACTTTTTGGGGAACCCTTCTCTCTGTTAGGATCTCACAACTTTACTGTGTTTTTTTTTTCCTTGGCTGCTTGGAACTTGCACCCAGATTGACGGGTGGAACTCTCTGTTTGCAAAACAGTTTCTTGCTGATTTTAAAGCAGATTGCAAAATGGTTCCATCATCTTGTGGTTTCCACTAGTTTAAAGTCTTTTTCCAAACAGAAGGGCAGTGTGTATGTTGTTTCCAATCATCCTGTGTTGTCTGACACCTTGAGATTCACCTAGCCTAGTTTGTGTTATAACCTGCCTACTGACGATTGGCTGGGGACTAATGATTATCCCACAATCCTATGGGAGTATGAACTTCCCCAATGAGGGGGGCGGAGAAACTCCTACTATAAATAAGCTGGCCAGTCCAGGAACCAAGAGGAAGGAGAAGGTAGCAAGGGAAGTTACTGCTATGTATATATTGGTATAGTAAATCAACTTTATTATTTTGTATCCTTAAAACTCGTGCTGGATTCTTCGGGGCCCTTACAAAAGTTTGTTTGAGGGAAACCATTATGATGCAATGGCTTATAGGATGCATTCACTTGCATCTTACACATATTCCCCTTTTGTCCAGGGTGAAATAGAGTAAGGTTGACTGGAATTCTAACATTCTTTCATGTTGATCCATCCTTAAACAAAAGTATGTGTGAATTCCCCAGATAGCCATGAATATCCATATTTAATTAGGTACTCGCTTGAGACTTAGCATCTCAGTATACTAAACAGCACATGCCGGGGCAGCATGGTAGCAGTGGGTTAGCCCTGCTGCCTCACGGCGCTGAAGTCCCAGGTTCGATCCCGGCTCTGGGTCACTGTCCGTGTAGAGTTTGCACATTCTCCCCGTGTTTGTGTGGGTTTTGCCCCCACAACCCAAAAATGTGCAGGGTAGGTGAATTGGCCACACTAAATTGACCCTTAATTGGAAAAGAAAACTGAATTGGGTACTCTAAATTTATATTAAAAAAACAACACATGCTTCCCTGTGGCCATTTTTATAATCTGTGTCCAGTTTTTAAAGGTATTGACTGAAAGTTCATAATATAAAACATAGCAACTACGAGAAGGAGTATGCCATTTGGTCCTTCGAGCCTGATACTGAGACATGACCATATCTATATTTTAGCCAGCTAGCAACAAGTAGAGGAAATATTGAAAATAAGAATTGTAACATGATGAGATATAAAAAATGCATATTTCACAATAGCAAAATGAGAAGCTGAACTGAGGCTCCTGTGACATTTGAAGATTTCATCCCGTGACACAGTTTGCCGTGTTAACAGCTGGATGGTGGCTTCCACAATGAAACTTGCAACTCCACTCTTGGCTATATTGAAATTAGTGTGGCCCTTGCGTAATAATTAATTGTGGTACATTCCTCACATCGGCTCGCCAATAGCTTTGCTGTCAATGTATGACACATAATGTGGAGATGCCGGCGTTGAACTGGGGTGAATTCATCTGAGGAAGGAGCTGTGCTCCGAAAGCTAGTGATTCGAAACAAACTTGTTGGACTTTAACCTGCTGTTGTAAGGCTTCTTACTGTAATATATGACACAGTTAGACCAATTTTCAGGCTAAGCTGGTATTCAAGTTTATTTGCAACTGAGGTGGATCACAGAGCTAAAACAACAAAGCCTTCTTGGAGGCACAGACATTGATATTGTTGGTGCCATTTTAATTCCAGTGGTTTACTGCTAGCGTTTCACAGCATCTGTGGGAAAATCTAAGCACTAGCCATTTAAAATTACGCACAACTGAATTGGCTATTTGAAAAGAGTCTGACGTCCTTCCTGTTTCATTTGGGCAAACTCTTGAATCTAATAATCTAATGATCTTTATTAGTATCACGAGTAGGCTTACATTAATACTGCAATGAAGTTACGGTGAAAATCCCCTAGTTGCCACACTCCGGCGCATGTTCGGGTACACAGAGGGAGAATTCAGAATGTCCAATCCACCGAACAAGCACGTCTTTCGGGACTTGTGGGAGGAAACTGGAGCCCCCGGAGGAAACCTACAAGATGCCCAGTGATCAATTCCACAATTCAAGAGCCACAGAAGCAAAGAGCATTAGATTCGAGATAGGATTGTAACATTGCAGCCCTAATGATCTGACAGGGAGTGTGGAAGTGTCAGATTATCCCTGTGATCTTTGTTAGGAAATCAGGAGTTTGTATTTGTATGATGATCTGTAAATGTCCCAAAGCACTTCACAGCCAATGATGTACATCTGAAGTGTGATCACTGCCATTGTTTAAGAAGATTCCTGAATCCCCCGAAGAGTGGTCATATATCTATCCCTCCATGTTCAATACCTCCAGAATGTGTGATGGTTAGGTTAAATGTCCTTTGTCAGCCGTGGCTCAGCTGCCAGCACTCTAGCCTTTGAGTTCAAGACCCACTGCAGTGACTTGAACACAAAGAAAATCGAGGATGAGTAGTGTTGGCATGTTACTTAGTCAAAGATGGCGTCTTTCAGGTGCAATGCTTCAATTGAAGTCCAGCTGGTCTCTCACATATACACAAACAACCTCTGGCATCAGTTGAAAGGCAAGCAGGGGAGTTATCCCAGGTGTACTGGAAAATACTTATCCCTCTAATCAACACTAAAAAAAATATTGTTCTGCCATTATTGCATTGCCATTTGTGGGAGCTCGCTGTGCACACGTTGGCTGTCACATTTCCTACATTCTAACAGTGACTAGACTTCCAAAGTACTACTGTGGTTAGAAAGTGGCATGGGACCTCCAGAGGTTATAAAATGGTGCTATGTAAATGCAAGTTACAATGTTTTGCTGTTGCTGCCAATGACGAGTTTCAGAGGTTGCTAACATGTGTATTCCTTATGCAATTCCCTCGAGACGCTCAGAGCATTGAACCAAAGCAATTTGCACCATTTATATAAATAGGTGGTAATTCTTCTTAGTTCCCCTGGGACAGTTCAACTGCCACTAAGTACAGCCAACGCACACAAGGATGTTCCAACGTCCTATTTTGTTCATTTCATTCCTCGCCCTCATCCAACTCTTCTGTTTTATTCTTAGAATCGTTCTCCAGGACCTTATCTTATATTTCCCCCTCCCCTACACCCCTTTGCTACACTTTCAACTCATTTAAAATCCAAGCTTCTTGCTTCTGTCTGTATGTTGATCATTGGCCTCGATCTGTGTCATCTATTCTTCCAATAAAAAATGTGAGGCAGTCTCTGCTCACAACCCAAAAATATGTGCAGGTTAGGTGGATTGGCCACGCTAAATTGCCCCTTAATTGGAAAAAATGAATTGGGTACTCTAAATTTTGAAAATAAATGACCCAGTATTGCCATCACAGACTGAGCTGGCCGGGTCCTAAAGGACATAAAGGTGCTAGACTGGATTTGCAGCAGGTGGTGAGGGAACCAACAAGAAGGAAAAACATACTTGGCCTCATCCTCACCAACCTGCCTGCCGCAGGTGCATCTGCCCATGACAGTATTGGTAGAAGTGACCACTGCACAATCCTTGTGGAGACAAAGTCCCATCTTCACATTGAGGATACCCTCCATTGTGTTGTGTGGCACTACCGCCGTGCTAAATGGAATAGATTCAGAACAGATCTCGCAACTCAAGACTGGGCATCCATGAGGCGCTGTGGGCCATCAACAGCAGCAGAATTGAAGACAGTCACAATCTGTAACCTCATGGCCTGTCCTATCCCCCACTCTACCATTACCACCAAGCCAGGGGATCAACCCTGGTTCAATGAAGAGTTCAGGCGGGCATGCCAGGAGCAACATCAGGCACACTCAAAAATGGGGTGTCAACCTGTGTGCCAAATAGCATAAGCAGCAAGTAATAGACAGAGCCAAGTGGTCTCACAATCAAGTGATCAGATCTAAGCTCTGCAGTCCTGCCACATCCAGCCGTGCATGGTGGTGGACAATTAAATAATTCACCGGAGGAGGAGGCTCCACAAATATCCCCATCCTCAATGACGGAAGAGCCCAGCACATATGTGCAAAAGACAAGGCTGAGGCATTCGCAACAATCTTCAGCCAGAACAGTCGAGTGGGTGATCCACCTCGTCCAGCATCACAGATGTGAGTCTTCAGCCAATTCGATTAATTCCACGTGATATTAAGAAGCAGCTGAAGGCACTGGATACTGCAACGGCTCTGGGCCCTGACGATATTCTGGCAATAGTACTGAAGACTTGTGCTCCAGAACTTACTGCGCCCCTAACCAAGCTGTTCCGGTACAGCTACAACACTGGCATTTACCCGCCAATGTGATAAATTTCCCAGGTATGTCCTGTACACAAGAAACAGGACAAATCCAACCCGGCCAATTACCGCTCTATCAGTCTACTCTCGATCATCAGTAAAGTGATAGAAGGGGGCAGCACGGTAGCATAGTGGTTAGCACAATTGCTTCACAGCTCCAGGGTCCCAGGTTTGATTCCTGGCTTTGGTCACTGTCTGTGCGGAGTCTGCACGTCCTTGGGTTTCCTCCGGGTGCTCCGGTTTCCTCCCACAGTCCAAAGATGTGCAGGTTAGGTGTATTGGCCATGTTAAATTGTCCTTAGTGTCCAAAATTGCCCTTAGTGTTGGGTGGGGTTACTGGGTTATGGGGATAGGGTGGAGGTGTGGGCTTGGGTAGGGTGCTCTTTCCAAGAGCCGGTGCAGACTCGATGGGCCGAATGGCCTCCTTCTGCACTGTAAATTCTATGAACTCTATGAAATCTATAAACAGCGCCATCAAGTGGTACCTACTCAGCAATAATCTGCTCATGGTCGCTTAGTTTGGGTTCTGCCAGGGGACTTCGATACGGTCATCGAGCCAAGTTTGGATCTGTCGAGTTTGTGGTTGGAGAAGCTGTCGGTGGTGGAGAAGGAGCTAAAGGGGTTCATGGAGCGCATGGGGGGGGGGGGGGGGTAGACTTGTGGAAGTTTGGGAGGCCGAGGGCGAAGGAATTTTCGTACTTCTCCCATGTGCACAGGGTGTATTCGCGGATCGATTATTATGTGGTGGATAAGACGCTGCTGGCTGGAGTGGTTGATTCGGGGTACCCGGCGATTGTGGCCTCTGATCATGCACTGCACGGGCTGGACTTGCAAGTAGACGGGGTGGGGGCCCAGCGCCCGCAGTGGTGACTGGTGGGGGGCCCAGCGCTCGCAGTGGAGACTGGTGGGGGGGGGGGGGGTGCGCAGCGCCCGCAGTGGAGACTGATTGTGGAGTTGCTAGCGGACGAGGAGGTGTGTGAGCGGGTGAGGGCCGCCATACAGGGGTATGTAGAGCTGAATGAAACGGGTGAGGTCTCGGCCGCCACGCTATGGGAGGCGAGCAGGATACTGGCTCACCAACGTAGGAAGCAGGAGGCGGCGAGGGAGATCGGGAGAGTAAACGACGGGATGGGAAGAGTGGTACTGGTCCCGGTGAGGGGGAATGGGGTTTTTGAGGAGTTTCATAAGCGGCTCGACGAATCGTTGTCCATGACCGGGGGAGGCAAGGAATGCAGCTATTCCTAGACAGATTGGAGTTCCCCAAGTTGGAGGGGGACCTGGTGGAGGGGCTGTGGGCCCCCATTGGACTGGTGGTGGTGATGGAGGGTATGGGGGCAATGCCGACTGGGAAGGCCCTGAGCCCAGATGGGTTCCTGCAGAATTTTATAAGAAGTTTTCTGGGGAGCTGGGGCCCCTGCTGGTAAGGGCATAAAATGAGGTGAGGGATAAGGGGAACTTCCCCTATGTTATCGCAGTCTTCGATATCCTTTAAACTGAAGAAGGATAAGGACCCGGAGCAGTGTGGATCCTATCGCCTGATATCGCTGCTGAATGTGGATGCCAAACTTTTGGAAAAGGTTTTGGCCTCGTGGATTGAGGACTGTGTGCCGGGGTGATGGGGGAAAATCAGACGGGGTTTGTAAACGGGAGGCATCTGTCGGCGAACGTTAGGCGATTATTAAATGTAATAATGATGCCCCCGGAGGGACAGGATGTAGAGGTGGCGGTCGCTATGGATGCGGAGAAGGTGTTCGATTGGGTGGAGTGGGAATATTTGTGGGAAGTGGTGAGATGGTTCGGGTTCGGGCAGGGGTTTGTGAGTTTGGTCCGGTTGTTGTATAGGGTGCCGGTAGCGAGGGTACAGCCGAATCGGGTGAGTTTAGGGTACATCGGACAAAACTGTGGGACAAGGCAGGGATACCCACTCTCTCCATTGCTCTTTGCCTTGGCAATATAGCCACTGGCATTGGCGCCTTAACGTCAAGGAGTTGGAGAGGGATTGTGCGGGGCGGGTGGGGGGGGGGGGGGGGGGGCGTGGAGCACAGGGTCTCGTTATATGCGGACGATCTGCTGCCTTATATATCGGATCCACTGGGAGGTATTGGATGAATTATGAACATTTTTAGAGGAGTTTGGCCGATTTTCTGGATAGAGGTTAAACATGGGGAAGAGTGAGGCCCTCCCGGTTGAGACAAGGGGGCAGGAGAGGATGTTGGGCAAAGTGCCGTTAAGGCGGTGGGGCCGAGCTTTCGGTATTTGGGCATCCAGGTGGCGCGGGGTTGGGAACAGCTGCATAAATTGAATTTGGCGCGTTGGTGGAACGGATGAAGGGGGAATTTTAAGAGGTGGGATGTGCTCCCATTTTGACTGGCGGGGGGGGGGGGGGGGGGGGGGGGGGGTGCAGACAGTGCGATTGACGGTACTCCCGAGGTTCTTATTTGTTTTCCAGACCCTCCTGGGGGGCAGCTTTCCAATTTTAGAGGAACTAGAGGAGGAGTATTAGCTGCCCAGTGGGTTGGGTTCCGTTACTTACAGGTGCGGGATTATGTGAGGGAGCAGGTGCTGTCCTTTCCCGACCTGTCGCCCCCGGGGCTACAGGACAAGGTGGTATCGAGAGCAGGAGTGGGTGACAGTAAGGTATCCGAGATTTACAAGCTCTTAATTGATTGGGAGGGAGTCCCGATAGGAGAAGTCAAACGGAAGTGTGAGGAGGAGTTGGGGAGAAGGGGAAATGGAGGCTGGCTTGTGGGAGGAGGCTTTGAGGAGGGTGAACACATCATCGTCGTGTGCTAGGCTTAGCTTTATTCAATTTAAGGTTGTGCATAGGGCGCATATGACGGTGGCCAGGTTCTTTGAGGGGGTGGAGGGTAGGCGTGGGCAGTGCGCGGGGGCACGGGCCCGCGAACCAGGTCCACCTGTTTTGGGCATGTCCGAAGCGGAAGGGGTTCTGGCAGGGGTTCGCGGATGGAATGTCTGAGCTGCTGAAGGTGGCACAATTTTGCATTTAGTGATAAACAGGGAACAACATTTGGATCCGTGATGACCTGCCCATTTCCAAAGGTTTAGGACAGGTTGGCATGACGATTCATTTAGCTAGCTGTGATTTGATCAAAATTATTAGATGATTATTTCTGTGTACTCCTGTTGCTTCTTTAAAAATTTAGGATACCCAATTATTTTTTCCAATTAAGGGGCAATTTAGCGCGGCCAATCCTCCTACCCTGCACATCTTTGGGTTGTGGGGGTGAAACCCACGCAGACACGGGGAGAATGTGCAAACTCCACACGGAGAGTGACCCGGGGCCAGGATCGAACCCGGGTCCTCAGTGTCGTGAGGCAGCAGTGCTAACCACTGTGCCACCGTGCCACCCTGTACTCTTGTGCTACAAGTGGAACTCCATTGAATATTCAAGTAGAAGAACTAGGAGCCGCGTGGTGTCACAGAGTTCCACTCAGGACATATAGATAGAGTAGTGGAAACAGCAAAACTGGAGTCAGTTAAAAAGCAACAGGGTGATGCTTTGGGTTTAGGGTGGGCTTTGGAACATCTTTTTATATGGATGAGTGAGATGGGGATGAACGACCTGTCCCCATGTGATCTGCTGAGGGAAGTAGCACCATTCGGCCCATTAGGTTGGTGCTGTCCCTTTGAAGGAGCTAGCCAATGAATTCCATTCGCCTTGCTCTTTCCCCACAGCTCAGCAATGTTTTCTTTTTCATTGTCAAGGAGTAGCAAACTGAGGTCTTGTGGCTCAGATGAATTCCTGCCTCCGAGCTGGAAAATCCTGGGTTCAAATCCCACGCCAGGAATTGACGGGCACAGAAGGGGTGTTCATGATGTGATTCAACAGATTGTTCATCAGCTTGCAAATCCTTCCAGCACGCCACACCACCCTCCAAGGGAGAAGGGAGTGCAATGATATGCCAAACGAACGTTAAGCAAACTCCTTTTCGAAGATTGTTGAATCTGTTTCCATCACTTTTTCGGGAAGTGCGCTCCAGATCACAACAGGTTTCTGCGGAATTTTGTTTCCCCCCTCGTGGCCAATTGCCAATTATTTAAATCCTTTTTAGTTGTGGGTGAGATCTGCGTTCAGGGCCACTGTAGCTCAGTGAATGTAGGCAACAGGTTTTCTCTAAATGTGTTGTTTGAAAAAACGAAGTACCCCATTTTAATGGCTGGATCCAACGGTGCCAATATCAGCACCCTTCCTGGCCTTGGTCACCCCAATTTACATTCCCTTTATCTTTCTGTCCACGGCATCTTTGTCAATCTCCACCTATCACTGACCCGCTATGCAGCCCTGTATCCCCTGCTCCATACCCGCCGCCTCCCACAACAGTGTACACCTGACCCTATTTCCAGTTCTCTCCAGCTTGAGCTCCCTTCTCTCGCCACAGATGCTGTCAGACCTGCTGAGATTGTCCCACATTTTAATTTCTGATTGCATTACTGATTGCATTCAGCCACTCTATTTGTCAAAGTGATGAGTCATGAGTAAATATTTCCAGGGCAGCGCGGTGGCGCAGTGGGTTAGCCCTGTTGCCTCACGGCACCGAGATCCCAGGTTCGACCTCGGCTCTGGGTCACTGTCCGTGTGGAGTTTGCACATTCTCCCCGTGTCTGCGTGGGTTTCGCCCCCGCAACCCAAAGATGTGCAGAGTAGGTGGATTGGCCACGCTAAATTGCCCCTTAATTGGAAAAAATGAATTGGGTACTCTAAATTTATATTTTTTAAAAAAGAGTAAATATTTCCCAGCTGTTCTGATTCAAGAGCCGTCTTCATGAAATGAAAAATTGAAAAGGAAAATGAAATGAAAATCGCTTATCGTCACAAGTAGGCTTCAAATTAAGTTACTGTGAAAAACCCCTATTCGCCACATTCCGGCGCCTGTCCGGGGAGGCTGGTATATGAATTGAACCGTGCTGCTGGCCTGCCTTGGTCTGCTTAAAAAGCCAGCGATTTAGCCCTGTGCTAAACCAGCCCCGAATGACTTGGCCATGGTAATGTCACTGTCACCATACAGTTCTGGCATTATAGGCGGCTCACAAAACCAAAATATATTTTCCACCAATCAACGGAGTAGCCATTTACTGATATTGAACGCTTACATTAACACCGCAATGAAGTTACTGTGAAAAGCCCCTAGTCGCCACACTCCGGCGCCTGTTCGGGTACACAGAGAGAGAGTTCAGAATGGCCAATTCACCTAACGAGCACGTCTTTCGGGACTTGTGGGAGGAAACCGGAGCACCCGGAGGAAACCCACGCAGACACGGGGAGAACGTGCAGACTCCGCACAGACAGTGACCCAGTGGAGAATCGAACCCAGATCCCTGGCGCTGTGAAGCAACAGTGCTAACCACTGTGCTCCTGTGGCACCCATAATGATGCCATGCTGCGCACAAGGGGTAAGCAATTGCCAATATCGTATAATGGAGGTGGGAAAAGGGTCTCACGAGGTGGATTTCTGAACCCTGTTTGTCAGCCAAAATAATTGCTTGTGGGTAAATTTGACTTGCCCACTTACTCTCCCGAAGGTGCTGACACTTGTTGGGATACAGTTGCTTCTTTGTTCTTTGAGCGTAACTCCAGAGAATAAATGGCTGCTTGTGAGCTTGTCAAATTTGTGGAGAGTAGGGGTTTAGATCAGTTCAGCCAAATAAAATTTAACAACTTTGAAAAGGGAATATTTTTAAAAGGCTATGGTGAGGGAGCAGAGAAGGTGAGACTAATTGAACAGCTCTTTCAAAGAGTCGACATAACGTCTGGTGACGCTCACTATATTGAAAAAGGCGAAAAGCGTCTTTCAGCACCTCAGGACATCCCAGAGATCCGGACAGTCAATGAAGGACTTTTATTTTGAAAAGCAACCATTGTTGTGATCCTGTTCATTGGCCGAACTGGAAGTCCAACACCATGAACCCGTCGCCTAAAACCACTTGACATGTCACCCTTCGTCCAGCAGATGGCAGAAACAGAACAGTGTTCTAAGCCAAAATGAGATGAAGGTGTAGGTTTTAATTATTTACTTGGTCCAGTATTACATCTATGGGATGTCCCAAATGATTTTCCAATCAAAGGATTATTTGTGAAGTGTAGCCGCTGCTGTTACGCAATAAAATGTCATGGCACATTTGCACACAGTAGGATCCTAACAACTGCAAAATAGAGGAGAAATTACAAACAGAGCTTCACATGACAAAACTAGCAAACACTAACAAATGCACAATGGCAACTTTGACTTTTACGGTGGGCCTTTACTGGAGTAAAACATTCCAAGACTGTAATCGGGCAAAATCTGACACCGATTCACAGGAAGAAATATTAAGCCAGATGCCTCAGTCAAGGAGGTCGGTTTCAAGGATCAACTTAATAATAGTAATTAGTGTCACAAGTAGGCTTACATTAACACTGCAATGAAGTTACTGTGACAATCCCCTAGTCGCCACATTCCGGCGCCTGCTCGGGGACACGGAGGGAGAATTCAGAATGTCCAATCCACCTAACCTGCACGTCTTTCGGGACCTGTGGGAGGAAACCGGGGCACCCGGAGGAAACCCACGCAGACACGGGGAGAACATGCGGACTCCGCACAGACAATGACCCAATCCGGGAATCGAACCTGGGACCTTGACGCTGTGAAGCAGCAGTGCTAACCACTGTGCTACCATGGTGCCCATTCATAGCAGAGAGGGAGGCAGAGAGGGACTTCCAGTGGGGAAAAGAAGCATGGAATGTGCAGCGGGTCAGAATTGGAGGAGCACAGTGTTATTTTTCAGAGGATGGAGGAGGCGGTGGAGGAGGTTACAGAAGTGGAGAGAGCGTTCAGATCAAGGATGGAAAACCAGGATGAGAATTTTAAAAAGCATTTTTAAAACGCTGTTGCTTATCTGGGAGGCAATGTCACCCTGTGAGCATATGGGTAATGGATGATCAGGGTCTGGTACAAGGAAGGGCGGGGCAGCAGAGTTGGGGATTTATTTTCTCTCTGTTACTCAGGCATAAACCTTGCTGGGGTTCCTGGTTTTCTCGGGCAGCAGCACAGCCTGGATGGTGGGCAGGACATCATCCTGGGCGAAGGTGACCCCCCCACCCAGCAGCTTGTTGAGCTCATCGTCATTGCGGATGGCAATGAAAAGACTGGAGCTGGGCAGTTGGAATTTTTAGCAAACTCCCTAAAACTAGCAAACATCCCCGCCACGAACAGATCCCCCAAACTTCTCCACTGGTAGGAAAAGGCTATTATTACAAATAGGGGCCAGCGAAGTCAGGGAAAGGAAATCCTATTATTATTAATACTCTTGGGAGTATGGAGATTGGTCCTCCAATTAGGAGGGAGATCTTAACTGACTTCCGGTCTTTCTTCCATCCAGGGCATTCTAGATTTCTCACTGGGTCTAATGGACCTTGGATTTGATACAAGGAAGGATAGACGTATTTGTAGGCTAGGACACATGTTCAGCGATGCTTCCTTATCATCCTTTGAGCAGCTTTGCTCACAATTTGACATCCCGAGACACTCCTTTTTTATGTATTTACAACTTAGAGACTTTATCCTTAATAAGACAACTTTACTTCTTGACTCTTTAATTCCCCTGGTGGAAACAATACAGAATTCTGCAGAGCCTAAACAGTTAGTCAGCAAGTTTTATGATTCCTTATCTTCTAGATCCCGTGTTAGTACATTGGGTACCCTGATGTCTTGGGACAAAGACTTGGCGACTAACATTGATGAGGAGACACAGAATAGTATATGGGGTTATGCCAGTAAAATTTCTGTTTGCAAGAAATCGAAGGAGATTCAATTTAAGATACAGGAATGTTTGAATATCACGCATTCTTTTAGATATAGGTTTGATCCTGCTAAATCCCAGATGTGCCTAAAGTGCCTGGTAGTCAAGACTGATTACATACCCTGCGTATGGGCCTATGCTAATATTCAATCCTATTGGTCTGGCGTAGTCAGAAAATTGGAGAAGATCTTTGACAGAGCCTTAGAGTTTAATCCTACGTTCTGAATTCTGGGTCTTCCAGGTGGGAGGATTACTGATGCAAATGAAAAAAGGCTGTACAATATCCTGATTTTTGCAGCTCGTAAGAATATCCTAACCCCCGGAATTGATGACAAATATCCTTCCATTCATTAGTGGCATAAATTAGTTATGGAATGTATTCCTATGGAATTCCTGACATCTGTGATCCATTCTAAATCTGATGCATTGCGTAGAGTGTGGGATTCCCATCCTGAATTTATAGGCTCCACCTCGTCTGACTTGTGCATTTTCCATGAGCCATATTG